>NC_067410.1:6258799-6561829 GCF_009764475.1 Pristis pectinata | reverse complement strand
GCAGCCCGCAAGTGTCGCCACGCTTCCGGCACCAACGTAGCATGCCCACAACTTCCTAACCTGTACGTCTTCTGGAAAATGGGAGGAAACTGGAGCACCCGGAGGAAACCCACGCAGACACGGGGAGAACGTACAAACTCCTTGCAGACAGCAGCTGGATTTGAACCAGGGTCGCTGGCGCTGTAATAGCGTTACGCTAACCGCTGTGCTACCGTGCCTGCCTATCCCCCCCACCTCTTTATACTGCCCAACTCCCCTCTATTCCTTCAGTCCAGATGAAGGGTCTCAACCTGAAATGTCGACTGTCCACTTCCCTCCGTGGATGCTGCCTGACTCATGGGGTTCCTCCAGCAGATCGTTTTTTAGTGCAGAGGAAACCCACGCGGACACGGGGAGAACATACAAACTCCTTACAGACAGTGGCCGGAATTGAACCCGGGTCGCTGGCGCTGTAATAGTGTTACGCTGACCACTACACTACCGTGCAAATAGGTTTACTATTGTCACAAGCTTTGTTTTGCATGCCATCCAGACAGATCATTCCATACATCAGTACATCAAAATAGTACAAAAGGAAAAACAATAACAGAATGCAGTGTTGTAGTTCCAGAGAAAGTGCGGTGTAGGTAGACAAATAAGGTGCAAGGGCCACGACGAGGTAGGTTGAGAGATCAAGAGTTCATCTTCATTGTACAAGAGGTGAACGTCCTAGAGGTAATTTATTGGACCTGCAGGTATCCTCTTGGTTTTGCTGGGGCTTCGTTCCAATGCCAATTCTATGATCTTACCTTTTTACTTCAGATCGAATTCAGGATGTTCGGCAGGAACTTTGTGATGGTCTCAGCTCTCCTCATCACGTTCGTCATCTCGCTGAAAGCTCACGGTGCCAAACGCGAAAGATTTGCTGGCAAGATTTGCACGGGCGAGAAATCTGTGGAGGGAACGGAGGGACAACTGATCAAGAGCCTCACGACCAACGAGGTGTCAGCAGCAAGAAGCAAGCGTTCTCCCAAGCCCTCGCCAGTCAAACACAGAGACCTGGCAATGGCTCAGTCCCTTGGTGAGGCAATTTGCTGGCCAAGGGGAACAATTGCCTTCCCACCCCAGGACCCCTTTGATATGCAGCAGAGGAGGGAGATGTTGTTGTCCAGGAGAAGCAGCAACGGCAAGAGGTTCTACTTGTCCCTGGATGTGCCCACCAACATTCTCAGTAACCTTATTGACCTCGCCAGAGCAAAAAGTATGAGGGCAAAAGCTGCAGCCAATGCTGAGTTAATGGAACGGATTGGAAAATAACTTGGTTTCTGTGTGGGGTGCTGAGGGTGTTGAACAGAAAACACCTTAGTTGTTGCAGTATTTCATCTTATTTCTATTCCCACCACTGAGATTGTATTACTCGAACAAATTAAATTTATTCTTTAATCCTTCTGGTAGTCTGGGTGTTTCTTAAATTTTGTTCCATGTGAAAACACTGCACAAGATTTGTGTTTAATGAACAGGCAGAAAATTAGAGGGATATAGACCATGTGCAGGCAGATGTGCAGTTTAAATTGGCATCATGGTTGGCAAAGACATCGTGGGGCAAAGGGTGTGTCCCTGCGCTGTTCTATGTTCTCTCAAGAGTCATTAATTAAAGGCAAAAGCCACAATTACTTTCTTTCAACATAGCAGTGTTCCAAGGAGTACTTAATGGGAGCATTATCAAGTAAAATTTGGCATTGAGCCAGACAAGGAGAGATTAAGACAGTTGAACAAAAACTTATCGAAGTGTTGGAGAAGTCGTTAATGAGGTGGAAACGTGTAGAGGGAGTGTATACCAGATCTTAGGTCCAGGCGTATGAAAGGACATCCACCGATGGTGATGAGGTTAAAACTGGAGGTGAGATCTTGTAGTTTTGGAAGAGAATGTGGGGTTAGGGAGAGGTGAGCACATAAAAGATAAGATTTCTTTATTAGTCACATGTACATTGAAACACACAGTGAAATGCATCTTTTGCGTAGAGTGTTCTGGGGGCAGCCCGCAAGTGTCACCACGCTTCCGGCGCCAACATAGCATGTCCACAACTTCCTAACCCGTATGTCTTTGGAATGTGGGAGGAAACCGGAGCACCCGGAGGAAACCCACACAGTCACAGGGAGAATGTACAAACTCCTTACAGACAGCGGCCGGAATTGAACCCAGGTCGCTGGCGCTGTAAAGCGTTACGCTAACCGCTACAAAAGAATGCAAAAATGTGAATGTGAAAATTACAGAGAATTTTAAACATCTCCTCATTAAGAGATAATAGAGCAAAGCAACGGGCCCATGGAGTAGGTGGGTACTATGGTTGCAGTGGTAGGGATCTGGGGTCCAGTTGAGCTTGTCCGAAAGCTGTGTGTGTGGGATCCATTTGAGCATAGTTTGCTGGTTGCGAAGGGTGATCATACACTTTTCCCTCTTTGCTTTGCACTGCTAGGTAATTCAAGAGCACTGCTCTTTTCGCTTGATAGTCTTAATGACAGGGTCTCTAACTTAGAATCCTACAGGACAGAAGGTGACCATTCAGCTCATCATGTCTGTGCTGGTTCTTTGAAAATCTTACTTACCCGTTTTTTCTCTGCAGACCTGCAGACTTTTCCTTGTATTTATCCACTGCGACTTTGAAAATTCTGAATGAGTCTGCCTTTAATGCACAGAGCACTTTCTCTGTGACTGTAACACTTTATTCTGCATTCTGTTATTGTTTTCCCTTGTACTACCTCAACGCACCATTGTAATGAAATAATCTGGACGGATGGCATGCAGAACAAAGTTTTTCACTGTACCTCAGTATGTGTGACAATAAAAAACAATTTACGAATTTAGTGCAATGTATTCCAGATCGCAATTCATTACATGAAACGATGTCTCCTCCTTTCCCAGCTCTGGTTGTTCTGCCGATGACCCTTTGTTATCAATTTTCTTTTGTGGTAACAGCTTTCCTTATTGGCTGGTAAATCAGACCAAAACCCAGTTATTATTGATAAGGATGTCAGTGCTTTGACAACACCTTCGTGATAATATGTTTCATAAATCTTTCACTTAAACCATTGACACAAAACGAGAGAGCTGATTTAAATTCAGCATGTGACTGGAAATAGGCAGAGGTGGGACTTCGCTGGTTATGACAATCTGCAAGGAGCTTCTTAACCCCAAGAACATTATTAAGTGGGATCTCTGACCCTCGCTTGGTGGAACTGTAGGCTGGAGCAGGCAAACATCTTCACCCGTAGGCCCAAGGCAAGAAGAGAAACAGTGGTATTCAAATAAATTCTTCAGAGAACTAGCACAACCACAATGGGTTGAATGGCCTCATTCTATGATCTGAGGGAATGATTCTATGATCTGAGTGAAATCCAGACAATATGCCTGTGTTGTTTACTCTCTCATTTCAGACAAAATCAAATGATTTACATGGCAGTATATTGGAGTCATAGAGTAATACAGCACGGAGACAGGCCCTTCAGCCCAACTCGTCCATGCCGACCGTAGTGCCTACCAGGCTAGTCCCATTTCCTCTCTTCTCCTTTAAGACATTCTTTGAAAACTATTTCTTTCACCAAATGTAGGGCCACCTGTCCTAGTTTCTCTTTACGTGCATGAATTTTTGTTTGAGAAGGCTAAAGGAAAATTGGCACGTCCCCTTTGACCCTCACCAATCTTTATAGATGAACCATAGAAAGATTCCTATCCAGATGCATCATGGCTTGGTATGGCAACTGAGTTAGGCTGTTCTTTTTAAAACTTTGCATGCCCTGACAGACAAAAGAAAACCAGTTCTAAGCCAAATCTTGGACAAAATGCTTCATTTATTTTTTGGCACAGTGATTTTCCTCCTTTGATTTCCTGCTTGAAACCATCGGGGAGCTTCTAGGAGGTGCTGGTGGGTTATTTGGTTGTGTCACACAGGGTCAGCATCAAGTTCTTGTTAATAATGACCTAGTCCCTATGATCAAATATCAAACCATTCCTTTACCACAATGAGTGACAGTTTAGCCAAATGGCCTCCAATGCTGCAAATTCCAATGCTCCTAAGATCCTGTCGCAACCTTGGTCATAGTTCCATAATAAGCACAACCAGTGTGGGACTGGACCCCACTAAGTAGAGGAGGCAGTGCCCTTTTAACACGATTGCCTCTAGTGCCGTTTTACCTTAACACCTTCCTCCCTCACCTGTATTGCTGATCTAACATTAACACCCAGGGGTCAAAGTGCTGCTGTTTCTGTACACGAATGCAACGGCAGGTGCTGAAAGGTTGATCGCACGTAACAAGCGTACTCCTGAAGTCCTGTCGGACGACAACAATGTACTTTGATGATGACCACGACCATGGTAAGTAACCAATAGTTTGATAGTGTCTTGCAGGCTTCACACATTGCCTTAGACGAAGAGACATTTCATTGGTTGCTAGCCATTTCTAAAATATGGTGCAAAAGAAACTTTCTCCTTTACAATCTCTGGGTGGATTGAAACAAAAGGAGCTTAACATTGCATTAAAATAAGATTAATGAACTGATTGTTAACAGAGAGTGGCTAAATTACCCAAGGATTACAATGATGAAATTGAGATAAATGGTTTCATTCTATGCACTAATGATTCCTTTCTCTGCTTTAATTATTTTGAAGAGCACTTATTCTTTTCTAGAGGTGTAAAAGGTGAATTCACTGCTAAACTGGACAAGGTAGATACTAGACCAATTTCCTGTTCCAAACAAGCAAGTTGGGCAAGTTGCGGGAAAAAAGATCTCACCCAGTTACCATCCCATGTTCTCTCTAGTTGTTCCTGTTTGAATCTGCACAGGAATAGGTATTGGGTTTGGAAAAAATAGTGCCCAGTAGTTTCTATAGGGATTTTGGCGGGCCCAAAGCATTGAGTGCCCAGTTAAGTACTTTCTTTTACATTATTGTAATGTGACTAAACCCAGAAGACAATTTGCGCACAACATTAAGATAATTCTTTCTTTATTCCCTGAATATACCAGTTTTAAAGTTGTCAGATTTGACAGGTGAGGGAAAGTAAAGTGGGCATAGTGTGATCAAACACCAACTTTTGGTGTCAGGTAATAATTATGTAGAATTATGTGGCATTTTAAAGAACAGAAACAGGTCATTTAGCCCATATTAAGCAGCCGGAACAGTTTTTCCACTGCGTGCACTTGGCGTCGTGACTTGAGAACCTGTCAATTTTTCATACTTGCAATCAAATCTTAGCAGATATAGTCACAGGGTTTCAAACTGCCCAATGACCATTAAAAGGGTCACACCAAGTAAGAGGTGCCTAGTTAAACAGAGTTATATTGTTAAATTAGACTCTTATTACTGTCCAGAACCCCTGTACATTATTGTTGTTATAAAATCTTGAAAAGATTTACATACATGGCAGAACATACAACAGGATATTTGTTCAGAGGGTGATGAGACCTGCTGAACGTTAGCAGTTTTCGTGTCAAATCGAAGAGCCATAAAAAAAACTACAACGCAGACGGAGGCCATTCACCCATCATGTCTATCCCAGTTGAAGAAAAGGTTATGCACCTAATTCTGTCTTCCAGCACTAACGTCCATAAACCCTGCAGGTCACGGCTTTTCAAGTGCACATCCAGGCAGTTTAAGTGCGATGAGGTCTTCTGTCTTATCTTGTTTGGCTCCATGCACTCGTTATGTTCCCTGCTCTAAAGTCTGCTTCTGTCTCTCTGATCATTATTTGCCTAATTAAACGCTTGAGAAATACCTTGCTTTGGGTCACTATTTTAAAAGTTACCACTTAAATGCAAGTTGTTGTTGTTCTTAGTTATCATCTTATTAGTAATTGTTAGGGTTTTATTATTAATTTTTAATAATCATTTAACATATCATAAAGACAGAATATCATTAAAATATCATTTAATAATATAATGCAGATAATAATTAAGTTTAAATGTTCACAAATGAGAGATTGCCTTTGAAAGTAGCTTGCATTTTAAATCAAGATACTGGACAAAATTGTTTATCCTGAGTGATGAGGAAGTTTGGAGTAGTAGTGCAAATAGTACAGGTAAAGAAAAGTTTGAATAGTGACCGTGAAACAAATGTTTTCTTTTTCCTCTCTCTTCAACTGCCCTCACTTATCTATCACACGAGTGAACTTTTCCTGGCGTTCGGTGGCTTCAGGGTGTAAGGAAGCTGAGCCACTTGTGGCAGGATACCCAGTGACCTGAGTCAATGTGGCTGAGTCAATGGATGTTAATGGAGGGTGACCCAGTGATGGGAATGTTAGTGAATATTCAGGAGTATTTGGGACTCTCACAGGCAAAAGCAATTCCCATTGAGCCCTATGGTATTTTAAAACTTTGCAAACTAGATACCACAACTGTTCTTGGAGCTTTTATTTATGAATCAGTTGAAAACTATAAACCCCAATTCCCAACTCCAGACCGCGCATGCTCAGAGCATCGGCCAGCGGCGGGACTCCAACGCATGCGCAGTGCTCCGACCCGCCGGCTTCAACGCCGCGCATGCGTAGATTACCGATCGTTCTCCCCCCGCCTCCCCCGCCTCCCCGCCCCGGGGTGTCGGGCATGCGCAGTGGGCGCGAACGGGCGGGCGGTGACGTGTCGATGTGACTGGTTGGCAGGAAGTGAAAGTGCGGCGGCCGGAAGCGGGAGCTGCAGGCCGAGCGGGGCCGGGAAGGTGTGGGGAGAGTTCGTGCGGCCGTCTATCTCGGTAGTCCGCCGGGGGGGGTTTCACCCGGGGCTCGCAAAGATGCTGAAGAAGTTCGACAAGAAGGACGAGGAGTCTGGTGAGTCACGGCCCCGCATGGAGGGTGGGTGGGATGGGGGCTCCGGTGGTTGCTATGGCAGCAGCAGCCTGTGGACCAGGGCCTGTGGGTAGGTGAGTGAGTGAGTGAGGGTTGAGTCCCTGCTGAAGGCTGTGAGGGTGAAACAACGATGGGAATGTGATTATAGTTGAACTCTGTTTTTGTTGATCTACCTTGTTGTGACCTCGCACCTTATTGCACCGCACTTCCTCTGTAGCTGTGACACTTTACTCTGTACTGTTACTGCTTTTACCTGTACTACCTCAACGCACTCTGTACTAACTCAACGTAACTGCACTGTGTAATGAATTGACCCGTACAATCGGTTTGCAAGATAAGTTTTTCACTGTACCTCGGTACAAGTGACAATAATATACCAATGCCAATAGATTTGCATAATCAAAGACTGCACCCACTCCAGACATTCTCTCTTCTCCCCTCCACCCGCCCCCAATCAGGCAAAAGATACAAAAGCCTGAAAGCACATACCACCAGGCTCAAGGACAGCTTCTATCCCGCTGTTATAAGACTATTGAACAGTTCCCTAGTACTCTTGACCTCACAATCTACCTCGTTATGGCTTTTCACCTTATTGCCTGCCTGCCTGTACTGCACTTTCTCTGTAACTGTAACACTCTACATTCTGTTACTGCTTTTCCCTTGTGCTACCTCAATGCACTGATGTGATGAAATGATCTGTATGGATGGCATGCAAAACAGTTTTTCACTGTACCTCGGTACATGTGACAATAATAAACCAATTTACCAGAATGGCAGTGAGTCTGGAATCACTGATTCAAGGTTTCTGGTTTTTTCCCTTTGCTGGTCCCGAAAGCCAAATGAGGAATTTTAATCACTACTTTCAGGAAACAAAAATCTAAACTTTTTTTTTCAAAAGCAAAGTTCACTGTAAAGGAGGTGATCTGAACTACAATGAAAATGCTGGAAATATTCAGCAGGTCAGGCAGCATCTCCAGAGAGAGAGACAAGTGTCTGCAGACCCTGGAATTTGGGGCAAAATACAAGATGCTGGAGGAACTCAGTGGGTCAGCTAGCAGTTGTGGAGGGAAATGGACTGGACATTTCAGGTTGAGATCCTTCATCTTCATCCAGTCCAGATGACTACTGACCACTTAACTGTTCCTGACAGCTGATAATGTCCCTAGTTCTCCCTCCTGAGTCGCTTCCCCCCTTAAAATCTACATCCTGCTGAATAATAAAAAAAATCCCTTTCATTCTTGCAAAATACTGTCCTATTGATTTTCCCTTTGCTTTTCAGTTGCAGTCATACAAGTCCATGCTCGTCTTACCCCAACATCTTTATTGAATCCTTACAGTTAGGTTTATGGTCTTACCTCAATACTCAAATGTCTCTGGTCAGTATTATTAATGACATTCTTGACCCTGACCCTAACCCTAATCCATGTGATTGTGACAAAGGTAATCTATAATTTCTGAAGTACTGGGAATACTGGAACAGGCAGCATCTGCAGAGAGAGAAACTGAGTTAAGATTTCAAGCTGATTATCTATCATCAGAACTATCCTTGTTCTTCTCACTACACACTTGACCACATAATCTTCTTCTAATGCTTGTCTATGCTGTCGTCCAGCTGGGTGGAACTCCACTTGTATAGTTCCATTCCTATTTACCTTGTGGTAGCAGACATTCGCCACCAATGGCTTCCCTTCTCACAGGTGCAGTATCACCTCTGGTGTTCCCTAAGAATCTCTCCTTGGCCCATTCCTGTCTCTAATCTACATGACACCTAGCTTTGTTTCAGCATCACCTGATGAAAGTCTGTTAATGTTCTGGAAAACAATCAAAATTTGATATTTTTTAAGTTAATCTTCAGTTCAGTGGAGAATTGGTAAATGATTTGAATGGCAAAAGTTTAGCTTTAAGCTGTCATTTGATTGTGTTCTATTTCAAAATTTAACATTGTGTGACACCTTTTGCACTTTCCATAACATGTATGTAGGTTTTCATATGTTAAAACTCCGTAATTCATTAGGTTAGGTTATTTTTTGCACCCCCCCCCCCCCCCCCCCCCCCCCCCCGCCCCAATTTATCATCTTTTTCTTTTTTCCTTTTCTTTGGAGCAGACTCGATGGGCCGAATGGTCTACTTCTGCTCCCTTGTGATCTTGTGATTTCATTTTTGAATATTTTCATGTTTACTAAAAGAAAACTCCTATTTATACACAAACTTTTGTTATCTCAGGATGCCTCCAAGCACTTTACAGACATTTAAGCACTTTGAACTGCAGTTTATTTGTGTATAGTGAGATTCCATAAACAACAATGAAATACAGGTAACCCGCATTATAGCAGTTCTGTTAATGGAAATTTGCCATTATGGAATTCACAAATCACTACCAAAAATTCTGGGATACAGAATAAAAATTTGCTCTCACGAAATTTGTGTATCAATTTTTATTTTATTTTCAGCTCACATTTCTTGGCGCACGTGCAGATGATGTGACTTTGCATTACACAAGATTGTGATATGGATGGTTTTCTGGGAATGCAAAACCCGTAATGCGAGGGTCGCCAGTAAATGACCAGATCAAAAACACTATGATGCTGGAGGAACTAAGCAGGTCAACATATGCAGTCCTTTGTCTCTCTAATGACCAGATCATCTGTGTTAGGTTTACAGTTGAGGGAAAAATGTCAGCCTGGGCACTGGGTGAACTTTTCTGAAGCCCAAGGATCTTTAATACCCATCTGGCAGGATAAGTAGGATACCATCATACAGGATGGAAACAAGCCCTTGTCAAGTATCAAGCACCAATTTACACTGATTCTGCTGTTTAACACCCCCCACCATCCAACCTCCCAACGGATTCTATTACTTATCTACACACTAGGAGCAATTTACAATGGCCACTTAACCTACCTTAATAAGCTTGATACTGTCCTTCCTCCAGAATGCACCTAATTATATGCTCCAGTCTAGAATGTGGCAGATATGAGAGTGCTTCTCTGTTTTGGCTTTGCAAATAAGATATTTACATAGTTTAAAAAATAGTGGTGGAAATGTACAAGTCTGTCTGTGCACTTTTTTCAAAAAATAAGATAGTTTGATGTTTTTGATAGATTATTGCTTCCAGCTTTTGAGATATTTTCCCCTCCCACTAACCAGTCTGTGCAGTATTACCAATATGTCCTTTACATCACCAGCTTATGATCTTACTGAGCTCTATGGAATTCTGTATTTTCTCTCTTGGGCACTGAAGTTTAGAGGGGCAAAATTTATGCTTCAGCTGCAGAAAGCCCTGGTTACACAACATCCGGAGTACTGTGACTATTTTGATACATTGGAAGGAGAGTTTACTGAAATTGGTGTTGCGATTCCTGGAACTTCAGGATAAGGAGTGCTCCCAGAACACTCTACGCCAAAAAAAGATGCATTTCACTGCTTGTTTCGATGTACATGTGTCTAATACCTTATTAAATAAGAAAATGAGAAATCAAAGCAGGAGTTGGCTATTTGGCCTTTCATGCCTGCTCCACTTTTCATTCAATCATAGCAGTTCTTTTACCTCGAGGAAGTTCATGTATTACCTTGTCCCTTGATTCTCTTAATATCCAGAAATCTATCAATATCTTTCTTGAATATACTCAGTGACTGAGCCTCCACATCCACAGGATGAAGTAATTGCTTTGAGCTTTAGTGTTGAATGGCTGACCCCTGGTTCCAGATATCCTGTTATTGAAACATCATTCCTACATCTACACTGTCAAGGTCTTTCTTTGAAACATACATTTATTTATTTTTAATGCGGCATCACCTGTCATTCTTCCAAACTCTGCTATATGTATGCCCAATTTGCTTAACGACTCTTCATTGGACAAAACCATCTTCCCAGGAATTTATCTGGTGAACCTTTGCTGCACTCCCACAAATGCAGCTTTATCTTGGATATTGGTATCTGTTGTCTCAATTTGGCCCTTTATAACATGAGTAAGATGTCAAATTTTCTTGCAGTAAAGGCTGCCTCCTTAATCACTTGCTGCACTTGGGTGTTAATTTTCACTGTTTCATGTATAAGGACACACAGGTCTCTGAGCACGAACACTTTCCAATCTATTATCATTTAAAAAAATACTCTACACTTCTAATTTTCCTACCTAAGTGGATGTCTTCACATCATTCCTCATTTATATTCCATTTGCCATGTTGTCACCCACTCATGTAACCTGTCCTTTTTCCCCTAAAATGTTTCAACTTTCCTCCTTGCAGTGCCACAGATTCTTATTATCAACATACTTGGTCCTCACATTCATATTACTGAAATAGATTGTGAACAACTGTGGCCCCAGCACTGATCCCTTCAGCATCCTACCAGTTACAGCCTTCCATCCTGAAAAAGACTTGTTCCTGCAGTTGTTCATTCATTGATTAACTATTTCTCAATTCATGTCCATATGTCCAATCACAGATGTTATGATCTATTAAATAACCTCATGCGGCATCTCGACAAAGACCTTATGAGAATCCACATGCGCAACATCCTCTGCTTCCTGCTTATCTATTCTGCTGGTTACAACCACACAAAAGATGCTTTGTCAATCCTGAATGCATTTTCGTAAACCCACGTTGACTGCCCAGTTCTTTTGTTCTTTTCTAAATGCCCTGTTGCCAATTTCTTCTTGCGTTTTCCTTTCTGCCTGATGTCAAGCTGATTGGTCTGTAGTTCTCTGTTCTCTTTCTCCTCCCTTTCTTAAATAGTGGGGTTACATTTGATACCTTCCAATCTGTGGGAGCTGTTGAGAATCATTGAATTTTGGAAGATAACAATCAGTTCACCAGAAGTAGCTTTTGTGAGTTAGGCTGCATGGAAAAGTAGACGTACACTTGGATACAGCCTTCCATGGCCTCGGGGTGTCCCTCGCACTTCACAACAGCTGAAATTACTCTTGCAGTCGAGGAAATGCGGTTTCATTTTTCTCAGTGAATTAGTTACTGTTCTATTTTCATTTGTCAATGTCTTGGTGGTACTTTGCTGAATTTTGAATTTTTTTCCAATATTTAAGAAATGCTCTTTTTGGCAATAGAATCATACAGTTATACAGCACAGAAATGGGCCCTTCAGCCCAACTAGTCCATGCCAACCAAGATGCCTTCCTGAGCTAATCCCATTAGCCTGCATGTGGCCCTTCTCCTTCTAAACCTTTTCTATCCATGTACCTGTCCAAATGTCTTTTAAATGTTGTAATTGTACACTACTCTGTAGCTTCCTCTAGCAGCTCATTGTATATACTCACCATCCTCCATGTGAGAACCTTGTCTCTCAGGTCCCCTATAAATTTTTCCCCTCTCACTTTAAACCTGTGCCCTTTAGTTTCAGACTCCCCTACCCTGGGAAAAAGACTGACCATCCACCTGATCTAAAGCCCTCATGATTTTATAAACCTCTATAAGGTCGTCCCTCGGCCTCCTTCACTTCAGGGAAAACAGTGCCAGCCTATCGAATCTTCTCTTATAACTCAAGCCGTCCAATCCAGACAATATCCTTGTGAATCTTTTCTGCACCCTATCTAGCTTAATCACATCCTTCCTATAGCGAGGCAACCAGAACGGCACACAATACTCCCATGTGCAGTCTTACCAACATTTTGTACAACCATAACGTGTTGTCCCATCTCTTGTACTCAGTGCCATGGCTGATGAAGGCCAGCAGGCCATACACCACCTTCACCACCCTGTCTACCTGTGTCGCCACTTTCAGGTAACTATGTACTTGTACCCCAAGGTCTCGCTGTTCAACAACACTCCCCAGAGCCCTGTCATTTACTGTGCTTGTCCTGGCCTGGTTTAACTTCCCAAAATGCATCATTTTGCATGTGTCTGAGTTAAGTTCCATCCACTGTTCTTCCGCCCGTTTTCCCAGTGATCAATATCCTGTTGTAACTGTAGATGACCTTCTTCACTGTCCACTATGCCACCAATTTTGGTGTCATCTGCAAACTTGCTCATTGTGCCTTTTTCATTCATGTCCAAATAATTAATATGTATGACCAACAACAGGGGACCGAGCACTGATCCCTGCGGCACACCGTTGGTCACAGGTCATCAATCTGGGGTGGGGGGTGGGGAAGGAAATACTCTCCACTATCACCCTCTGTGTCTCTTACCACCAAGTCAACTTTGTATCCAGTTGGCTAGCTCACCCTGGATCCCATATGTTCCAGCCTTCCAAGTACTGTAAGCCTTTTCCTTCAATCTAGTAATAGCTTTATCTTCACTCGATACAGGGTTGGACTACTTTTCCTCTTGGGTTTTGTGCCTTAAACCCAACATATTTGTTATGAACTGTGTATTAATTCTTTAAATATTAGCTGTTACTTTTCTTTGGTCATACATGCAATGTAGTTTCCATTCTACCATAGCCAACTTGGGTCTCAAATGCTGGGATAGGAGTGAGAGTCTATGGCCTTGCCCCATTTCTCTCGTCATAGTGTGGAGATGATTGAAACCCACAGCCAAGAAGTAAAATCTTTGCCATAATAATGTGGATAATGTGTTGTCTCAAGAAATGCTGGGTACATTAGAATGTAGAACAGTACGGCACAGAACAGGCCCTTCGGCCCACTGTGTTGTGCCAACATAGCTATTCCCTCCTACCTCCAGAATGCTCATATCTCTTTTCCCCTCATTCATTTGCCCATCCAAGCCCCTCTTAAAAGCCCCAAATGAATTTGCCTCCACTGCCCTATCAGGCAACGTATTCCAGGCATCCACCACTCTCTCAGTTTTAAAAAAAAAGTACCCCTCACGTCTGTTCTGAACCTACCCCCTCTCACCTTAAATGCACGCCCTCTGGTATTGGATCGCACATTGTGTGAGGTCAGCACAGAATTGTCCAGTGAGCAAACCCTCATGAGACACTCAACAGGTAAAAGATAAATACCTGTGTGGAGTGATGGCCAGGGTGATTACTTTTCCACAATAAGTAAGTGCAGTTAGCAATAATACTGCAGAAAAAGTAACCAAGAAGCAATAATGGATTACTGATTGGACTGAGAAGTGTAATCTAATTTGGGATCACCAGAAGTAGCTTTTGTGAGTTAGGCTGCGTGGAAAAGTAGACATACATTTGGATACAGCCTTCCATGGCCTCGGGATGTCCCTAGCGCTTCACAACAAATGAAATTACTCTTGCATTATAGGAAATGCAGCAGTCAATTTGAACACAACAGATATTTTGTTCATGGAAGATGACCTTCTCCTGTAATAAATGTAGCCCTGCTCTTCTTTGGAATAGTACCATGAAATCTTTTGTGTCCACCTGACAGAGCAGGTGGAGCAAGACAACCTTGGTTAATGATCCATCTGAACAAAGGATACCTCTTGCAGTTTGACATTACACTGACAACTATAGCTGCTTGAGGGACACGAGACTGCAGATGCTGGAATCTGAAGCAACATGCATAAGATGAAGGAACTCAGCAGGTCAGGCAGTATCTATGCAGAGAAATGGACTCAGTATTTTGAGTCGAGGCCCTTCATCTGGACTGAGAGAGAGAGGGACGATAGCCAGTATAAAGGGGTGGAGCAAGACCTAGCGGATGATGGGTGCATCCAGATGAGGAGGGGTGATAGGCAATAGGGGAGAGTGGGAATAGTGCCAGAAGCTGGGAGGTGAGAGGTGGAAGTGAGAACGGATTGATAATCTGATAGGAGAGGAAGATGAAGCATGGAATCAAGGGATGGAGGAGGGGAGGGCAGATGGGAATAGTGGGGGAGGGGAATGTGAGAGGTGTGTTTGGGCAAGCAGAAGATGGAGAGGGTGAAGCAGGGGAAAGAAACAGTGATGGGGGGGTTGGGTGAGTTTAGGAAGAACTAAGTAGATCAGGAGGAGAGAGAAAAGGGACAGAGGGAGCAGCTTACCAGAAGTTGGAGGATTCAATATTCACACTATTGGGTTGTAGATCCAGGTGGAATATGAAGTGTTCCTCTCGCTTGCGCTTAGCCTCACTCTGGCAGTAGAGGAGGACGAGGACAGACGTGTTAGAGTGGGAATGGGAAGGAGAGTTAAAATGGCTAGCAACCATAGCTGTTTGTAGTCCAGCCTTCTGATTTTGTGTTTCTGTCTCTGTGTCCTACTGACCCTACCCCTCAGCTAATCTTTCTGTTAGCCTTGGTTTTGTTTCAGTTACTGTAATGGGGAGTGTAAAGTGTCTTGAAGTTTTTCTAGTGTTTTTGTCCTAATTTAAATGTAAATTCATTCAGATGAAATTTTGGTTAAGCCCAAAAAATTGTAAAGCTACAATGACTCTTGTCTCTTCCCTTAAAGGCATCTTGTATCTTAGGGTGAGGTAGGAATGGCAGAGTCAGGTGCTGCCAATAGAATCAGATCCAACCTGTTGGTTCATGGTGCAGATTGTTGAGTAATTTATGCAAATTGTCTCTATGCTTGGACACTGTTCATCTTTGATCACTGTAAACATTTAGGGAATGTTATGCCAGACAAAATTCCAAATAGATTTTGGTTTACAGCCCAGTCTGAAGAGCTAAATACAGGAGATCACAACAACAGATCTTACTTTTATATATTGACTTTAATGTACTAAAATATCCTAAGATGTTTCAGAGGATTGCTGAACAAAACATGTGACATACGGCCCCACACAGTTGTGATGTGATCCCAAGAAATGTGGCCAAGGGACAACTTGCAGATCAGAAATACTAGAGCATAGGGTTGGATTTCTTTGGAAAATTCTTGTGTGGGTCCGGGAGGAGAACCTATTACAGATGATTTTGTGGCTATGAATAGAACCAGCACACAGTCCTACGTATTTTGAGGAAGGGGACTGTTTTGTGAGATGGTGTGGCAGAGGAACCCTCTGCAATGTCTCAAGATACTTGTACCAACAGAATTTGGTATTTTCGTTTACAATTTATTCAGCAGTGAAGCAGTAAATTTCCTGTCTGACAGCAAGGCACAGGTGAGACATGAATTTCTCCGCCTGAGTGATAACAATGTTTATTCTGTCCCACCGTTGACCCTATTCTCTCCTGTGTCCTGTGAAGCCTGGCTGCTCTACCTGACCCTAAGTAGAGCTTTAAACTTCACATCCCATTCACTATTGAAATGCTCATTTCCACCTCTACAAACTGGCCGATTCCATTCTTGACTCCATCACATCTGCAGCTGATACCCAACCCTAGTGTTGGTAAGCTCCTAATCTCGGCCCAGATTGTGGTGCACCCTGGCCTTCCATTTCCACCTTCTAAGTAAACAAATGGTGTACCATCTTGCCTTTTTTCCTTCTCTCGCCTCATTCCACCCTTGTTGTTTTGATTTGGCTGCCATGCCATCAGATGTTAAATATAAGAAATTATCCCAAATTCCCTGTGCAGTTATATCTTTGCTGTCTTGTACCTCCAGCTGAATCTTTTGATGATTCTTGTACATAGGATCCATTTGCCCCACAATGGAAACTGTCATCAGATTCATAATTTTAAATGTTTCCTGGAACCTGATCTAATTAGTTATTTATTCCTGTAGAGTATCTGGGATATTTTTGATGCTCTGCTGTTGTGTGTTGTTGGCTTATTTCTGTATGCTATGTCATGATGGTTTTTGTATCTTCCCACTTCCTTTTCCAGGTGGGGGCTCAAATCCATTTCAGCATTTGGAGAAGAGTGCTGTACTGCAGGAGGTAAGCATTGATCTTGATGTACATCACTTTTCCAGTCCCTGCACTCTAAATTTGGACCAGCTAGTCTTGCCATGATAGGTCACTAGACAGTGATAGAGTCATACAGCATGGAAATGGGCCCTTCAGCCCAACTGGTCCAAGATTCCCTTCTAAGATAAGATATTTATTTATTAGTCACACGTACATCGAAACACACAGTGAAATACGTCTTCTTGCGTTGCTGAGAATGTGCTGGGGCAGACCGCAAGTGTTACCACTCTTCCATAAGCTAGTTCTACTTGCCTGTGTTTGGCCCGTATCCCTCTAAACCTTTCCTATCCATGTACCTGTCCAAGTAGCCTTTAAATGTTGTTATTGTACCTGCTTCAACCACTTTCTCTAGCAGCTCATTCCATATACTGAACACACTCTGGGTATAAAAGTTGCCCCTCAGGTTCCTATTAAATTTCTCCCTTCTCACCATAAACCTATGCCATCTAGGTCTTGATTTCCCAACCTTGGGGGGGAGGAGATTGTGTGCATTGACCCTATCTATGCCCTCATGATTTTATATACCTCTAAGAACATCCCCCATTCTCCTACGCTCCAATGAAGACCGTCCCAACCTGCTAACCTTTCTCCAGGACTCAGTCCCTCGAATCCCGGCAACATCCTTGTAAATCTCCTCTGCACTCTTTCCAGCTTAATGACATCTTTTCTATAGCATGGTGACCAAAACTGAACACGATATTTCAAATGCGGCCTCAACAACGTCTTATACAACTGCAACATAACGTGCCAACTTCTGTACTTATTAATACCCTGACTGATGAAGGCCAACGTGCCTTCACCATCCTGTCTGCCTGCGATACCACTTTCAGGGAACAATGTACTTATACTCCTAGACCCCTTAGTTCTGCAACACTCCCCAGGGCACTACCATTGACTGTGAATGTCCTACCCTGATGCTTCAGGGGAGGAGAGGCAACCGAAGTGGGAAAAGGTAGGATTTTGAGAGTTTGGTAGTCCAGTCAATCACGAATACTGTTATGAACCTTCCAACATTCTAGCAATGTTACCAACATCAGCAGCTAATCCTGCTAGGGTCAATGGTGTTAGAAGGTCATATGTGAATGGATGATAATAAGTGAAGATCGCATTGCACCACATATCTTATCTCTTCTGTCCGAGGCAAAGAGTGGTTTGAAGATTAAGACCTTGAACTCAGTGCAGAGCATTGGGTAGCTGTGATTGCTGCCCTCCTGTGGGCTTCCGTGACTTGGACTAGCTACAGCAGGCACTTCAAAGCATTGGAAAGCCATTGCTAATGCTCTATCCACATACCCACTGGCAGGATAAGTGAACTAAGGTCTACATCCTCTCCCAGACCAACATCCCAGTGCTGAAATCCCAATTACATTTACTCTGTTCCTTGGGGCAAGGCACATTATTTGCATGCCCGCCACCAGACTTCTGCAAAGGGCTCTCTATTCTTAAAATTAGCAGGTGGAGAGCGGAATGGATTCAAGTATGTGCTGAAGGTCTTCATGAAAATATGCCATGTCACTGACTCCTGGGATCTCTGGCCCAGGACTGGGCCTTGACCCAGGCCCACAGGAAGATAAGTGCCGTTTAACACGTGACTAATGAGGTGGTGCAGGAGGGAGGGCTTCAGATTTTTGGATCATTGGGCTCTCTTCTGGGGCAGATGGGACCTGTAGAAACGGGACGGTTTACATCTGGACTGGAGGGGGACCAATATCCTTGAGGGAAGGTTTGCTAGTGCTGCTCTGGGGTGGGGGGGGTGGTTAAACTAGAGTTGCAGGGGATGGGAATCAGAGTGGCAGGGCAGCAAGTGGAGTGGCTGTGGGGAAAGTAGATGTTAAGCCTACAAGCAAAATCAGAAATTGACACGTTGATGAGCATGGTGGGACTAATGTTCTGAGGTTCATCTATTTCAACGCGAGGAGTATTGTAGGTAAGGCAGATGAACTTAGAGCATGGATCGGCACATGGAATTATGATGTTGTAGCCATTAGACTTGGTTGCAGGAGGGGCAGGACTGGCAGTTAAATGTTCCGGGGTTGTGGTGTTTTAGACGTGATAGGGATGTATTAAAGGGGGAGGGGTGCATTACTCATCAGGGAAAATGTCATGGCAGTGCTCAGAGAGGACATACTGGAGGGCTCATCTACTGAGGCAATATTGGTGGAACTGAGGAATAAGAAAGAGATGGCCACATTAACGGGACTATATTATAGAGCTCCCAATAGTCAGCAGGATTTAAAGGAACAAATTTGTAGAGAGATAGCAGACAGTTGCAAGAAAAATAAGGTTGTGATAATAGGTGATTTTAACTTGCCACATATTGTCTGGGACTCCCATACTGTAAAGGGATTAAATGGGATAGAGTTTGTCAAATATGTTCAGGAAAGTTTCTTCAGTCAATATGTAGAGGTCCCAACTAGAGAGAGCGTGATACTGGATCTCCTCTTGGGGAATGAAACTGGGCAGGTGATAGAAGTGTGTGTAAGGGAATGCTTTGGATCTGGTGATCATAATTCCATTAGTTTCAAAATAATTCTGGAGAAGGATAGGACAGGTCCTTGGGTTGAGAATCTAAATTGGAGTAAGGCCAATTTTGATGGCATCAGAAGGGATCTGGCAGGTGTGGATTGGGATAGGCTGTTTTGGACAAAGAGATGCTTGGTAAATGGGAGGCTTTCAAAAGTGAAATATTGAGAGTACAGAATCTGTATGTTCCCGTTGGAATAAAAGGCAAGGCTAATGGGTTTAAGGAACCTTGGTTATTGAGGGATATTGAGGCCCTAGTGAAGAAAAATATCAGGTATAGGCAGTTAGGATCAAAGGAAGCGCTTGAGGAGTATAAGAAATGCAAGAGAACACTTAAGAGAGAAATCAGGAGGGCAAAAAGAGGACAAGAGGTTGCTCTGGCAGACAGGGTGAAAGAGAATCCCAAGGGTTTCTATAGCTATATTAAGAGCAAAAGGGTAGCAAGGGACAAAGTTGGTCCTCTTGAAGATCAGCATGGTCATCTATGCATGGAGCTGAAAGAGATGGGGGAGATCTGAAATGAATTTCTTGCATCTGTATTTACTCTGGAGACAGACACAGAGACTGTAGAACTGAGGCAAAAGGGTAGGGAGGTCATGGACC
This sequence comes from Pristis pectinata, assembly GCF_009764475.1. Lineage (NCBI taxonomy): Eukaryota > Metazoa > Chordata > Chondrichthyes > Rhinopristiformes > Pristidae > Pristis > Pristis pectinata. Next base: position 6,542,183 of record NC_067410.1, on the reverse strand, counting down.
GTATCCAGATTACGGAAGAGGAGGTGCTGGTTGTCTTGAGGCGAATGAAGGTGGATAAATCCCCAGGGGCTGACAGTGTCCCCTCAGACCTCATGGGAGGCTAGTGCAGAAATGGCAGGGGCCCTGGCAGAGATATTTAAAATGTCCTCACCCACGGGTGGGGTGCCGGAGGACTGGAGGATAGTTAATGTTGTTCAAGAAAGGCTCTAAGAATAAGCCAGGAAATTATAGGCCGGTGAGCCTGATGTCAGTCGTGGGTAAATTATTGGAAGGTATTCTAAGGGACAGGATATATAAGTATTTGGACAGACAAAGCCTGATTAGGGATAGTTAATGTGGCTTTGTGCGTGGTAGGTCATGTCTAATCAATCTTGTAGAGTTCTTCAAGGAGGTTACCAAGAAGGTTGATGACGGAAAGGTGGTGGATGTTGTCTACATGGACTTTAGCAAGGTCTTTGACGAAGTCCCGCATGAGAGATTGGTCCAGAAGGTTAAGTTGCTTGGCATTCAGGATGAGGTAGCCAATTGGATTCAGATTGGTTCAGCAGGAGAAGCCAGAGTGGTAGTAGATGGTTGTCTTTGACAGGAGGCCTTGGCTAGTGGTGTGCTGCATGGATTGGTGCTGGGTCTGTTGTTGTTTATCATCTGTATTAATGATTTAGATGATAATGTGATAAACTGGATAAGCAAATTTGTGGATGACACCAAGATTGGGGGTGTAGTGGACAACGAGGAAGGCTGTCAAAACTTGAAGTGTGATCTTGACCAGATAGGAAAATGGGCTGAAAAATGGCACATGAAGTTTAATGCAGACAAGTGCGAGGTGTTGCACTTTGAGAGGACAAACCAAGGTAAGACTTGCACAGTGACTGGTCGGGCTCTGAGGTGTGAGATAGAACAAAGGGACCTTGGAATACAGATCCATAGTTCTTTGAAAGTGGCGTCACTGTTAGATAGGGTCATAGATAGCTTTTGGCACTTTGGCCTTCATAAATCAGGGCATTGAGTACAAGGGTTGGGACGTTATGTTGAAGGTGTACAAGACATCGGTGAGGCCGGATTTAGAGTATTGTGTGCGGTTCTGGTCACCTACCTACAGGAAAGATATCAATAAGCTTGAAAGAGTGCAGAGAAAATTTACACGGATGTTGCTGGAACTTGAGGACCTGAGCTACAGGGAAAGGTTGAATAGGTTAGGACTTTATTCCCTGGAGTGCAGGAGAATGAGGGGAGATGACATAAGTTTAGGGTGAAAGGTGAAATGTACAAGGGGAATCTGAGGGGGATCATCTTCACTCAGGGCGGTGTGAGTGCGGAGCGAGCTGTCAGCAGAAGTGGTAGATGTGGGTTCAATTGTAACACTTAAGAGAGGTTTGGATAGGTATGTGGATGGGAGGCGTTTGGAGGGACGTGGTCCGGGTGCAGGTAGATGGGACTAGGCAGAAGACCAGGTTGGCATGCACTAGATGGGCTGAAGGGCCTGTTTCTGTGCTGTAGTGCTCTGTGACTCTATGACTGCTCGAAGTGGAGAAGGGGCATTTAGTCTGGCACTGAGAACCTGAGGTTTGTTGATCAGGAGCACACAGAAATCCAGTGTAAATGGCAGAAGGGAGAGAATCACAACAGGAGCAGAAGTAGGCTACCTGGCCACGCAGGCCTTCACTGCCATTCAATGTTTGTGGCTTATCTGTCCCAAACTACGCATCCTCCTGCCCCACCTGCGGCAGATTCTATAGATTCCATTTTGGAATGCACAGAATAGGGGTGGAAGCAAGTTATCCTTGATCCTCAAGGACTTTCAAATCATTTGCCTTCTCGTTCAGTTATTTGTCGGGGGCTTTCCCAGTGGAGGTTGATTGGAGTGACAGGAGGAGATAAAATAAACAGAGGAACATGGCAGACAGATGGTTGTTGAGGTTCACTTGTGGCAAGAACCCACCAGCTGATTCAATTACAGAGACCCAGGGTGAGCTGCTGCACATCCTGTGGAGGATTTATAGTGTCAGTGGACTAATGAGCTGGGGATATGAGTTCAAATATCATCGTAGCAGCTGAGGAATTTAAATTGTAAATTAAATGTTCTACAATATTTAAACAAAAAGCTAATGCCAATAATGGTCATAATACTATACAAGTGTCATTTAGAAATAAAAATCTGATTGACTAATGCATTGGAAGGAAAAGTACTGTATTTTTTCCATTGATTCTAACTGCATTTTGAAATGGCATAGTAAACCATTCAGTTGTATCAAACTGTAATGTTAAATTACATAGAATTTGAAGAAATGGAACAGGCTATGAAGCCCAAGTTGTCCTTATCAGTGTTTATGCTCCACAGGAGCCTTCCCCCATTCAACTTCATATTATATAAGCATACCTTTTTCTACCTTGTATGCATCTTGTTTCCATAAAGCAGTGTGTGCCAATGGCTTTTTGTGGCTGTGATCTCTAGATTCCAAAGACTCTGAGATTATTGATAACTTTTTTGATTTATGGTTCACCTCATAGACTCCATCATCACCCCTCTCCTCCTCCTCCCTCCCCTCTTCCACCCACCCCCCCCGCCCTTCTCACACCTCCCCCTGCCCTTCTCATACCTCCACGTCTACCTCATCAAATTTCTTCAAAATATTTGTGTGCTCACCTCCAGCTTCCTCTGTTCTAGAGGGGTGATGGGGAAAGTAAAATAAAACTTGCACTTGGGTGTAATATACTTGTCCTTTTACATTGGTATCATGGCCTCTCTCATCTCTGGCATTTACTGTGCTAATTCTTAGTTTGTTAAGATTATTTATGAAATAGCACAACACTTATTTTTTTTTGCTATTTTCTCTCTTTAGGCTCGCGTTTTTAATGAAACTCCAATCAATCCTCGGAAATGTGCTCACATTTTGACCAAGATCCTGTACCTGATAAACCAGGTTGGGCTGCTCTTCATAATTTTGAAAAGAAACGTTGGTATTTTGAACAAGTTGTTTGAATGGCATTTTCAGTCCTTTGAGGAATTTGCATCTGATATCATCAGTCTGTACAGTCATTGCTGGAAAGCTTTAATATGGTTTGCTGAAATGTAAGGTGGGGTTTAATACAGAAGAAAAGCGGTTTCTGTGGTTGGGAGAACTTCTGTTTGTAAAAGTGGTGATGGTAGAAATGCTAGTACTCGGTTACGGCTGTATTCAGGCGTTTATACCATTGGATTTAATCTAACAGCAGAGAGCTCCTTTACAAGGGACACAATGATGTGCTGCTAGATCTGTTGTTGCCTCGTGGTACACTGGTGAAATCCAAACATGGAGTGATAATTGGTATAGTGATGTTTTCCCAAAACCTCCCTGTAGCTTAAAATATACAAGTTTTTGTGGGGTTTGTAATTGCACAGAATCAATAGACAGAACCAGACAATTTGACTCAACTGATGTCAGCGAGGAAGATAGTCAGCAAGATTATCAACACAGGTGCACCTCAAAGATTGGCCCACTGCTCTACTCTCTCTCTACACTCATGACTCAAACACCATCTATAAATTTGAGAATGACACTCTGTTGTTGGTAGAATCTCAGATGGCAGTGTACAGGAGTGAGGTAGACCGGCTGGTTGAGTGGTGTCGTAACAACTGCGCACTCAATGTCAGCAAGACCAAGGAACTTGTGGACTTGAGGGAGGGGAACTTGGGGGAACACACACCAGTCCTCATTGAGGGGTCAGCGGTGGAAAGGGTGAGCAGCTTCAAGTTCCTGGGCGTCAACATCTCAGATGAATAATCTTGGGCCTGACACATTGATGCAATCACGAAGAAGGCATTGCCAGCGGCTCTACTTTGTTAGGAGCTTGAGGAGATTTGGTATGTCACCAAAGACTCTTACAAATTTCTATAAATGTACAGTGCATTCTGACTGGTTGCATCACAGCCTGGTATGGAGCTTCCAATGCACAAGATTGCAAGAGGCTGCAGAAGGTTGCAGACTCAGCCAGCTCCATCACGGGCACAACCCTCCCTGCCATCAAGGACATCTTCAAGAGGCGGTGGCATCCATCTTTACGGACCCTCACTATCTGGGACATGTCCTCTTCTCATTACTACCATCAGGGATGAGGTACAGGAGCCTGAAGACCCAAACTCAATCATTTTGGAATAGCTTCTTCCCCTCTCCCATCAGATTTCTGAATGGTCCATGAACACTACCTCATTATTCCTTTTTTTTGCACTATTTATTTATTTTTGTAATTTATAGATTTTTATGTCTTTGCACTGTACTGCTGCCGCATAACAACAAATTTCATGTCATGTGATAATGGTTTTCGTCTTGCTGGAATCCTCTTGCACTTAACTTCATGTCACTCTGTTAATGTATCCTGTACCTTTCACCCTTGTGTGTTCATCTGGCTTCTCCTTGAACACAGCCACTCTATTTGCCTCAGTGCTTCTCTGGTGCAGAAGTAAGACTTTTATTCCCTGGAATACAGAATAGAACCTCTCTTTCACGGTTATGAGTCTTTGGAATTCTTTGCCCCAGAAAGCTGTGAATCCTTGAATAAATTTAAAGCTGAGATTGAGGAAATCAATGAAGAGAAGGTGGACAAGGAAAGTTGGACCAGCCTTGATCTTGAATGGTAGAGCAGGCTTGGGAGGCTGACTGACCTACTCCTGTTCCTATTTCCTATAGGCTTGTTGTATTTTGGTTATGGTTTTAAAGACAGAATGGAATTCATAAGGCATTTGTCAAGAAGCGTATATATTACCTGAAGGGACAAAAGGGTGTGACCACAAAATGTAACAAGCCATTGTTGGGTTGTTTGACAACCTGTGACTGATGTTGAGACTTGTGGACAATTTTACATTGTCATTGCCAGCCATCGCAGTAGGTGGCACTCTTGTACCAGAGTCTGAAGGTTGAGACTTGATCCAAAGATTTTAATTTAGGCAAACACTCCAGCACAGTATCAAGAGAGTGGTGCACTGTCAGAGCTGTTATATCTTGAATAAGCTTTAAATCAAGCTTCCATCTGCTTGCTCAGTTGAAGAACCCCAGATATAGTGTCAAACAGAGTTTGATTGCCCTTGTCAACTAACATTCCAAAAAGTTTATTTGAAATTGGTCTCATTTGCCATTGATGATCGAATGTTACATAAGTGGGCATTCTTTTTAAATGTTGGTAACTTTTAGAAGCCATGGCAATTTGAAAATTTGTACTTAGTGAAACCCTTAAAAATAGAGGACTTACCCACTGATACTTAATTGGGGTTCTAAGGGTTGGTCAACAAAATCAGGTGGTCAGTATTTTGCATCTTAAAATGTAAAAATAGTAGGGGAACACCGGCATCATAGATATTCAGTTGAGAAATTGGGTAATTCTTCAATAAATATTCTAGAAGAAGAAAATAAGTAATATGGGCATTCTTGTTGGTATCTAGTGGTCAAAACTGGTCCCTTGAATCTGGGTACAGATTGACTTTGTGGCCATAACAAATTCAGCATTAACTTGTACTACAGAACATTTGCACAACAGAAGTGGGGACATTTAACCCCATATTCCAAGGAGCTAAGATGTAGCTCAGTTTTTTTTTATTTTTTGATTGCAGTAAACTGGGCGTGTTAACTATATTTACAGAGCAGTGTTGCGTTTTAGATGTCAGGGAAGAAAATATCCCAAATGGCCCCTCCCCTACAATGACCTCATAGGGTACAGTAGCATAATAGCTAAGTTGCTGGAGAAGCAGAAAAAGTTCTTTATCATTGATCTAGAGACGTGTTTGAATTCCACAGTGGGTGTTGGGGAATTTAGATTTAAGTAAATAACTGCAGGCAATACAGCTTCTATCCCGCTGTTACAAGACTATTGAATGGTTCCTAGTACAATAAAGTGGACTCTTGACCTCACAATCTACCTCGTTATGAGCTTGCACCTTATTGTCTGCCTGCACTGCACTTTCTCTGTAACTGTTGCACTTTATTCTGCATTCTGTTATTGTTTTACCTTGTACTACCTCAATGCACTGTGTAATGAATTGATCTTTATGAACAGTATGCAAGACAAGTTTTTCACTGTACCTCGGTACATGTGACAATAAACCAATTCTAATAAACATTAACAAAAAAGCTAATCTCATTAATGAACTGACCAGATTGGCATTAAAATCATCTTGTTCACTTTAGAGAAGAAATTGTGCAGTCCTTAATGTGGTTGACTCTTAACTGCCTTCCTAGTGGAGGGGTAATTATGAATGGACAATGAGTGCTGGGCATTGCCACTGCCATCCACATCCCGTGAATGAAAATTTGTTCTGGTGAAGCACCATGTGGTCACCAATAGATGGTGCAGTTGCAGCATGAATTGTGCTGTCTCATTTTGTCCCATTTAGCAGACCAGCCAGGAGAATGCAACATGCTTTATAATAGTTTGCATTGATAGTTCCTGGTTCCACACCAACTGTTACTCCCTGGAATCCAGTGCCAGGACCACAGCAGCTGCCTGCCACCTCCTGCATTTACCCAATAGATTTTTAAAAAAAATTTTACTTACAGTGTGGTAACAGGCCCTTCCGGCCCAACGAGTCCGCACCGCCCGTTTTAAACCCAAATTAACCTACCCGTATGTCTTTGGAATGTGGGAGGAAACCAGAGCACCCGGAGGAAACCCACGCAGACACGGGAGAACGTACAAACTCCTTACAGACAGCGACGGGAATCGAATCCCGATCGCTGACGCTATAATAGCGTCGCGCTAACCGCTACGCTACTGTGCCGCCAATAATGTCTGCCAATGGTGAAGCGGGTAGAAAAATCAGAAGCTGGTCAAGAGTGCAGACATCTCAGTGGTTTGGAGGGCTGGGTGGAGAAGAAATGTGAACAAATTTGAAAACTAGAATTTTAAAACTGAGGCAGTCATTTATGGGTTTGTAAGCAGAGTGAATTGCTGCTCAGCAGTGTTATCTTAATGGCCAGATTTTGTGTTACTGACCTGCAGAAGTAAAAAGATAAAGCTGCAAATATGTCTAAATTATTAGATTGAAATGGGAGAGGTTGTTCAACCTCTCAATCCTGTGTGCCAGTTGGTGCGATGAAATTTTGTTTTCTGTCAATGGAAGATTTAGCAGCATCTGTAAAGAAAGAGAGCTGTTTCAGGTAGTGGCCCTTTGCCAAATCCTCACTGTAGATTTCCTGTAGAAACTAGTCACAAGGGATTGTAATTGCATCCTGTCAGCCCGGACACGTAACCCAGAGGTGAACGGACAGTGCATTGAGTGTAACACTCCATGTTGAATGAATTTCCTCTGTTTGCCTCAAATTGTCGGTGAGAAAAATGTGGCCTCATCGAGTAAAACTTGCTGCAGGCAAATGGATAACAGCACAGCCGGCTTATACATCCCAGGCCTTAGATGTGATCGTTGGGGCTTGCTTGCATTACGAAAACAAAGATGCAGTGTGCCAATTGATACTTGTGCAGGGCTCATCCATAGTAGGGTCTTGAAAACATAGTTGTCCCAATAATTAGGGAGCCCCCAATTAGTTCTGTTTTAGGTGCTTGTTGTGTTACTTTTTTGGTCATCTACTTGAATCCTTCACTCTGCCTTTTCTACAGATGCTGTCTGACCAGCTGAGTATTTACTGTATCTTGGTTTTTGTTTCAGATTTCCAACTTTGTTTGTTATTGATGGATATTGCCTCACCTCCAACATTTACTGTTGTTATTTTAAGAGCAAATGATGTAGCTAATTGCACCAAGAGGTGGGCATATGGAGGGTTTTGTGTGTCCCTGCATGAGCTTCTTCTGGAGATACTACTTTACCAAATTCCCACAGGGGTTGTGCACCCTGGAGTTTGGCATCTAATGATTTTCCTCGGTAGACAGAAATGCCACCAGGTTGAGCATATTTGTGAAATGCCATCTTTTGTGTAACCTAATGTGTATTTTGTTGTGCTGTAACTTAATGTATAAATCTTGCATGTTCACCCAGTGGTCTTGTTCTTGGGTAATCTGTAACTGAAGCTTTTATATTGTTAACAGGGAGAGCACATGGGCTCAGTGGAGGCTACGGAGGCATTTTTTGCTATGACCAAACTCTTCCAATCAAATGATGTAAGTATTGATTACCAGTATTACAGAAGTGCTCTGGTGCTTCAGAGTCTGTGCTTGATTTTGTGACCAGCCAGGAGCCATTGCTCTGCAGGGGAAAATTATCATGCCTCATCTAAAGGGGTTAATGTACTTCACTTGTGATACTTTTACTCTGGTTGATCCCATCGTAAAATGCAAATCTGGAATTATTAGTACATCCTACAGTTCAAAGTGCTCTTTCCAGGCATCACTTGAGTAAAAAAAAGCTCCTATATTCTGTTCCTCGCGCTTCTAATGAATATATTCTAAAATTACGGGCACCCAATTTGAAACTTGACAGAAATTGGTGACCACACTGTTTGTGAATTAAACCTTATTTCTGTACTATCGCCTTTATTGAAATCCGTGGCAGTTTAACAAATTACTTGGGCAGGGTGGTTCCCCTTGTTTAATGTAGTTAGATGAAGTGGGAGACAGCCATGTGTCCAAACTGATGCCGTTACAATTCCACTCATTTATCTGTTTCGAAGCAATCCCTGATCATATAGCATCAAATGTTACTGGGTCAGAAATCACCAAGTACCCCATTAGTTTAAAAATTTGCAGTGAATCATAATTAACATAACTTTTACATTTTGGGTATGACTTTTCATTATGTAAGCGGTGTGTGATGAGATCTGGAGGGGCTGGACTGAAAGCGGATGTAGGAGTGGTCATTGAGGTATAAACCCGTCCCCTCACTAATTTGAGATATATGGTAACATGCCTGGAAGGAACAATGACTTTGGACCCATGGGTCCTAAAATCCCTCACACCTGGAGTTTTCCTTGCCCTTTGCCTGGATCTGTTGCAGAATAATTGATGAAGGTTAATTGTCATGACTAGTTAACAGCTCCATTATTTGTCTTGTGAATACCAGTTAGTAGCATTAGAAAATGTTAGTCCTTTTTTTTTGTCCGGCAGTTCCTTTTAGATGTTTCTTGCATGGAACCGATGAAACTGCTTGGGCAGTTTTTACCTAGTTGTTCATTATCGGGTCACAGGACCAGCTGATAAGCAATGGGATTCCAGCCATTGTAGTTCAATGGAATAGAATGAGCTGCAGTTATCACAATTGGCAGGTAGAAGGCATCCTGCCGAAGACCTTGAAGCAATTGCCATTATTTAGTACAAAGACATCAGTGAGGTGTATTTCAGAGTGGGTGTGGAAACTCATGCTGTTGGTGATGAGCAGGGTGGTAACTGCTTTATTCTAGTTTGAACCTCAGTCAACAGCCTTACTCATCATTTAGCCATTCGTGCATGCAAAATTGCTGCTGTGCTTGGCTATGTAATAGGTACTGAGATGCAAAGCAATTTATTGTATGTGACTTGCTTCCTAATAAGATGATAAATGCAGCCCTTTCTCCTAGATGAAATTTTCAAAATCAATTCAATGAGAAAAGTATGAGTGCTGAATAATTTTCACATACAAATTGTCAAGTGATTACTGCTGAACCTTGTAGGCACAAAATATCAATGAATTACCCGTTTATTTTCCTGTCTCAATTCAGCCCACCTTACGAAGGATGTGCTATCTGACGATTAAAGAAATGTCTACCATTGCTGAGGATGTCATCATTGTTACCAGCAGGTTAGTGTTCTGAAGTTAATAAAGGCGCTTTTCCTTTTGGGTTATTAGGAATCGTAATGCCGGCAGTATTCTGCATGTCCTGCTCCACAGAGAACCATGCAGTTTCTGATACTGCCAGAATCTGGATGAAAGCGGGAAATGTGTGTTAATATTGAGCTTCCAAATTTCTTTCTTTAGGTCTGAGTCTCTACCTGACAGGTTAATCTGTGTTCCTTTACAGATTTTCGTAAACAAGCTGAATACCAATGTGATGTTGATCATTTGGAGATTCTTTGTTTCCTTTTGAGGTTTTCATTAGAGTGACACGGCTAAAGGAACTTTCCGATTGTGTTCCCTCAGATCAAGCTTACATTTATATGGTATCTTAAAGCTCCTTCACAGTCACTTCACAATGTTTAGTTTTTGAAGTCACACTTTTAACGAAAGCAAACACTAGAAATCAGATAAAAGCAGAAAGTGCTGCAGAAACCTTCAGGCAGAGTTGTTTGAGAGTAGACCAGAGTTAACCTTGCATTGGAGCACGTAATCTACCTCTGAGATGGATATTTGGTGGCAAGTAGGGTGGGGCTGCTTTACTTCAGTGAAATTACAGCCCAGAACAATTGATCTTTTAACTTGCAGATTTCACAATTTTTTCACTTGCATGGAAAGTATAATCCCTTCATCTTTAGTTGGTACTCTCCCTCATTGGGTTGCGGCTTTATCAGTGGAAACATTTGATATATTTTAAAATCCACTGCCCCTGATCTTTTCCAGACATAGTTGATAAAGGTGATTTGACTGGTGAGCTTCACTATATCACCAGGTGTTAATGTGGTGCATTGGACTACAAAGATAAAGCTTGGTGTGCTGCAGGCACAAGTTCCCACCCGAGTCTATTGGGTTAGTCAATCTAACCCATTGTGACTCTGTCCCTATTGGTTCAGAGCAACAAATCAATTGGTCACAGTTCCTGTAGTTCTGTGACTGACTGAAAGCTTGCAGATACAGAGCGAGGGCAGAGATTAGGCTCGGATGTGATGCCGTTCAGCACTGAAGTGTCTCAGCATTTACTGTTTGTACGGCATGAAGATTGGAGGAGGTATCAGTGAAAGGCTCCTGCTGTTCTGCCATTTTAGAGCTCTATTTTTCGCCTCTTTATATTACAGTTTACAACAGATGCTAGAGCAGCAGCTTTAACGTGCAAGATTTCAGTCAGCAAAGTACAGGCATGGGAGGGATTCCAAACCTATAACATCAGCAATAAAGTTCCACATCTATGGTAATTTTGTCCCGATGTCTTGTAGTTTCAATTACATTGGGGGTTATGGGGAATAAATTACACCAGACATGCTATATTCCAACTGCAGACAGTATGCTCTTCACCAGCATGGGGTGTTAATAAGATACACTCTTCATCACAGAACATACTGTCTTTACAGCAACTCTGATTTCGTGTCACTTTTTAACAATATTTATCTCCTGGTCCAATTATTTTTGAATGCATGAGAGCAATTCCTGGACATTCATTAGGGAGAGAGCCTTCCCATAATTGTCATCCATGTGTCAGCAAGTTGAATGGGAAGCCAAACACTTTCTTTTGTTTTGATTGAAACACTCTTTTTAGAAAGTATATTTGAGCAGATAGTTGGGTGATTGGTTTAAAATCTAAATAAAGCAGAATAACAGAGATGCATTATTTTCTGAGAACATTGGAGTGTGCTTCGAGCCTTGGGTAGAAGGAGAGCTCATTGGCAGTATTCTGTGTCAGCAGGTCATAATTTCTAGAGACTTGACCAAAGCTAGGCTGATTGTCTGGTGCATTGTTCAGGTGAGATATTTGCTCCCAAGGGTGGATGACACTATTTTGAAGAGCAGGAGAGCTCTTCCTGGTGTACTGGTTAATATTTAAACCTCTGCCATCATGACTAGAATAGATCATCTGTTCATTTATATCATTGTTGTAGGGGCTTCATTGGCTGCCATGTTTCTTTTGTTATAGCAAAGCCTACAAAATAATTCATTGACTGTAATGTGCTGTAGGATGTCCTGATGTTGTGATGATGCTACTTGAATGCAGGTTCTTGATTTAAAGACCAGAGTAAAGGATCTCATGGGCGAGGGCAAAATGATGTGGCAGTTTAATGGGTGTCTACTGTCCTGAAAACGTTCTCTTCATCGACAAAATAAAAGAATCATTTTATGTCGTGCAGCCAAATTCTTGCTTCAATTATTAGACTGTGCTTTTCCTCCCTTCAGTTTGACAAAAGACATGACTGGCAAAGAAGACAATTATCGTGGACCTGCTGTGAGAGCACTGTGTAAAATTACTGATGTAAGTAATGCTCTTAAGAAAGGGTCTTCCAGATCATTGAAGTACATGGATATGATTTAAAAGCAAGGGTCCCTCTATTTGTATAGATATATATGTATATTAGAACTTGTCACAATCAATATTTTTAATTTTCAATCTCTCTGCTGATAATAAAAGTCCTTTTTGGGTGGTGGCAAACTGTTTTCCAGTGGTGATGTGCAAAAATATTCACAGATTGCTGCTGTGGAAATTGTCACACTAATACAGTAAAAAAAATTTGGGCAAAGAAGAGCTTCCCCCTAGGTCTTGCTCTGTATTTGTTTGGGAATGCTTGATGAGACTTAATTCCACAATACTGCAGTGCTCATATCCCCCCACCATGGTTGAAAGTACAATTGCTGGTAATAGACCATTTCCTCCAGGAGAAACCTTTCCTCGTTTCCATGATTTGTGAATCATATCAATCATATTGACCAAGCCTGGTTGTTGTACATTGCTAATTTTTATTGGTTGACCATTGATGGCCTTGGCTTCAGGTGCCAAAGTCCTGGCTTTGGAATTTGTTCCCTAAATCTCTCCTCCTCCTGTACCTTGCTCTCCTCTCCTTTGAAATCTTCTACATTGACTAAAAATCTGCCTTTGGTCAAGCTTCTGGTCAACTGTCTGATTATCATCTCTGTGGAGATATAAATATTTTCAGTGGTATTTGTGCTAAAGCTGTTTTATGCTCTTTCCCATAGATTGTTGTTGGTTTAACTATGTGTACTACTTATAGAACATGAGAGTACAGTGCAAGAAGAGGCCCTTCAGCTCACAATGTGTGTGCTGACCATGGTGCCAAATTAAACTAATCCCTTCTGCCTGCACATGATCCATATCCCTCCATCCCTGCCTGCCTAAATGCCACTTAAATGTTACCATCATATCTGCTTGTACCACTACTCCTAGCAGCACGTTCCAGGCTCCTACCACTCTGTAAAATAAAACTTGCCTCACACATCTCCTTTAAACTTTCCTCCTCTCACCTTAAAGCTGTGCCCTCTGGTATTTGACTTTCCACCCTGGGAAATGGATTCTGACAATCTACTTCTCATAATTTTATAAACTCCTATCGGGTCTCCCCTAATGAGATGATGAACTTCATTCATTGCAAGAGGTGCATGTGCTGCTGACAAAAGCAGGCATTTCCTTCTTTGACTTAGCCATTTTTTTGGTTCCTGCTGGTGGTCCACGCATGAAAACCTTTGTATGTATAAACCAAACCAAAAAAACCAAGAATATAAACATGAACCAAAAAGGTACTAATCTCCTGGATTGTTACCTGAGCCACATGCAAATTGGCACAGGGTCAATAAGATCAGAGCTGAATGCACAGCTCAAAGATTGGTGTGGGAGAAGTGGGTTTGAATTCATGAGACTTTGGCACCAGTATTGGGAAAGGAGGGAGCTATTTGGATGGGACAGGCTCCAGCTGAACCACACTGCGACCAGGGTCCTGGTGAATCACATAACTAGGGCAGTGGATAGGGCTTTAAACTCAATAGTAGGGAGGTGGGTTTGGGAAAAGTATGGATAAAGTAAAAGGGAAGGAGAGCGCAGGAGAGGTTACTGAAGCCTCCAGATTAAAAAAAACAAGACATTTAGAAAGGGATAAGAACTTAACTTGGGCAATGCGGAGACCAATTTGAGAAGAATGGTGGTGTATACAGGACCGAAGGTGTTATATTTGAATGCATGCAGTATATGAAACAAGGTAGATGAGCTTGTAGCACAATTAGAAATTAGCAGGTATGACGTTGTGGGCATCAGAGTCATGGCTGAAAGAAGATCACAGCTGAGAGCTAAAGTCCAATGATACACATCCTATCAAAAAGACAGGCAGGTGGGCCGAGGGGGTGGGGTGGCTCTGTTGGTAAAAAATGAAATCAAATGTTTAGCAAGAAGTGACATTGGATCAGAAGATGTAGAATTCTTGTGGGTAGAGTTAAGAAACTGCAAGGATTTGAAAGACCCCGATGGGAGTTGCATACAGTTGACCCTGCAATTTGAGAGAGAGAAACTAAGATCAGATGTATTGGTATTACAGTTGAGCAAAGGTCAAACAAAGGCATGAGAGAGGAGCTGGCCAAAGTTGATTGGAAGGGGAACCTAGCAGGGATGACAGTGGAGCAGCAATGGCAGGAGTTTCTGGGAGTTATTCGGAAGACACAGGATCATTTCATCCCAAAGAAGAAGCAGCATTCTAAAGGGAAGATGAGGCAACCGTGGCTGACAAAGGAAGTCAAAGACAGCATAAAAGCAAAAGAGAGGGCATACAATATTACAAAAATTGGTGGGAAGCTTAAAAACCAACAGAAGGCAACAAAAAACCAATAAGGGGAGAAAAGATGAAATATTGAAGGTAAGCTAGCCAGTAATGTAAAAGAGAATACCAAAAGTTTTTTCAAATACTTAAAAAGTAAAAGAGAGGCAAGAGTGGACATCAGACCGCTGGAAGGTGATGCTGGAGAGGTTATAATGGGCAATAAAGAAATGGTGGACGAATTAAATAAGTATTTTGCATCAGTCTTCACTGTGGGGGACACCAGCAACATGCCAGAAATTTGAGAGAGTCGGGGCAGAAATGTGTGCAGTCGCTATTACTGAGGAGAAGGTGCTTGGGAAGCAAGATGGATAAGTCGCCTGGACCGGATGGACTACATGCCAGGGTTCTGAAAGAGGTAGCTGAAGAGATTGTGGAGGTATTAGAAGTGGTCTTTCAAGAATCACTAGACTCAGGAATGGTTCCAGAGGACTGGAAAATATTAACTGTCGCTGCACTCTTTAAGGGAAGGAGGCAAAAGACAGGAAATTATAGGCCAGTTAGTCTGACTTCAGCAGTTAGTAAGATGTTAGTCCATTATTAAGGATGAGGTTTTGGAGTACTTGGAAGCACATGATAAAATGGGCCGAGGTCAGCATGGTTTCCTTAAGGGGACATCCTGCCTGACAAATCTGTTGGAATTCTTTGAAGTAACAGGCAGGATAGACAGGAGAGTCAGTGGATGTTGTTTACTTGGATTTTCAGAAGGCCTTTGACAAGGTGCCGCACACGAGGCTGCTAAACATGGTATTACTGGAAAGGTACTAGCATAGATAGAAGATTAGCTGATTGGCAGAAGGCAGAGTGGGAATAAAGGGGTCCTTTCCTGGTTGGCTGTCAGTGACTAGTGGTGTTCCTCGGGTTGGTGTTGGGTCCGCTACTTTTCATGTTATATGTTAATGATCTGGAGGACAGAATTGAGGGTTTTGTGGCCAAGTTTTCAGATGATACAAAGACAGATGGAGGGGCAGGTAGTGTTGAGGAAGCAGGGAGTCTGCTGAAGGACTTGGGCAGGTTGGAAGAATGGGCAAAGAAGTGGCAGATAGAATACAGCGTAGGGAAGTATACGGTCATGCAGTTTGGTAGAAGGAATAAAGGCGTAGACTATTTTCTAAACTGGGAGAGAATTCAGAAATCTGAGGTGCAGAGGGACTTGAGAGTCCCAGTGCAGCATTCCCCAAAGGTTAACTTGCTGGTTAAGTCAGTAGTAAGGAAGGCAAATGCAATGTTAGCATTCATTTCAAGACGACTAGGATATAAAAGCAAAGATGTAATGCTGAGGCTTTACAAGGCATTGGTCAGACATTTGGAGTACTGTGAGCAGTTCTGGGTCCCACATGTAAGGAAGTATGTGCTGGCATTGGAGAGAGTCCAGAGGAGGTTTACGAGAATGATCACAGGGTGAAAGGGTTAATGTATGAGAAGTGTGATGGCTCTGGGCCTGTACTCGCTGGAGTTTAGAGGAATGAGGCGGGAATCTCATTGAAACCTACCAAATATCGAAAGGCCTGGATAGAGTGGACGTGGAGAGGATGTTTCTAGTAGTGGCAGAGTCTAGGACCAGAGGGCACAGCCTCCAAATAGAAGGATGTCCCTTCAGAACAGAGATGAGGAATTTCTTTTGCCAGAGGGTGGTGAATCTGTGGAATTCATTGCCACAGATAGCTTGGAGGCCAAGTCATTAGGTATATTTAAAGAGGAGGTTGATGTGCCCTTGATTAGTAAGGGCGTCAAAGGTTATAGGGAGAAGTCAAGAGAATGGGGTTGAGAGGGAAAAATAAATCAGCCATGATCGAATGGCAGAGCAGACTCGATGGGCCAAATAGCCTAATTCTGCTTCTGTGTCTTATGGTATGGGTGTCAACAATCTTGACGTGGAAGTTTTTCATATTATAGCACCATTGAAAGCAATTCCTACACCCGAAAGCATTTGAGTCTGAAGTAAATTAATCCCGGAATTCAGGGGTCTATGCTGCAGGCTAGCATCAGCAGTGAGGGTATTGGCTGGAATTCTGCCAACATCTAAATCAAATCTGCCTTTAGTTAAATGGTATCTCCACAAAGCTGGGCATAATTGAAGCATATGTTTCTCAGTGATGGCCGTCAGAAGAATCCTCGATGTGTTATTAGCTTCCCAGAAGTCGGACTTTCTACAAACCCACCGGGAGACCATATTTTTCATACGTTTAATGTTAAAGATTCCATATGACCTGGCTTTAAACAGCATAAAAAACATAAGGCTGCATTAAATAGAAAAACGTGCACTTGTACTATTGAAGTAATTAAGTGGGCGTCTGTCTCTAGGATTGGGGGAGAAATGTGAAGTCCATGGCTGACTGGAAATACCAGGAGTGCAGAGAGGATACATTACCATCTGCAGATGAACAGACAGATTAATATTGATCTTATGTTGATTCATATTAATATTAACCTTGTGTTGATCCGTTTTATTTGAACCATTGGACGTTTCTAGATATTTGTGTCTTTCAGACTGTCGTCATTTTGAGATTTTTTTTTCTTACTCACTTTTTACTGGAGAAGCTTGATTTGGGATGTCGGTGCAGATTTTAGTAGAAGTGCCAATTATAGTTAACTGCCTGTCAAAGAAAAAAAAGCTGATTTTCACTTGGTTATTCTCTCCTCTGATGCTGTTCAATCTGCTGAGGAATACCAGCACTTCCTGTTTTGATTTTTGATTTGCTTTCATCATAAACCCTCCCTCTCCCCATTCCTTACTTCCAGCGAGTGCAAAGAGATCATGGAATTTTTTTTTGCGGCAAGGATTATGCATAGTCAAATCTGCTGTCCTTGCCCCTTTCAAACACACATCAATCGTTGCGTCCTTGCAAACCACACTGATTCCCCCCCACCCTACCCACACCGCTCCCCCACTGCCGTTTCTCTAAATTCTTTTTCCTAGTGTCACTTATTATTGCCTTTGAGAATGGTGTCTATCTTTCCTCAGTCAATAATCCTTTCAATCAGGTTGCCATCTCTGCCAGGGCACTGAAATGACACTTATCATAATCACAGTAACTCAGGATGTCTTCAGTAATTCAGTCAATTTGTTGAATTTCTTTTCCATTTTCTTATTCCCTAATGTAAGTTCTCTTTTTGTAAAAGATCCCCATTTGGTTCTGGCTAAAATCAACTTGGATCCCAATCTCTGCCATGTAATTTTTACCCCCGTAACCCCACACCTGATGCCAGACTTGAACAGGTAACTCTGTTTCTATCTCTTCAGATGCTACCTGACCTGCTGAGCATTAGGTGTTTTGTGATTTCCAGCATCCACAAAAGGATAGCACTGTGGTGCAGCCAGTAAAACAGCTACCTCACAGCTTCAGCAACCCGAGTTCAGTCCTGACCTCCGGTGCTGTCTGTGAGTTTGCATAGTCTCACTATGACCACATGCAGTGCCTCAGTTTCCTCCCACGTCCCAAAGACTTGCAAGGTGATGGGTTAATTGGCTACTCTAAACTGCCCCCAAGTGTGTGGTTGAGTGGTTGAATCTGGCGGGAGTGTGAGAAGGAATAAAAATAATGAGATTAGTGTAAATTGGTGCTTGATGGCCAGTGTTACTCAATGGGCTGATGTGCTTGTTTTTCTACTCAATGATCCTGTTATCCTATTGTTTTACTTTATTCTTGTGCATTTTACCACAGTTATCGGGGAGGATATTTAATATCTCTTTGCAGAACCCGGTAGGACCATAGGATTTCCGAGGGAGAGACGAGGAAGGAAGCCACTAAGACCGTTTGCCTGTGCTTCCTTTATTAAGCCAGCTTAAAAAAAATTCAATTACAAACAACCCTGACTTTATGAAATTGGAAACTAATGTATAATTGCTGCAGCCAATCCCATTAGATCTGAATTAACATTCATTCCTATGATAGTGATACTGACAGAAGTGGTCATTCCCAGCTTGTTTCAGTGAATTTCCCATTTCTTTTTTCCATTTCTAATTAAGAAATTTGGTGCTGTTTTATTTTTTAAAAAAAAACACCTTCCCAAACCAACTTTTCCCCTTTCCTTCCCCCTTGCTCCATGGTTCTGTTACCAATGGCCAGTGCAGATTTAAGGAAAGAATGGTTTGAAACAGGAATTGCCAAGATCTCTGTACTATCTTCTGAACACCAGTGAATCAAAGAATTAATTCCACTGCTCCAAGCCCCTCTCTCAACAATTATGAAGTGTTTTTTTTATGCATAGGCTTCTGCAATTCTAAACATTTATATTTCCCAGTGGTGATGCTGCTTTGACTCTAAGCTCTAAAATTTTCTCCCTTAACTACCCTGCTTTCTGTCTTCTCTTTCTGTATAGTCACTCCTTAAGACCTACTACTTTGACCAAGCTTTTGATCAGCTTTTCCTCATATTTTCTTCTTTGAATTATTGTCAGATTATAAGATATCTTTATTAGTCACATGTGCATTGAAACACACAGTAGAATACATCTTTTGCGTAGAGCGTTCTGGGGGCAGCCTGCAAGTGTCACCACACTTCTGGCGCCAACATAGCATGCCCACAACTTCCTAACCTATACGTCTTTGGAATGTGGGAGGAAACCAGAGCATCCGGAGGAAACCCACGCAGACACAGGGTGAACGTACAAACTCCTTACAGACAGTGGTCGGAATTGAACCTGGGTCGCTGGCGCTGTAATAGCGTTATGCTAACCGCTACACTACCGTGCCTGCCCTCTACACTACCATGCCTGTAGTAATATGATGTCTTCAGATGTTTTGTTACATCTAAAGTATGGCATAAATAAAATTGTTTTATCAATCAATTCACACTTCTGGTTAGCTTGTTCTCTGTGCAGACTACAAAATGTGTTTTTTGTTTAATCCAGGTTGTGGCTTGTGAATTCTAACATGGTGAACACACTGATGTATCAGAGTGCACAATGTATTCTTACAAAGCTGATGGCTCTCTCCGTGAAGTGTAGAAATATCTGGTGTACAAAAGTGATTCAACTGCATATTGACTTTTTCAGCATCATTGCCTTATTGGTCCTCCGAGCAGTAAACATGTCTGTCCAGCTGATGATTAAAATAGTGACTTTTCTGAAGATCATATTTCAGGTCTCATTCACCTGCTCTCTTGTTTGTTTCCTAACAGAGCACCATGCTGCAAGCCATTGAACGTTACATGAAGCAGGCAATAGTAGACAAAGTTCCCAGTGTCTCCAGTTCTGCATTGCTTTCTTCCTTGGTGAGTGGTGCTATCTGCTGCAAAATATCCTACTGCATTCTGTTGAAGGAAGAATGCTTGTTATCCTGAGTGTACCAAAGCATTTTAGAGAATCCTGTCTCATTTTATAAAGTCTTTGTACCAAAGTGCGATAGTGTGGTTGTTATTGGGTTGCTAAACAGAAGCCTAGATGATGGAGCTGGAGAGGTGTCCCACATGGCAGTTGGGAAATTTGGTTTTGAGTAAATGAGGTAATCTAGAATTAAAAATATGAAGTCAGTAATGGTGACTGTGAAATTAATGAATTGTTAAAGCCTGCCTGGTTCATTAATGTCCTTAAGTGGGGGAATTCTACCATCCTTGCCCCTGTTGGCTCGCAGGTGACTCCAGACTTATTTGGAGGTGCAGTTGTCTCTTAACCGTCCTCAGGAATGGCTGAGCAAGCTACTCAGTTCGAGGGTGGTAACAGATGGATAATAAATGCTGGAATAGGGCATACTGGTGTAGGATTCAGAATTTGCCTTTGAGCATACGATATAATCCTAATAATTCGTAGTCCGACTACTCGGAAATCCTGAGGGTTTCGGCATTTGGCTCACCGGATGACGTTTGCTATTCTCCCTTCTTACTCGCCTGGGTCCTGCCTCCTGCAGTCTCTGTAAACTTAATGGGTTCCCTGGAAAACTTATTATAATATGGCAGCATCATTTTAAAAAACAAAAGTGTGCTGGGGTATTAATATGAATAACATCCTGTAGTCTGGAAAATCTGCTTGTCCAACACCATGAAATTCCTGGGTGTGCTGGAGTAAGTTGAAGTATTGGTTGAGAGAGAACAGTTATTAATCAGTCTTTTCATTTGTGTTTCACAGCATTTGCTCAAGACTGGTTTTGATGTGGTTAAACGCTGGGTGAATGAAGCTCAAGAGGCAGCCTCGAGCGACAACATTATGGTGCAGGTAAATTAATTGGCTGTACAATCGAAAGCAATGAAGCAGTGCAAATGTTTCCACAGTAGCTTGACGGGTATCATATACCTTCCAGTGTTCTACTGAATTCAGGGTTGAATCTTTTCTCTCTGCTGAGGTGGGTTTTTTTTTTCAGTTGGCAGTAGGATATTAAAGCAAAGAAGTTTGTAAAGCATTGTAAATTGCTAATTAGCCCTCTCCAAAAGTTGTGTTCAATTCTGGCCACTAGAGTTAGAAAGGGCACAGATTTACAGTCACATCATATTCTATTTACATAAGAATGTAGGAGCTGGAGTAGGCCATGTGACCCACTCTGGCTGATTTGATCTTGCCCTTAATTCCACTTACTCTGTAGACTCTATAGTGTTTTTAAAGTAGTAAAAGAACCCAATATGATTCATTGCTGCTATTATCAAGCAAGATTTGACCCAACTGATTAGGGAGAGAGTAGGATGGCTTGATCAAAGAGGTGGGGTTTATGGAGCCTCTTAAAGTAGAAAATGAGGAAAAGAATTGATATTCCAGAGTATTGTGCTGAATAGAGAAATGTACCTGAATGATGTCAAGGTAGAGCAACTTCCGTCATGTTCTTTTGGGGACAATGAGGATTATGAGGAGATTTAACTGACTGTTGAAAGTTGTGAATGTTTTCAACAAGTTGTATTACATGGTCAGAAGTGCTATTTTTAGGTTATGATCTGAACCTTAGCATTGTCGACATATTCGGGAAAATTTCCAATTGTACCGTAGGAAGAAGAGCAAGGAATTTTCACTAGTTTCCTGGAGAATATTCATCTGATTCCACTAAAAATAGCATAACTTTTAGGGGAGATCATTCTATGCTTAAATAAGCTGCTGTATTTGCCCACTAAAGGAAATTTGTCATATCCTTTGTCAAGTCCCAAGGATAAGAGAGAGAGTGCGAGTTCTTCCTTTCCTTTCTTTCAGTACCATGCTTTGGGTCTACTGTACCACATCCGCAAAAACGACCGGCTCGCGGTCAACAAGATGGTGACCAAGTTCTCACGCCAGGGCCTGAAATCCCCATTTGCCTATTGTATGATGATTCGTGTGGCGACCAAACTGCTGGAGGAGGATGACAGCAGGTGAGAACTTGATATAGGCTCGCCACCTTTACAAATGAACCAAGTTTTCCTCTTTGACTATTGACATTTATTATGAGCGATTGAAGCTGGCAAGAATGGAATAAGTGCTTTCTGCCTACCAAACCTTAGTTTCAAAAGCATCTCCCATCTTATGAGGAAAGGTTTCTTTTGACTCCTGGACATGCAGTGTTTTGTGATATTTAGGACATAGAACAGTAGAGCACAGAACAGGCCCTTCGGCCCACAATGTTGTGCCGACATAGCTATTCCCTCCTACCTACAGAATGCCCATGTCCCTCTATTTTCCTCTCATTCATGTGCTCATCCAAGCCCCTCTTAAAAGCCCCCAATGAATTTGCCTCCACCACCCTATCAGGCGACGCATTCCAGGTATCCACCACTCTGAGTAAAGCAGGTACCCCTCACGTCTGTTCTGAACCTAGCCCCTCTCACCTTAAATGCATGCCCTCTGGTATTGGATTGCTCAATAATGGGGAAAAAGATATTGCTTGTCCACCCTATCTATGCCCCTCATAATTTTATACAATTCCAACAGATCTCCCCTCGGTCTCCGCTGAGAAGAGCCCAAGTTTGTCCAGCCTCTCCTGATATCACATGCCCTCTAATCTAGGCAGCATCCTGGTAAACCACCTCTGCACAAGATCACAAGATCACAAGATAAGGGAGCAGAAGCAGGCCATTCGGCCCATCGAGTCTGCTCCAAGGAAAAGGGAAAAAGAAATGGGGTGGGAAAAAAAGAGAGAGAAAAAAAAACTATTCTAATCCCATTTGCCAGCCTTATCCCCATATCCCTTGATACCCTGACTATTTAGATATCTGTCTATCTCCTCCTTGAACACCCCCACTGATCTGGCCTCCACTGCTGTGCGTGGCAAGGAGTTCCACAATTTCACCACCCTCTGGGTAAAGAAACTTCTCCTCATCTCTGTCTTGAAACTGTACCCTCTAATTCTAAGATTGTGCCCTCTGGTCCTGGACACGCCCACCAAGGGAAACAGCCTAGCCACATCTACTCTATCCTTACCTGTCAACATTTTAAATGTCGCTACGAGGTCCCCTCTCATCCTTCTGTACTCCAGCGAGTACAGTCCAAGAGCCGACAAACGCTCATCGTACTTAAGCCCTTTCATTCCTGGAATCATTCTCGTAAATCTCCTCTGAACCCTCTCCAACGTCAGCACATCCTTCCTAAGATGCGGGGCCCAAAACTGCGCACAGTATTCCAAATGAGGCCTCACTAGCGCCCCGTAGAGCCTCATCAACACTTCCTTACTTTTATACACTATACCTCTCGAGATGAATGCCAACATAGCATTCGCTTTCTTAACCACCGATCCAACCTGGTGGTTAACTTTTAAGGTATCTTGTATAAGTACCCCCAAGTCCCTTTGTACTACCGCACTATCAATCTTCTCTCCTTCTAGATAATAATCTACCCGCTTATTTCTACTTCCAAAGTGTACAACTGCACATTTCTCAACATTGAATCTCATCTGCCATTTTCTTGCCCTTTCTAAAGCCTCGACATCCCTCCTATAGTGAGGTGAACAGAGTTGCACGCAGTACTCTAAATGCAGCCTAACCAGACTTCCATAGAGATGCATCATAACTTCTTGACTCCTATACTCAATGCCCCGATTAATAAATGCAAGCATTCCATAAGCCGCCTTAACCACCCTATCTGCTTGTGTAGCCACTTTCAATGAGTCGTGGACTTGCACCCCAAGGTGCCTCTGCTCTTCAACACTGTTAAGGGTCTTGCCCTTAAGACTGTACTGTCTCTTGACATTAGTCCTACCCAGGTGTAACATCCTGGTTAAACTCCATCTGCCATTTCTCTGGCCACACCTGCAGCTGATCTATATCACACTGTGTCCGTCACCAGTCTTCTACACTATTCACAACTCCACCAATCTTGGTATTTGATGAGTATATTCAGGGCATTGAGAGATTTTTAGATATTAAGGGAAGCAAGGGGTATGTGGTGAGTGTAGGAAGGTGGAATTGAGCCATGATGTTGTTGAATGCTGGAACAAGTGAGAGGAGTTGAATGGCCTCTCCTATTTATCTCTGTGTATATATAAAAACAGGAGTTTAGGCCACTTTCAGTACATAGAACTTACAGCCCTGGAGCAGGTCATACAACATAACTGGTCCATAGCAGAGTTCTGTTGCACATGAATCTCCTGCCACCCCTCTTCATCTCACCCTGTCAATGTATCTTTCTGTTTTCTTGTGTTTATCCAGTTATGCCTTAAGTACATCCATGCTACTTGCCTTAAATGCTGTGTGTATTAGAAGTTCCCCCATTCTCAATATTCCCTGGGTAGAGAACACAGTGCTCAATGGGCTGTACAAAACTACTTACAATTCAGCAATAAGTTGGCAGGTTCTTTCCAAGATGCCTCTTGAAAGGTAGTTTGAAAACCACAAAAGTGTTTTTTATAAAAAATATAATTCTGGTGGTGTGGCCCTCACTTGCAAATCTAGCATCTGTTGCCTAGTTGTCCTTGAGGAACAGGTGATGGGTCATCATCTTTGAAATGCTGGGTCGTGTGTACAATAGCTGATGTTCTTTTGAAGTATTAACTGAAGCACTATAGAAGGAACATTGCTGTGCAAATACCAATGTCTACCTTGTTAACAGCAGTGGCCTGAAGTTAAAAACACCCTTATTCCTTGCAAGTGTAGGGGTTAGCGTAACACTATTACAGTGCCAGCGACCCATGTTCGATTCCTGCCACCGTCTGTAAGGAGTTTGTACGTTCTCCCCATGTCTGCATGGGTTTCCTCCAGGCGCTCCGGTTTCCTCCCACATTCCAAAGACGTACAGGTTAGGAAGTTATGGGCATGCTATGTTGGTGTCGGAAGCGTGGCGACGCTTGTGGGCTGCTCCCAGAACACTATGCAAAAAGGTGCATTTTACTGTGTGTGTTGATGTACATGTGACTAATAAAGAGATCTTATCTATATTGCATATTCCTTATAATTTCAAAATGCACCGTCCAAAACACTCCACAGTTTGGTCAGGTGATTTGCATTTGCTACATAGGTGGCGATGGCAGATGTTAGAATTGGCGGCACATAAAACCTGAAATCAGCATTCTCTTCCCTCCCTGTTCTAGGAGGCACTGTAGCAGGCACGCAGCTTAACCTCATGGCTTTCTTGGCTCTGCATCCTTTTATGTACTTGATTAGCAAAAATCTTGCTTTTAAAATGATAGATTACGCTAACATTTCGCTGCTTTCAGTGGGAGAATGTTCCACACTTCCTTTCGCATATGTACTAGCTCTTAGGATGCACTGGCTCAGATTTTGAGTGTTGCACCTCCTTGTCCAAGGCATCCTTCATCACCACCAACCCCGCTCCCCCCCCCCCCCCCACCGCCCAAAAAGAACAGTATTTGCACTGCGTTTATTCATAAAGCAGTTGGACCTAGAACCAAGATGGACTTTGGCTTCGATGTCTGTTGTTAAAATTCCCCTGCACTCCAACTCAGTGCCTCAGTGAAAAGCCAGCCAGTCTTCCCACACCTGATTGCTATTCAGCAATAACTTCTGGTGAGCATGGCTATGAAGCCACTCCGCATTTAAATAGCTTGCACTGACTGTCGAGGTTCACACATGCTGGGTTCCGTAAGGCACAAGAGGGGGCCTGACAACTGTGGAACCATATGTCAGTGAAGAGTTCGCGCTGACGGGGAGGTGGGGAAGAAAACTAACAAAAGGGAGAAAGGAATTTGTGTGGAGAAATTGTGGTTTCTGTGATCATGAGTGACACAAAGTGAAGTAGTAGTTATCTTGGGCTAGATCCTTGTTTAACACATGAATCACAGCTTCTGATTGCTGTGTGGTAGCTGCATTACTTAATGATGTGACCACAGCTCCAAAGGGAGTAGTAGGATGCTGTCCAAGATTTATAGCTCTGAATTCCTCGTCCAACCTGTTATCCAAGATCCCTTGGGATGCACAGCAAGTGTCCTCAGCAATCTGTTTTCCCTCATTATTCAATGTTTTATCTTTTCAAAACAGACTTAATCATTTATAACGATACTTGTAGGAGCAGATCTGCTGTGAACCAAAGTTGCATTTTTTTTCTAATGTATGGTGTGACCTTGGGCCATAAAACCAAGTTCTAATGTTGTCAGAGGTCAGCCAGCACACTGAAACGGCATGGTGATTTCACTGTTAAGTATGCACCCCACACCCACCTGGCTTTAAATCTGTATGTTTGTATGTGCCCCAGCCATTAAATACACCACTTAGGAGGGATGTGTAGAACACAGATTTTAGGTTTTGATTTCTGGACCTTGCTCAGTTAGGTGATCACAAAGTAGGGCCTACAGCTGTGGCATAACATAATGGAGGGAACTCCAAGCTGGTCAGACTTCAAGAAAACAGAGAAAGAACCTAATGATAAAATATGCGGATTATATCGAGTATGGTTTTAAAGCCAATTCTTGCTTGAAA
The DNA here is from genome assembly GCF_009764475.1 of Pristis pectinata. Classification (NCBI taxonomy): domain Eukaryota; kingdom Metazoa; phylum Chordata; class Chondrichthyes; order Rhinopristiformes; family Pristidae; genus Pristis; species Pristis pectinata. The sequence continues at coordinate 6,516,078 of NC_067410.1, read as the reverse complement.
GTTGACTTGTTAGTGAAAGAACTAATGATTGGGCTTAGCTTTTTTGCCAGGTAGAACTGAGATTCGTTTAGTGTGTACACATTCAGTGTTAAACTCAGCATTATCATAACCAGTGTGCAAACTAGAAAGGCCACAAGATGTCTATGTTCAGTGTGTTTGTTCCATTGGCAAAGGGTGAATCAGATTTATTATCACTGACTCAGATGACATGAAATTTGTAGTTTTGCGGCAGCAGTACACTGCAAAGACATAAAATTACAATAAGTTACAAAAAAAAAGTAGTGCAAGAAAAGGAATAACGAGGTAGTGTTCATGGACTGTTCAGAAATTTGATGGCGGAGGGGAAGAAGCTGTTTCTGAATCATTGAGTGTGGGTCTTCAGACTCCTGTAGCACCTCCACAGTGGAAGTAATGAGAAGAGGGAGTGTCCCAGATGGTGGGGGTCCTTAGTGATGGATGCTGCCTTTATGAGGCATCGCTTCTTGAAGATGTCCTTGGAGGTAGTGGTGGGGATGAGGGTGATGTTTACTATTGTCGCAAAGAAAAGCAGTGCAGGTATCCCTGTCCAGATCTAAAGTCATCTCTATTGGCCATGTGCAATATGTAAACCTAAACTTAGTTATTTATGCTTTGGGAAGGTTTACAGGAGCGTATTCTACTCATTTTTCATTCCAGTGAGTTGCTTAAAAAAATTTAAAGCAATAAAGAGAGATTAACAATATAATGGATATTTTGCAGAGACATACGGTGTTGGAAGACAGACATAATTGGAACAAGTTGTTAATGTAGTTTGTCACAAAGTCTATTCATCAGTTATAATACTGCACCTGAATGACACACATGGGCACGGTGTTGCTGAGAACTCATCCAAAGTGGGGTAAACATTGGCTTGGATAAGACTACTGTAACATTTAAGTGGGCAGTGAGTGAATGAGAATAAACTTTACTACAAATATGATTTTAAATAAACATTTTGGATCAGCTGAGTGGAAAGTACACACACTGCATATCACACAGCATTCATTTATCTAAAGGCAAAAGATGTTCCAAATCCTTAAGATATCCCAGTGATGAACGATTCCCTGGATCTTGGTATCATTCTGGTTAACTTTGAATGCAGCTTTGCACTTAGTGAATCTGTGAGGAAGCACACTGCCAATTCCAGTTTGGAAACTGAGGGCACAGCAAACCTTCAACTGGAGTACGTGGGACATGCCAGTATTGCATTTTTCTTTTAAGGTGTTTTTTAACCCTCTGTGATAGTGCTTCACTTTGTTTCTGCTGTGCAGAAGAGTTGTAGTCCCAGACTCCAGACATGCTTTTTAGAAGGCTTGACTTGTGACCGACAGGTTTGCCAGAACCGCAGGGAGGTAATAAGTTGTTTTGTTGTTCTCTCAGCCGTGACAGCCCTCTGTTTGACTTCATTGAGAACTGCATGAGGAACAAGCATGAGATGGTGGTCTATGAAGCAGCCTCTGCCATTGTCAATCTGCCAAACTGCACGGCCAAAGAGCTGGCACCTGCTGTCTCTGGTAAGTGTGTGAAAGCAAAGAGAAATGGTTTGAATAAATAATGCGTAAAGGGATGAATCATGTTTAAAAACTTCCTCTTGCTTGCTCAGGTTGATATATTCATATCAGTTTTAATTAATGACAATCCAGAAGCTTGGGCTAATGATTCAGACACAGGAGGATAAATCCCAACAGGGCAACTGGAGAAGTTTAATTTGGTTGATTAAATAATCTGGAATAAAAATAGCTTCAGTAATGGTGACCAGGGCACTTATTGTAATAACCCATGTTGTTCTTTATTGGCCTTTTGGGGAGGAAATCTGCATCTTTACCCCTTCTGGTCTATATATGACTCCAGATCTGTAGCACTCTTAACTGTCTCAAATAACTTCACAAGGCACTTGGTTCAAGGGCAATTAGGCATAGTCATTAAATATTGGCATTGTCTGTGAAGGAATAATTAAAGGCAACGTTCACCCTTAAGAGAAAAAGCAGAAGGTCAGATCTCACCACCACCAGCAGCACACACACCCCCAACTACCCCACCATACTGAGGTCCAGGACGTGGCTTGGCTGTGTACCATCTCCTGGAGTCAGGGACTCCAAAAGAATTGTAATTGCCCACCTTTGATGTTATTGTAGTAGAATTCCCATTGGTGTTTCACAGGAGTAAAATCTGAGGAATTAATGCTAGAGGAGGGGATGTTGGATAAGTGTTTGGGAGCAAATGAAGGTGAAGGGATTTGGGGAAGAAATTCTGAGGTGAAGCTGTAGGAACAAAGGGTGTGGGGGATATGTAGAAGATGAGAATTGGGGGTGGGGGATAAAGCAAAAGTTTTTGAGGCTTGTGAATAGGCTGCAGGAATGTGGTGTGAAGAAATCATGGATGAGGATGACTTGGATCCATGGAGTTACAGATGAGTAGCTCACTCCAAAGAACTGCAGACAAACCTGGTGTTATTCCATTGAAATCATACGTACTGCTTCAGTTCTGAGTGAGCCTAGCTCAGGTAGACATCTTGGTTGGCATGGACGAGTTGGGCCAAAGGACCTGTTTCTGTGCTGTATAACTCTGACTCTTTACGTTTTCTTTATGAATCATTTGTTTCCATCAGGAAAATGGAATGATTAGGAGAGCTTTGCAACCCACCAAACATCGTCAACGATCAGGATAACGTTAAATTTAACAATTAATGATGACTTGTAGTTTGGGTGGTGGAAGGGGAGGCATGGAAATGTGGGGTTGTTGCAGATTTTGTGACTTTTGCTGCTCTTTCTCCCTGCAGTGCTGCAGTTGTTCTGTAGTTCACCTAAGGCAGCCCTGCGATATGCAGCAGTGAGGACACTCAACAAGGTAAGACGAGGTCTGAATGGTGACACTAGAGTTTGCATTTTTCCAGTTAAACTGTATGCCTTACAGATGATACCAGGCATTGGAAGCTTCATCTGTGGAGCACAGGCGACTTAACAGGAGGTTTCAGATGTAGAGTTTGATAAATTATTTCTTTTGCTTTGGAATCAGTGGTGTTTTAAAACTTGTCACAGACTGTGTACTTGGTATATACACTTGGTACAAATTCTGTACAGATTGTTGGAGCACTGAATGGTTTCCCACAGAGAATAATTGAAGCAGAAACTATTGCATCTTTTATGAGAAGAGTAGATAAACATTTGATGATGCAAGGAAAGAGTGTGGCCGTGAGATTAGTTCTGGATTGCTGTAGCAATGAAGCACACTGTGGCGACTGGTCTCCTGCATTGTAACCTTTTGTGAGTGCTTACTTTATCACTGCAGAATGTTGAATGGCATAAAATGATATTCTGAAGCCTGATGCTCAATGCCACGTCCTTTTCAAACAAAGAAGCTGGATTTAAAAGCATTTCTTTTGCAAACTTATGAAACTCTAAAGCACTCTGCAACAATGAATTACCTTTTGAAGGATAGTCGCCGTTCTAAGGTTGACCAATTTGCACTCAGCAAGCTGCCACAAATATAATTAAAGGTGAACCTGGGATCGGGAGCAGCACATTCAGCCTGTTTTCTGTTCTAGCATTCATTGAGGTTATTGCTGACCTGTGGCCAAATTCCATTCAGTCACCTTTTCCCTTAATACCTTTGGTTATTGACACCTTGTCAATTCCATATTTAAAATTAGCAATTTAAATATACTAATTTGCACTAAGCATTAATATAATGGGCAAAATATTAAATACCGACTGCTTCAATTTAATGCAAGCCACTGCAGGTATCGAGAGGCAAATGACGATGTTTGCACCTTCTGTATCAGGTTCCCACTCTGACTAAATTCTCAACTTTGCATTCTTTTTAAAGAAGCTCTGCATTTAAGGCTATTTGTTAAGAGACTGAGTAGAATGGGCCTTTATCCTTAGGAATCTCAAAGAATAAGAAGTGATTTCATTTCTACGTGTCACATGTTCGGTGGATTTGACACGTAGACCCCAAAAAACTTGCTGCTTCTGACTGGAGAATCATTATCTTGAGACAAATCTCCCACTCTTGCAACCTAAATCACCAAAAAGGACATAGGCCACAGGAGCATGGAGATGCCATCACCACCAGCTTCCCCTCAAGTTACACACCGACCTGCCTTGGAAGTATAGTGCCAACTCTTTGTTGCAGGGACCAAATACTGGAACTCCCTAACCTCTGATGGTACCTTCGCCAAATGCACAACAGCAATTCAAGGAAGTCGCTCACCATTTTGCCTTGAGGGCATTTAGAAATGCTAATAAATATTGGCTTTGCCAGTGACATTCATGTCCCAGAAATAAATAAAAATGATAGGGCTTTGGCTGTTTAGAATTAAGATGAGAAGTGCTTTGATTTGGATTGTTGTGAATGTTTGGATTTCTCCCCACCCCTCATTCCCTGAAGATCTGTGGATGCTCAGATTTTGGGATTATTCACGAATGGGACAGATTTTGGGATTATTCACGAATGGGACAGATTTTGGGTCAGTAAGGGATTCTGGTGATACAGGGACAAAGGAGGAACATGAAGGTAAATCTAGAAGGTCCGTCACGGTGTTGAATGGTGGAGTAGTTTCCAGTGGCTGTATAGCCTACCAGTTTTATTTTAATTACGTGAATGACTTCTTGCCCAGTCTTGCTGAGTTGGAGAGGAAAGCTTATGAAATTGCACTGCCAGGAAAGTGAATGATTTTAACAGGTCCACGACACTTATTTTCAGGTGGCAATGAAGCACCCATCTGCCGTGACTGCTTGCAATCTGGACCTGGAAAACCTGGTGACGGACTCAAACCGCAGCATTGCCACACTTGCCATCACCACCTTGCTGAAAACAGGAAGTGAGAGCAGCATTGACCGCCTCATGAAGCAGATCTCCTCCTTCATGTCAGAAATTTCAGATGAGTTTAAGGTAAGCAAGCCCATTTCTTCCTTGATGGTCATTCATGTTATAGTGTGGTGCCTTTTCCCTGTTATCATTGTTTCTGATGTATTTTTTGCATAAACTTTAGTACCCAGAAGTGGTTCTTTTGTCCCATTTGGTCAAGGTTTATGCCCCACATAAGAAGTGAAGGAGACTGAGAGGTAACCTGACAGAAGCACTTAAGACTTATGAGAGGCATAAGTAGGATAGATAGTCAAAATCTTTTTTCCACGGTAGGGGTATCAAGAACAAGAGGGCATGGGTTTAAGGTGAGAGGAAGGAGTTTTAAAGGGGATTTGAGGGGAAAGTTGATATCCGGAGACAGGGTGGTGGAATCAGATGCAATTGCTATGGTTAAGAGGCATTGAGATTTAAATGGGCAAGGTGTAGAATGGCAGGTGTGATAGGTGTAGATGGACCAAAAAGATCTGCATGGATGTGTTGGGCCAATGGGTCCATTTCCGTGCTCTACGACTCTGACTATATAAACCATCTTACAACCACTAATCCCATTGACGTAACCTTCGATTCCTTTCCTCATTATTTTACCAGGATTTGTCGTCAATGCTGGCTTTGCCATCGAGAACACTGACCTGCACCCATTCAAAAGGAGGAGCAAATTTAAATTTTATCTGATAGATCAAGTGTTTTTGCACAACAGGAGGCCTTTCAGCCCATCAGTCTGTTCCATCTCCAGCAGAGTAATTCTAGTCAGTCTCACTTCCCTGTTATTTTCCCCATTGCTCTTCAAACTATTTTCTCCAGAGCGCTTGTCCAATTCTCGCTTGAAGGAGTTGAAGATGAGAGCAATCCTCTCGTACTGTGGTGGAATTGTCAGCTCAGTCACTGGAGAAGTGCTTGAACCTTCAACTTTCTGACCCGGAGTGAGAACCTGTCCACTGAGTCACAACTGGCCTTGTTAATAGCAAGCCTGATGATACAGAAGGTACAAGGTTTGATCCTGGTCTTACCTTGGAAGTCGAGAGACATCTTGAATTGCTGTATATTAGCTTTATCTCCCATGCCCATCCCCATGTACTTGGACATCATAACAGTATAAAGTTTTGATGTGGACTGTGTTTAAATTTTTAATAAAGGTTATCAACCCAAAATGTTAAACCTTCTTTCCCCACAGCTGCAGTCTGACTTGCACCTTTAGCATTTTTTAATTTTTATCACAGGTTTCTTGCATCACAGTATTTTGTGCTTATGATGTTGCTAATTGTATTTAAAAATATTGCGGATCTAATTAAACAGTTATGTCTAGAGAGAGTCTTCCCTAAGCTGGTGTTTGTTTTCCTGATGCTTGTGTAGGTGGTGGTAGTCCAGGCCATCAGTGCTCTGTGTCAGAAGTACCCACGGAAGCACTCTGTGATGATGAATTTCCTGTTCACCATGCTGCGAGAAGAGGTACGTTAACATGGAATATAAACGTTTTGCGGCATAGCACTATTGTTTTAAATAACAGCTATAAGTTTTAATTTATATTTTAAGATTTGGAATCTTTAAAAAAAATACTGTTCTGAGGAGAGTTTATGGCTATTCTTGCATGTCCAATAAAAGGCAGTCTAACCACCTCCCTTGGCAAACCTTAACCACCATTTACAAGGCACAAATCAGGGGCATGGTGAATACTTGGATGAGCACAGCTCACTGAATTCCATGAGCTTAATGCTGTCCAAAGTAATGCAGCCCACCTGAAATTTTATTTGCTACTATAAACATTTCATTCTCTTCATGACCGGTACATTGTAGCTGCAGTGTATGCCATCAACAAAATGCAGTGCAGCAAGGAGTGCAGCAACCCACCACGGATTCTTCGACATCTAACGAATCCAACAATCTCCACTGCTTAGTCAAGGGCAGCGGGTGCATGCTTTTGTCACTACCTGCAAGTCCCCTTCCAAGGCGCACACCACTGTGACTTGGAAATAAATCACTGCTACTTCATTATTGCTGAGCTTAAGTCCAGGGGGAGGCCCAGCAATGATGAAGCAGCATTGTGCAAGCTCCTTCACCACAAGGACTGCAGCCTTTCAAGGTGACTCGCCATCACCTTCTGAAAGACTGTTAAGGATGTTGGTCTTGCCAGCAGTACCCACATCCTGTAAGTGAATTTATTTACTTTAAAAAAAAAACTACTTGGATACCAACCTAGGTAACGGCCTATTTATTTGGTCCATCATGTATGTATTGTTTGAAAAAGAGCGACCCAACCTTATCCTGCACTGGATCCGTGGCCCTGCAAATCACAGCTTTTCAAGTTCATGTCCAGGTACTGTTTAAATGTGATGAGGGTTTCTCCCTCCACCACCCCTTCAGGCTGTGAGTTCCGGACACCCACCACCCTCTGGATGAAAGATATTGCCCCATCTCACTTCAGTTCTTCTACCATTTCATTTTACATCTGTGCCCTCAGTTTTTGTCCCCTCTTCTAAGGGAGTTGGATGCTTCCTACTTGCCCTTTTTGGATCCTTCCATTCCATGAATTTCAGTTGTCTCTTCTCAGCTGCCCTCTCTTTCAAAGAGAACAACTTTAGCTGATTCAATCTTTCCTCATAGCTACAGTTTTCTCCTCTGCACCCTCTTCAATACAATCTCGACTTCAAAATCCAACAAACTGACGTCTTCCAATTTCTTGCCTTATCCTGCAAGATTTTCCACTCCCGGCAGTGCCTCCCACACAATTATGAGGCGGTGAGGTTGAGATCAGGAGCTCACAAGGAACAAAGATCATAGATATGCCCAGGGCTACATCCCTAATGCACAACAGCATGGTGACCAGCAATGTACACAGTACTCGAGCTGTGTGGCCTAACTGGTATTGTGTTCACTTCTAACTTTGGCAGGTCAGGCAGCGTCCACAGAGAAGGAACCAGGGTTGAGGTTTCAGATCATTGACCAGAATTGGGAAAGTGAACAAACTGGTTACCTGCGATACCTGCTTTTTTTTTTTATTTCTTGTCCCTTAGTATCTGTGTGTACCAACTGTCCTACCAGTGAAAAATTTCTCTACATCTTTGTCAATATTTTTATCCTTCTATTTACGATTAACAGGAGAAATAAGAATTTTGTTCAATTTGCATTGTGGTTTGCATGGAATCTTTGTATCACAGTGGCTCCCACTTGGCCAGTCAAACCCTTGTTGGTTTTTTATAGCCAGTTCCTTCCCTTTAGTCATAGAAATTTTGCTGACAACTTGAAAGCTACATTAGAAACTGTTCCTGCAACCCTTGCAGGCAGACCGTTCTTAATCATTACTATCTGCTGGGTGTAGTAGACTTACCTTGTGTCATCTTTTTCTTTTTGTTTTGCCAATCACCTTCAATCTGTGTGCATTCGACTCTTCTGCCATTGAAACCATTTCTCTTTACTTGGAGATTTCATCATGAACATATTAGCACACAGCCTTCCCTGATCCTGGAGCTTAAACCCAACTCTCTAGTCTGGCTGTACAACCAAAGAGAATTGTGCCTAGGAACATTCTAGTAACTTTTTCTGCATCACCTTTTAAGGCATTGGCATTCTTTATAACTTGCATGGTATAGTACTGGGCACTACAGTTGTGCTTGAACCATTGTTTTATAAAGGTATATTGTAGCTTTCGTTGCAGACTTCTTCCATGAACACAGCATTCAAATTTGTTGTCAGTATATTGCAGGAGAAGGCAGGTCTGTTGTGCATTAGGGATGTAGCTCTGGGTATATCTATGATTTTCGTTCCTTGTGAGTTCCTGATCTCAACCTCACCGCCCCAAAGTTATGTGGAAGGCACTGCCGGGAGTGGAAAATCTTGCAGGATAAGGCAAGAAATTGGAAGACGTCAGTTTGTTGGCTTTTGCATCCTGTGCCTTGAGCAAAACAATGTTGGCAGAAGCCTGCTGATGTATTGCTGTTTTGGCTAGTTTTCAAGGAACAAGGGAGAAACAGTTGAAAGAAGTTAATAAGACCTTCAAGTTGAAGATTGCCCCATCTAATGGTTAACACTGTTAGTATTAAGTGGAATTATTCTTCTCTACTATTTTAGAAGGAATTTAAAATCATTTAAAATAATCACTGAGGAATTTAATGTACGGCCTCGTGAGGCTGAGTAAGAATCTGACTGGATGTGGGTAAATGGGATTAGGACAGATATCTCCATTTGAAGAGAGAGCACGGCTCAATGGGCCAATTGGCATTTTTTGTATTATAACTGCTTTGATTCTAATATCCCATTCAAACACATCACTTGCGTTTCTTTTAAATATGTAGTAGAACATAGTGTGTGAAAACCAGACAAGCAAAATTATCCTCGGCCATTGATACAGTATTCCAGTTTCTTCCTTATTTTGTGCATGCAACGGTTTAGCAATCTTGAAGTAGTCTTACAAAATCTAAATCCATCTCCCTGTGCAGCCCTGCCCAAATTAGCTCAACCAAGTAAATCGACTGAGGATCTAACTGGATGTGGAAGTGACCACGAAGCCCACAGCTGCTGTGACTGCCTTTTGACTCGTGAGCAGTAAGGATCACAGACTGCATGTACATTCTGACTTGTTCCCTCCTCTCCCTTCTCCCAGGGTGGGTTTGAGTACAAACGTGCCATTGTGGAATGCATCATCTGTATCATCGAGGACAACCCAGAGAGCAAGGAGACGGGCCTGGCTCACCTCTGTGAATTCATTGAGGACTGTGAGTTTACTGTCCTCGCCACTCGCATCCTTCACCTGCTTGGGAGGGAGGGAGCTAGGACTCCCAATCCCTCCAAGTACATCCGCTTCATCTATAATCGGGTCATCCTGGAGAATGAAGAGGTCCGAGCAGGTAAGTCCCTCTTGTGTTGGCGCCAATCACTGTTGCATATGTAGTCATTTCGTTGCAGAATGCTTGATGAGGTGAATACTGAGTAGCAAAGGGGATGGAGAAGGAAACATGGTTAGCAGGTTAGAAGCCAGATTAGTGTTTAAAGAGTGAGAGAATTAATGAGGGCAAGTGTTCCTGGAAGCAAATTACCTTTAGCAGTTTTTAACTTAATGTGTTGCAATTCATTTAAATCGTCAAGTTTATTGTCATGTGCCCGAGTACGGTGAGTACAGTGGAAAAACTTGCTTGCAGCAGCATTACAGACACGTAGGTTCAGACAACGGACAGACTATAAATCAAACAAGACGATGAAGAGGGAAAGTTGAACTTTATTTGAACTGAGAGGCTACTTTTTTGTCCATTATTAATTATCAGTTTTATTTATTAAGACCAGATTTCAAGTTTGGTCTCTTAGCTGGTCACATGTCGTCTACAAGTGTGAAGTATTTTGTTTCCAGATCTCTGCAGCAATTCCTGCTAGGATGTGTGAAACATTGCTTTCGTGATAATGCTGGGTAGGAAATTTCAGGCCATTGACTTGGTTACAATGAAGGAATGGTAGTACAGTTGAAAACCATAATTGACTGTAACTTGGAGAGGGGTTCTTTTGTTCTGACTCGGTTGTCTAACAGACTGCACGACTGTGAAGCATAATTAAACCAAGCTTACGGACTCACTACACTGCATCGTGTGGATGTTGCATATCACAGTCATGATGTAGGAATTTACAGGAGCAGGTCTGAGTAGCAAGCTACCCTGGGCCTCTATCCAACACAGAGCAGGAGGAGGAGTTCTTGCTGGTGAAAAGCTGTATTGAGTTCTGTGAAACCAAGTAGGAAGTGAAATTCAAGAGTGGTTGAACTATTTTAGAGGCTGACGGCGGAGAATTTTACTTTCGCTGCGTCCTTGCTACATTGAAACTCGCAGGTATTAGTATTACAAGTTATAACCTTGTTTCTCTTTCCATATTCTTATAGCTGCTGTGAGTGCATTGGCGAAGTTTGGAGCCCAGAATGATGACATGTTCCCCAGTGTGAGCGTGTTACTTAAGAGGTAAGGTTTACAATGGAAATAACCCTCCTAATATAATGTTATCTACTCAGTGCTGCTGAGAGCAGGTACATGGTTCAGGTAATCCTCTCATTTTAATGTTACTTCGTGTTCTTTGAAGGAGATATAATTTGTGGAACTGAGTGATTTATTCCAGTCCCTATATCGAGTATATTGTCCTGTTTAATCCTCCCAGTATATTTTTCCCCCTCTGCATAAGTGTATAGTTGCAGAGGGCAGATGTACTTTCCAGTGCAATTTACTGTTCCCTGAGGATACAGTAGAACGTTTGGTATCGTGTTCAGAAATACAGCGTCAGCTTCACAGATATTTAAGCTGATGAAAGTGTTTCTCTTTAACTGTGACTCAGTTAGCATATTCCCTCAGTGTTCTCCTGTTCTTCAATGGCTTGCAATGTGGCTGACTGTTCAGAATAAAATGTGTGGAGCTCAGCTCGTTGCAAATAGAAACGTGTGTTTTGAGGTATGTGACGGGAGAAGGAGTAGAAAAGACATCAGAGATTGTTCTTCACAATATCTCAGCCTGAGAGAGAGCAGTTTAGCAGTAGGGAAGGGAAAATATTCGATCAGCACTGTCCAGTTTCTTATGTACTACCATCACGAGCAAGCATGTGCCTGGATGTTGACTGAGAGGAGGGTTGAGCTTTTGTAAAAGTAGGTATTAGCAGTTGTAAATCGACCAAACTATGTCCAAAGTGTTTCTCAGCCAGTAAAGTACTTTTAAAATGAAATCACTGTGGATAAAAAAAAAGTCGGGACAGCCAAACTGGACCAGGCAGGAATGAAATGTGTGAAATAAATAAAATAACCAGATCACCTCCTTTCAGGTACTGGTTGAAAAATGAATGCCAGCTTTGACTCAGAGAATAAGCTGCTCCTTCAAAAGTGTTTTAGGATCTTTTGAATTTACTCAAAAGTGTTCACATTTAATGTTCCATCCAAAAAAAAACATACCCACAACAATATAGTTCTACCGCAGCACGGCACTGGTGGATCAGCCTGGATTTTGTGCCCGTCTCAAGAACAGGGTTTGAACCAGACAGGTACATGTTGCCCACCAAGTATTTGTACTGCCCATCGTGCTCGTACCTCATGCCTGCCATTTGCTGCCTGGGTTCTCACATTGAAAATGATCGGTCAGGTAAACTACTGGTTGAAGGATAGATCCTATTGAACAGTCTGCCAGCAAGTCTACACTCTCAAAAGGAGGGGGGTGGAAATGGCTACAGGGCAAATTGTTTTTCACCTTGGAAGAATTATTCAGTTGGAATCCGAGTGGAGGGATACAAGGGGTGGGAGAAGAACGTGGGAACAGTTTTAATGATTGATAAATGATTAATGTGGCGCAGTAAGACATGGTGGGCCGAAGGGCCTGTTTTGTGCTGTATGGTTCTATGAATGGGAGAGATCGATATTACGGGTGCAGAGCCATTGGCTGGAAAATCTTCCATCTGGAGCAAAACCATGCTGTCAAAAACCTTTCTGAATGAATTCCTTACACATTGTTTTATTTTTGAAGAAAGCATATAGCAACCTGGGATGATTATGAATGTCTGCTACTGGTGTTAGGAAGCACCAGTGTTGCCCATTAGACCAGTTATATAAAGTTATTGCTGCCAGTTTTTCTTTCCCCAAGTACATTCAGCTTAATTTCTTAATGAATTTTAAAGGCATAGTGTTGGTGGTAATATTGTTTCATGTTAAACAAAATTCTCCCTGAAATATTTTTTTCTAAAATACTAATAAAAATCTGAGCGGACATTTGTGCGGTCCTGAGGGAGTGCTGCACTGTCAGAAATGCCGTCTTTTGAAATGTTGGAGGTCCCAAAAATGACGTCAAAAATCATCACCTTTGTACCTCGTGGGCATCGTGATGCTGACAGTGGATCATGAACCACTTAAAACAAGATGCAGAAAGTAAATTTTTATCCACTTAAGGACTGGGACCATCAGATTTGTCCAAAAGGTACAAAGATGCTTTGAACAGACAGGTGGGCCTTGGTTTAACATTCTGTCTAGAACATGGTATCTCCAAAGGTGCAGCATTGCACTGAAGTGGCTGGCGGGATTGATTACGTGTTCAGGTCCTAGGAATAGGGCTCGAACCTTTTTGATGGATGGAATGATTTGGCAAACGCCCTTATCATTTTAACAATCCATAACACACGTTATGGAGCTACTCCTGGTGAACAGGCCATTGTGTGTATCCCTCAACACAACTCTTTTATCAAAATAAAACCCAAATGTTCACGTCTTTGCCGTTATTGCAACCTGTCTTTGCCCAGTTTAGTTGCGGCCTTTGCTATGTTACACCAGTGACCACCTTTCAAAGTATTTAAATGGCTGCAGAACACTTTGGGACATCCTGAAATCACGAAAGCTGCTGTTTAAAATGCAAGCCGCCTTTGCTCAAGTTCATTGAGACCTGCCATATTTGGTCTCCTGATTATTTGTTGCCATGCCGACAGCAGTGGAACAGTTCCATCAAATTTATTGGAGGGAACAACCTCGCATCAGCCCGTGAGTTATCTAACTCTGGGGAAAACCTAGAGTCAGCTGCATGCTCTTAACCAATAGTACTGCCCAATACTTCCTCTAATGCTGTGAATAGACTTTGCAAATAATGCTTGTATGTGAAGCGTGACTACCTTTTTAGTCTGTAGGCAAATACATTTTTTTCTATTAGAAATTCTTTGTTATATTTTTATACCGTGGGGAATTTGCCTATGTACCAAAATTCGCTGCATTTCAAAGCAATTCATTGGATGTAAAGTGCTTTGGGATGTCCCAGAGGCTCATAAATACAAGTCCGTTTGTTCTTTTGATGACGCTTTGATGCTGTATGAGTTACTGATTGATCTGAAATCTGTTGAGGTTAAAATTCAGTCTGTTATATTAAGGATTCTACATGATGCTTTGGTGCTAAATTTCACTGGGTGCCATTTTAATGAATTGTTTTCAGTCATTTTAAAAGGCTTGATGTCTGTGTCAAATCAGTGCTGGTGACAATTTTGTTAACTGATGTGCCATAATAATCCCCAGCATAATTTTAACCCTGCAGGACCACACTTGGGATTTAAAAACATTTTAAAAAAATAATAGATTAGAATTTTTACGAAGTATCTGCCTTGAACATAAAGAAATTAGGTCCAGTGTACCTCTGCTGTGATCAGTCAGCATTTGCGTTCCCTGTACCTCGTAAGGTGTTTCTCACCCACGTGGAAAAGGTGGTGGACGTGGATTCAATAATACATTTCAACAGGGAATTGTGTAAATAATTGGGGAGGGAAAGGTGGGAAAAGGCAAGGGAGTGGGACTGATTGAGAGCTCTTGGCAAAGTGGCAGAGGTATGATAGACTGAAGAAACATTTCTGTGATGTTTCCAGTCAGACAGCATTTTAGCTGATTCAGCAGAGCTTGTAAACGATGTACCATCATTCACAAGAGATCCACAGCTATCACAGCTGTGAAATAATAGAAAGGTTAACGATGCCAGCCACTTGAGAAGTAAGAATCTCGATACAGGGATTGTGAGCTTCTCCAGAGAACATGGGTTCAACTCCTGTAACTGTCTTGATTGGCAGTTCAGTTCGGGTGAAGGCTTGAGGGAGTGATTTTTGTTACAACTAAAGTTATTGCAGCTAATTCAGTGAGCCACTGTGGAAACATGCAGATTCTCGTGTAGGCAGAGTGAAAGGTTAAACTTAAAGCTGGTTGTTCAGAATTTGACACAGCTTGATCAGCCATTAATCCTTCAAGCTTGGAAATACAACATGAAGTCTCTGGGAACTTGGACTTTAAGTGAGCTAAATATATGTGTGACTATTATGAATAGTAGCCACTCATTGTGTGCTTAATCCTTACAGAAACCAGTAAATGCCTTTTTAACCTTATCAACTCAAGGAATTATACACTCTGAAGAAATAACATCCATTTCCAATTGACGTTGCAGACTGTTCTTGCCAACCCTCCGGCAGAGCTCGAATGTGGGTCTTAAATATGACATCCTGCTTCTTCTGTGCACCTTGTAACTCTGTAGCTTTATTCACCCTGCAGAATATATGGTGCTATTGGGGGGGGGGGGGGGGGTGGGCGGGGAAGATGCAGCTTTTTTTAACCATCTTCACCGCAACCTTTCCCCCCCCCCCCCCCCCCCCCCCCCAAAGAAAATCCCAAGGCTACTTTCTGACCACTGTGGATGAGGAAATCCCTAAGCAATGGTATTGAGACAGATTTTGGACTAACCCGAGAGACACTTGTAGATGGTAGCTAGAAAAAAAGAGGTTGTAACCGTGGCCTCTCGCTGCTTTGTCATTACAAACCCGTGGCTGATGAGGCCAGTGGTAGTGTTCATTGCTGGTTGGATGTCTCCTATTTGTGACTGCCTCACCCCCACACTTCTACAATTGGTCACCCAGCATGTCCATCTACTTGTGCATCGCCCTCCCCATCAATTGGAAAGTTTAAAAGACCATTAACCCAATAGGTTACTGACAGTTTTTGCTTCATTTTCTAATATTTTTTTATAACCAACAAACATTTCAAAGAATGCACAAAGTATTTTTATTTACTGCCCCCTTGATTTCCCCACACACACACACACACACACACACACACACACACACACACGTTTCCTACAGCAGTGTCTTGATTAATCAGTTCCTGGAGACCATCCTAATCCTGGAGGGTTGGTGCTGCTGCTTGGTGATCAACACAGCTTCTCTGCTGATGCCATCAGCAAGGAGATGGTCTCCTGCTCAACTAAAAATTCAGTTAAAAACTCTGCTAGAGAATTTAAAGGAAGAATTCTTCACTCTTAAATCCTCCTATGCCTTTGTTCAGATATTAAACCTATGGATTAGAACTTTTATTCACATGTCCTGTTGTAATATCTCCCTTCTCATCTCACTGACAATCTTCAAGGTTTAAAGTGCTTTACAATCCTTTTCTAACAGATCATCATCAACCCCAGGACACTGGGTTCCATCTTCAACCCCTCCCATTTATTTGAATTGTTTTCAATGCTGTTTTGTTCTGGTTGTAATATTTAGTAAGAGGGACATGTTTCTAAAGGGTACTGAATATAATTTTTGTAATTAAAGATTTCATATGGTATTTATTTTCATTACATAGGAACTCACATCCAACCTAAAATCTGGCCCCATGCCTTGTTCCGCATAAGTATTTGGTTAACAGAGCACAAAAGACCATTTGGTCTGTTGTCCCACTGCTGGCCCACTGAAGGAGCTATCTCTTTAGTCCAATACTCTTTTTTTTCCTTATGGTTCCTTTTACGTTTGTAAGTTATTGAAAGCGTTTCCACTTTCTACCCAGTTCATAAAACCTTGTTGAGGAGGGAAAGCAAATGTCATCTCTTCTCGTCCTAACTCTGCACGCACTGGGTGCTGAGGGTCTTGCCGCAGCCGGTAGATGTGCTAATGCTGCTCTGCACTCTGCACAGGTGTATGATGGATGATGACAATGAGGTGCGAGATAGGGCCACCTTCTATCTGAACGTGTTGGAACAGAAACAGAAAGCTCTGAACTCGGCCTACATCCTCAATGGTAAGAGAATTACCTTGTCCATTTTCTCAACATTAATCCCATTCTAACTGATACCGGGAGCTTCAAAGCCCACAGACCCCCAGAAAATGGGATTCCATCTTCAATCTCTGCCACCTTGTTTGAATTGTTTTCACCAGCTGCTTAGTCTTGGTTGTAATAGAAACCTACACAATAGGAGCAAGAGTAGGCCACTTGGCCCATCAATAGTCATGGCTGCTCTTCCACTTTGATACCCCGTTCCCGTCTTCTACCCGTATCTTTTGATCTCTGTAGCATTTAAGACACTTCTTCCTCCTTGAACGTATTTAATGACTTGGTCTCCACTGTCCTCTGTGGTAGAGAATTCCACTGGTTCACTACCCACTGGGTGAAGAAATTTCCACTATCTCTGTTGTAAGCAGCATACCCGCACTCACCGGGGGCACCCATTCCCAGGCTGCCCCAGGACTCGCACGATTCACTGATAAATTTATTATGATACTGTGTAATATCTTTTCTAAAACAAAAGGTGAATTTAAATTGTGATGTGGAGTTAACAGGAATAATATCAATAGTCTGGGAAATCTACCAGTCCCAAGAGTGCTGGATTATCGGAGTTTTACTGTACTTGACCCATTTGGAAATGATGATAAGCAATGTAATTTCTTCTCATCCAGGCCTGCAAGTGTCCATTCCTGGCCTGGAGCGAGCTCTTCACCACTACACGCTGGAGCCCTCTGAAAAACCCTTTGACCTGAAATCAGTTCCATTATCAATGGCCCTCATCACTGAACAGAAGTCTGGTAGGTACACTCCCTGCAGCACAGCATTCCCTGTTGATTGGCACCATTGTACAAGTTTCACCGGTTCCTAGTTCCTGATGGAGTGGCCCTTGTTCCAAGTAGTGGATTCAAACATTGTGAAATCAAGCGCGATGCATTTTGATAATTGAATGTGAAGGGGAGCAGGGGAGAGCAAATTGTTTTTTTTTCTAGATGAGTCAGCTAAGTAACATTGAATGACTTTCCTCATCTTTATCTGCCTTATAAATTCTGTTTTGATAATTGGGGATTAAAGACTTCCCTCAAAACACCCAGCTCTCCTGGAATGAAGAAATGGCATTGTTAATGCTGCATTCTGTTGAAAAGGCTTTTCATCTGTTGTTTTAATTACTCCCTAACCTGAGGCTACACTGAGGGAAGGACAGATATAGGTCACCTACTGATTGGGAAAAGTCTCAATCTGGTCCTTCTATTCTCTGCTCCTCATTCCCCTCCCATCCACACTCCATGCACCCCTCTAACTAATCAGATAAGCAGTACCGCTCCCAACCTAAAAACCTGTGTTAAATGCAGGTTCAGCATGAACACCCCACAGAGACCAGGGTAGAATGCTTTGGAACCTGGAGGTGCCCTTGCTACTCTGTTCAGTCTCTCTTCCCTCTCTCCCTCCACCCCCCCCCCCCCCCCCCCCCCCCCCCCCCCCCCCACCCCCCCCCCCCTTTGACATCTTGGCATCTCGCTCTTCTGTTCCGTTTAATATGATGTTTTTGTGTGTTTTATTTTCTCATACCAGAAATCTCTCCGGCAGCTGCAGTGAAGGTGCCAGAAAAGGTGGCATCGAGCAGACAGGACATTTTCCAAGGTAGGGGCAGCTTCATCCAACAATAATTGCAGTTTGCCTTATTAAATTATAGCACTCGTTTCAGAATTGCTGCTGTTGCTGCAAGTAAAAAAATCTTATTCCATTTCAGAGCAACTATCTGCTGTCCCAGAGTTCAAGGACCTGGGTGCACTTTTCAAGTCCTCATCCAACCCTGTCCCCCTCACAGAGTCGGAGACAGAGTACGTTGTCCGCTGTACCAAGCATACTTTTGCCAATCACATTGTGTTCCAGGTGAGTCACTCACGGGTCCTGATAAGTGTTTCTTGCCTACTTGTCTTTTGAAGGTGGACTGTGTGATTAATGTGTGCCTGCATTTTCCACCTGTGCTTGCATTTGGATATTGGTGCATATAGAACTATTTATATATTCTAACAGCTGGCTCAGCATTGCTATTAACTTTCTTATCTGAGCTGGAACTGCTGCAGAAGAAAGCCTTGCTTTTTATTTACACTGCGATTTCTGCAACCTCAAGACATTCCAGTGTTTTTCACTTGGTTAAGGTCCTTTCCAGTTTAGTCCCTGTTGTAATGCCTCAGCAATGCTCCATTCCGGAGTGACGGGCAGAAACGAAAACCAGAGACGCTTGCATTTCTGTACTACCTTTCACAATTTTAAGACGTCCCAAAGCACTCCCAAGCCTTTGAAGAACTTTCACCCTGTAATGTAGGGCATGCAGCAGCCTACTTGTGTACAGCAAGGAACCACAAACAGCAAAGACACGGTGTTTGTTGGGGAAAACAACTGCTCTTTGAAATAATGCCATTAGATATTTTGAGCCATCTGATGTTGCAGTCAGGGGCCCGGTTTAACATCTCAATCATAAAAGAACATCTCTGATAGTATTGGCACTGGGCAATGCTGCTTGGATTATGGTGCAGAATGTGATCCACATTCTTTAGTTTCAGTAATGAGATTGCTGCCCACTGATCCATGGATGACACAAATATACAGGCACAAGACTGCAACTGGTATTGGCCACAAGGCAGGGTCCTGACTTGCATTCTGTGTGTTGGTTGAAGGATACAAGATCCTCGGGGCTGGTTATGGAAAGGATGTTTTCCCCCTATGGAAGAATCTAGAACTAGGGGCCTCTGTTTAAAAGCAAGAGGGGAATTTTGTTTAAAGCAGAAGTGAGGTGAATTTTTTTTTTCTCTGATTGCAAGTCCTTGGCTCTCTTCCTCAAAACACGGTGGAAGCAGAGATTTGCTATTTTTAAGGCAGAGTGAGATATCATCACTGATGCACTTGGTGAAATATTTCAATAGAGGGTTTTATGGGTGGGCCTGATTCAAGATTAAAATGATGGTGGTAACTGGTTACTGAGGGTAGACAGGAATGCGGAGTGGAGCTACCATAATCCTGTTGAATAGCAGCACTCTGAATTAACTAATCTGTTCATTAGTTCTAATTACTTTGGTAGTGATCAAGTGGAGGTGAGTTTTTTTCCCCTGGACAAGAAATGGCAAAACATTTCAGTATTTTGCATTGTACGAGGGGGCCTTACGCTTGCTGTGAAGAATCTGGGTTAATGTGATTTGCTCTGGCTGTCTTTGCTGGAGAAACAAGAATTCATGAAGAACAGCTCATTCAAAACCCATAGCCATGTTGGATGCAGAACTGAAAGGAGAGTGGACTGTAAATCTCTTCCGCTGCTCCTGTAGCTGTGCCATGAGGTGACAATTTTATTGAATTGTATTTTTAAAATTATCTTCTGTCTGATTTCTGCAGTTCGACTGTACAAATACTCTGAATGATCAGATCCTGGAGAATGTCACAGTGCAGATGGAGCCCACAGAAGGTTATGAAGTGGTGTGTTGTATTCCAGCAGCTAGCCTACCTTATAACCAGGCAGGCATCTGTTACACACTGGTGACACTGCCTGAAGATGATCCAACAGCAGGTGAGAGATGTAGGTTTTGTGTCACTGCAGCTGGTTCATCCTTTTGGGCTAGTTTCTGCATTTGGCACCAAAAATATACTCAAAATTCAGCTGGTTCAGTTTGGTTGCGAGGTTTTCCAAAATTCCTTGGCATAATCAAAGATGTGAAACTCTTTCATGAACCACAGCAGTTAGGTGTAGGCATTTCTAGGCACAATATTCTTCCATTACAAAGCATTCCTTGATGCATCAAAGAGCATAGAACCTCTGTGCTATTGTGAAAACACATTTGAAAGTGGGCTGATCATTAAAAAAAATAGCACTGGGGTGTCTAATCCTTTAACCGAGGAAATGTATTTAAAATAACTTTTATTAAAAAAAATCTTTACTAAACTATTTAATGTATTTGTTGGTGTGTGCACCCCAGTCACTTTCTTGGTAAATTAAGTATTTTTTGATATGAAGCCATTTTTAAAGCTTGCCTAACTTGTGCAGTTGAACCAGAGCACCTGGTGGAATATCTCCATCTCAGTGCCAGCCTGAGCATTACTGAGTTCTGTGGTTGGAGGATTTTGGAACTAACGAGAAAGATTGCAGATGCCATGAAACCAAGTGGCTTTGTCTGCAGAACACTTGTGTTCAAAATAACCTCATCTTTTCTGTTAGTTTTTTTCCCCGGGGGTTGCACAGATATTATCTTTGAATGCAAACAGAAACTCAATCTCATAGAATTGACCCCCCCCCCACCCCCACCAAAAGATCCTTGGATATAGGGTGAGCCCAAAATAAAGCTCTCTTTCCAGGTCACTTCCCACCTTGCCTCTCTCCTGTTTCCCTGCCTTAATGGTTGCCCTCCTGTGTGGTTCAATTTCTGTTTTTCACGATAATATTACTCAGCTGACCTTCATGAGCGCATTATGGTGAGACTCAAATTCCCACAGCAACATTCTCAGGGTCTGAGGCTGTTCTGTACTGGGAGAAATCTCTGGGCTTTGAAACCAAGTGTCAACAGGAACCATTATAGCTTTGCAATAGGTCCTATCTATTATTTAGTGAGTTCCCACTGTTCTGCTGTTTCCAGCAGGTTTCACTTACTGAGAATTCATGACAGGGGACCTGGGTGATATTTGTTCTTCTGACCTCAGTGAAAGAACACTGAAGCCTATTAAAACCGGTGGCTTGGCTGAGAACTGTCAGATGGAATGGGCCTTGTACAGGGTGGATTACTGCCACTGCACCTCAGACGCAAGAAGAAGCCCTTCAGCCCTTTTCACCCTGTCCTTCTATTTGAACCAGCCATGATTGGTCTGTACCTCGGTTCTATTTATCTGCCTTTATCTTTAATACAACAATGATCTCCATTTGACAGTGTATGAGGGGAAATGTCCATTATGCCCGGGGCCATGAGCAAACTGCTGATAACCATCCTCCTGATAGATTCCAGTTGGACACAACGTACCTGCTGACATTGAAGATTTGTGTTCAGTGCTTACATTTCCCCTGCTCCGGATGTTGGGGATTTGGGGATCTTTTCCCTCCCTATTTGTATTTACCTTTTATTCCTCCGCCTGCAGTGGCCTGTACATTTAGCTGTACTCTGAAGTTCACTGTTAAAGACTGTGATCCAAACACTGGAGAGGCTGAAGACGATGGGTATGAAGATGAGTATGTGGTGAGTGGAACTCGGCCAATACTGGTGGTGGTCAAGTTTACTGGACGTATTTGGGATGCACAGAGTAATCCTCTGCTCCCAGGGACAGTTAGTTCACAGTGCAATCTAGTTGGCAATATTGCTACTGTTATTCTCAATCCAATAGACCAACAACCATAGGACTTTAATCAGTGCCTAAAGCATAAAAGGGATCAGAAAAGATCTTTTCGCGCACATTGTGTAAATTGCACCAAAATAGTTTAATCAAAACCTAGTAGAGAGATTTAAATCTCTAGTTTGGGTGGGGAAGAAGGTATGATGAATATGGGACTGGTGTCTTGTGGACCCTAGAGCAGCCACAGACTGTCAGGTGGGTTTCTCAGCACCTCGCACTTGGAAAGGGCCTCTTTTAAACTGAGAGCTCTATCAGTTTCAAACGCATTCTCTGTTTTCTTTAAACATGGGTGTCTAAATTGTATGGATGATTTTTATGTAACGTGTAATTTACAGGAAATATTTGTAATGTTACCCTGGAGCTATTAGCCCATACCTCAAACCCAGTGTATGTTCAACACTAAATTCAGTGCAGAAGTGGAGGTTACACTGCCTTTCCACAGTTAGTGATGCTTCCAGTATTACATCGTCTGAGGTTGGTGGTTCTTTTGCACAACACACTAACTTTGAGAGACTTTCCCAGTAAGTATAAATGGGTCTCTTTAGCGATTAATCACATTTTCTGATTCTGCCTCCTTATCGGGACATGCTTTTGAACTTTGAACGTGACCAATAATCACATTGAACCAGGGTGCGGTGGCTCCCACAAGAGAGTATTCAGAAGGTAGTTGCTCACCAACAGGTTAACGTTGTTTTCCAGCTGGAAGATGTGGAGATCACTGTGGCTGACCACATCCAGAAAGTCCTGAAGCCGAACTTCAGTGCTGCCTGGGAGGAGGTGGGAGACACCTTTGAGAAAGAAGAGACTTTCGCCCTGTCAAGCATGAAAACGCTTGATGGTTAGTACTGATCGGTAGCTAGCAGGTAATTGGTATTGATCTGCAGATGGTACGAATAACATTGATCTCAGCTTTACACAGAGAGTTGATACAGATTGTACAGAGGGCTGTGTCAACCAGAATGCCAGATATCAACCTGGGACTGTTTTGTCAGTCTTTTCATTCCCTGTAAATTGTCTCAGGTTGTAAATCGGATGTAGTCTGACTGTGAAAGTTGTCTCCTGACTCTCCTAGTTATGTCAAATATAACATTTAGCTAGCAGTGTGAGATTGGGCTGGAAATGAGCTAAGGAGTGGGGGTGAATTGATAGTAACATTTTCATCTTTTACGTGTGATATTTATCCAATATGTCACTTTGATGCCCCTGTTCCCAGTGGACAAGTGCTTCATTTGGCAGAAAAATTGTGCTGTGTATTGGTGCAACTTAATTTGGGTGCTAATGAGAGGGACAAGTGTGGATGTGGACGTGCCTTCTGATTCGTACCAGCTCCTGACCTTGGGTGCACACAGTACTGGTAATACAGCTGTGCGACGGGCTGAATATTTTGTTGCTTGTTTATAATCTTTGATATCAGCTGATAAATGATCAGTCTGTGGACCATGAGCTTGTATGAGAGGATTGGTTATTTGGATTGGATTGTAGACAGATGTGGCTGGGCTCAGGCCAGTAACTGTCTTGATGCAGCATATGGTGCATATTATAAGCCATGTGCTTCTTCTATTTACAGAGGCTGTGAATAACATTGTTAACTTCCTGGGCATGCAGCCATGTGAGAGGTCTGATAAGGTGCCGGAGAATAAGAATTCACACACACTTTACCTAGCAGGTAAGATGTCTGGTGGCTCCTGAACACCCTCCCCAGCACGGAGTTGAGGAACTTACTGGAGTTGACCCAGGTTTGACAGCTTTCAGTAATGTTCTAGAGATATAAGAGAGAAATAAAAGACTGCAGACGCTGGAATCTAGATCAAAAAACAAGATGCTGGAGGAACTCAGCAGGCCAGGCAGCATCTGTGGAGAAAAGCAGGCGGTCAAAGTTTTGGGTCAGGACCCTTCTTCAGGACTGAAGATAGGAAAAGGGGAAGATGGGTTTCTTGATGGGGGCTGGGGAGAAGGTGCAGGGTGTAATTAAATCATAAATCTGTGCTCTGCCTTTATCAGACTTGCTAGGTGGTCTGTAGTTGTCAATGAGGGCTTGCATTTATAAAATGCCTTTAACATAGTAACATTGTTAATGTGGCCATTATACTTTAGTTCAAGCTGCACTGGCCCCTGTAGCTTTCAATTACCACGAAGGGAACATCCTTTCGCACTACAGCAGGAGGCAACGTTGAACAAGTCGTGTTTCCCACAGTAGTCACAGGCTGAATCTGGGCTTTGATAATTTTCCATTAGCCAAAGAAAGAGCCAGAAGTCCAGAATGTTTACACATCTCAAAACAGTCCATTACCTTGGAGACAGGAGATGTTTCCGCTGGAGAGAAGCCCTAACTGAGGATCATAAATGTAAGGCAGTCAGTAATAGATCCAACAGGGAATTGAGGAGAAACTCTTTTCTCCAGAGAGTGGTGAGAATGTGTAACTTATTTCCACAGGGGGCGGTTGAGGCAAGCAGCAGAGATGTGTTCAGGAAGCTAGATAAATACAAGGAGAGGAGGGGCTGTTGATGTGGTGGGGTTACACAGGGTTGTGGGAGGCAGCTGTCTGGCATCGCCCCATGACCCGCCCCCAAGTAACTGACCTCTTGATCCATCCACTCTGTTTTTCCGTTGCAGGTGTTTTCCGCGGGGGTCACGACCTCCTTGTGCGGGCACGGCTGGCGTTGATGGACAGCGTGACGATGCAGGTCACAGCGAGAAGTAAAGATGAAGTTCCCGTCGATGTCATCATGGCCTCCGTTGGGTAGTTTCTTCTGTGAAGAAGTCTGGGTAACGCTGTCATAACCCGGGGAGGAAAATAATGGGGGGACTTCTGAGAAAACACCGCAAATTTTATTGCCATTTATGTAGGGGGGTAAAAATCAGTCCTTTGTTAGTCTTACAGAGATTGTGTTGGAACCTTTGCATTGAAAGCAGAGGATTAATGAATAATTGTTAATAGCATCGATTGTGGTTTTATGGAAGCCTGCGAACGAGGGAATTTTAAACACCCTAAGTGTCCATAATGAGGATTGTTACATTAAATAAAAAGACATATATATAAATACATATATAAATTGTGGAACTGAAGATGGGAGCTTTAAGATTTGTTTTCTTTCCTGCTATCTGCTTGAATACAAATACTTTTGTTATTCCACTTTCTCTGTCTAGTGTGCTTTAGGTTACATTGGGTAAGAAAGGAGTTTTGATGAGATCTCCCTCCACAGACCACAACATTTGCCTGGCCTGCTTCACTTGGTTCAGTGATCATTCTCTGTTTAACGGTTCACACTCCTCCATGTGTCCCCATGCAGCTGCACAGAAAGGATGGTGAAGAGGGGCAGCTAGAAGTCTTCCTTATCGCTCCCTCAGTACCTTGGGCATGGATTGGGTATTGGAAGTAATCATACTGCTAATGGGTCAACCTTCATCCTTGCCCTCCCTTTCCCCAGTACAAACAGCTACCTCACGTATTCTCGTGTCAGTTTCTGCTGCTTGTGGTAAAACCAGAAATAGACCAAAAAAAATTCTTATTCTGCTCGTGCAGTGTAATTGGTAACCCGAAATTGCAGTGTCTGATGGTCTGCTATTTACCTGCACCACCCCTCCTCTCGCTCCCTGTCGAATGCATTACATTTACACTTCTCGGTAGGGCTCTGCTGCTGTGTTTTGTAACTTCTAATTTTCAGGAAGGCATTTCGCCCTCTAAATTACAAATCAGTGCTGATGATGAAATGTTTCAATGAAATTACCACTTTGCCATCCCAGCTGGACTGGATATGGCTTGGAAATAATTTCTGCAGCTTGTTGGCATTTGCAGAAAGTGGTTTGTACCAGTGCTCAGAAAAGGTGGGAATTAATTGCGAAGAGAAACCTTGCAATGGTGCTGAAAATGAGGCCAGAGGAGAGAAGGATAAATATGGGGGTTTATTCACAGGATATTTACTTATTAATTCATCCCATCAAGTCTATATTGGCTCCTGGTAGAATAGATCCTCTCATTTCCCTTCCTCTGCAGTAGGTGATTTACAGTAGCCAATCAACCTACCAGCATGTAGGAGGAAACTAGAGCACACAGGCAACCCCCATGCTCACAGGCAGAACAATGACACGGGCAGGTCAGGATTGAATCTCGGTCACTGGAGCTATGAAGCCCCAATGCCTATGACTGGGGAGTTTGCAGTGGTTGCCCATCCCCAGTTGTTGTTGTACAGGTGAACATCCTTAGCTTTACCAACCATTCCTGTGAATCCTCATGACAATCCTGTCCCTTGAAGGAAAGCCCCATGTTCAGCACAGAAGCAAGCCCTTCAACCCAGCCAGTCTGCGCTGAACATCATTCAGATGAATCTCATTTTTATTCTCTCTGCATTCCCATCAATTCCACACTAGGGCCAATTTACTTACCAACGCGCAAGTCTTTGGGATGTGGGAAGAAGCCAGAGCACCGAGAGCAAATGCTACACACATAGCACCCGAGGTCAAGATTGAAGCTGGGTGCTGGAGCTGTGAGGCAGCAGCACTGACTATGTGGGAAGACCAGCAGTACTATGGAGGTTATGGCTGCAGACCCCACGGTAGGACTGGACTCCCTCCACTATCTGTCCTGGCTATAGGGCCCACTCAGTCTGGCCCTGCAACTGGGTCCTTAATATGACCCAGAAGTATCAGGATCTGGGTTACGTAGAGTTAAAATGTTTGGCCTCACTGCAGACAAAAACCTCTGTGCACTGCTGCTGTTGATTTTATGCTGGTCAAGGCTCCTGGATGGTGTTGATATTCCTGGAAACAAATGTTCAAATTTGTATTTGCACTGCCACATGATGCAACATAAGTTTGCAGGAAATTGTGTTGCGTTACACTCGGAACATTTCAATTAAGAGGCTAACCTTAGAACTGTGCAGTAGTCCAGGGGGCCACCCAGCCCACTGGTTCCATACTAGTCCTCCAGCAGAGGACTTCACTGGTTGCAAGCACTTGGACAAGCCCCAAGATCATGAAAGGCAGAATGAAAGTCGTGAACCTTTTCTGAAAGAGATGATTTAATATATACAAATAACAGCAGCACTTAACTCTGTTAAATTTGCTTACTGCTGTGTTAATTCTCTGCCTGCCATCTTATTATTCTGCAAGTAATCCTGGCCCTGGATGTCAATTTGCTGTGTTTGTTGCTATCTCAAGTGGTTGCTACAGTATGAAAAGTGTAAAATGATTGCCGGATGGATTGAACAGATGAATATGAAAGGCAATATTACAGGGCTTGCAGTAAAACATAATGAGGGTTGTGTCTCAGACACCACTGGCTTCCTAGGTTTTAGAAAATTATATAGTGCTTCAACACATGTTTTATTGCAGCCTTTAATACAAAACAAAATTCCCAAAGGACTTCAGTTTGATTAAAAACAATGGCCATTGAACTGGAGGGGGGGGGGGGGGGGGGGGGAAGCGGGGCGGTGGCAGCAGATGATACAGCTACCCGTGATGGAGGTGAAGGGAATATGAAACCAATAGGCAGAAAAAAAATCAGATTGGTTTGGCTGTACGAGAATCCTGATATCTCCTGTGTGAAAGTGTTGTGAAACATTTAATAATAAAAAAATTAACAGTTATCAAAATGCAAGTACTCAGCTAAAAGAGGATGAAATGTGCAGAAGTCAAGAGAGGTGAATAGTTGGATCAGTCAGGTAGAAAGACTGTAAAAGTGACTTGCTTTCTTTAAAAAAAACTCAGCCACAGTTCCCAACCTAATACCTTTCATCTAATTGCTGCTGATGCTCTATTCTGTTATATTAACTCACAAAGATCACACAATTGCAGATGCTTGCATTGATGTGGTCTGTGCCATTCATCGGTGCTTAAGGATTGATTGTGTAACTGAAGCACTTTTGGGTGTGAGTGGCATTTTATAATGTAAATTTATTCATTTACATCCAATGGGTCCTGACAGTGCAGGTAACTAATGCTCAGCCAGGGTCTTCAACCAGACTGAGAAAGGATTAGTCATTGATGGAAAGGAGGTCTGAGGTTACAGGACAGCAGCAAGTCAAAGCAGGGATGAAAAATCATCAAAATCTGCAGCAGCTGAATCTAATTGTATCCTCCTTTGTTTGAGAACAAACAGCTAATTAAAGCTTTGCACTAAATCCTTGTTCTGTGTTCATTCTACATCTCCTGCTGTTTGTTAATTTACTAAAGACCAGTACACCCATCTATTATCATTCCCACAGGGTCCTAATGCCCATACCTCTGCATATAACACAATGGTAATCAAATGCTCTGATGGCAGACACCAAGATTTGTGTAGACATTTAACACTGCCTGTTTTGTACTTGTCTTACCGTACCTATCTACCAACCAACTTCAAAGGTTGCAGGAGAAAAGGTGAAGAGGAGGAGGAAAAAAATCAGCAAGAGGCAAGAGAAAGATGCCCAACATGGACCACTGGCCTGAGTGCTGCACACACATCCGTATGGCAAAAGTATGGAATCCAGGCAGGCAGATATTCCTGACCGCTCCCACTTCTCCAAAGCATGCTCAGTATATATTTCATGAATCCCTTCTCTGGCATTGCTTGGTTTGAGTAACTCACACAGCTGAAGTACAGGGAGACTGATTTTGATTTAATTATTACAAAGCAACAATATGTTTGGAAGTTGTTACAACACTTGCACCATAAAGAATGAAATGCCTTCAGTGCCCAAAAGCAAAAAAGTTTCAATTTTTAATAAACCAAATCACAGGAATGGCTGATCTTGTCAACCCAGTGGTCTATCAGAGCAAGGCTGCAAAATGTTAACCATGTCTTCTACATCAGATGGTACAAGAACTGCTGGGTATTTACATTTGTTTCAGCTCAAATTGCATTTTCCCTTCTGGGAATGTACAACATCAAAGAACAGTGGAAAACAAACAAATATGTAACAATTAAACAAACCACCACATAAATGTGTAAACTACTTCCAAATGGAGCTTGCCCAGATGCCAGGCTGTACCTCAGGTTGTGTGTAGCTTCTTGGCCAAGGGCTCCTCAGTTTTCTGGAGCCACATCTGCATTAACCCCACTCTCTTCTTTGGTGTCTCCACCTTAACCGGCACCGGGCTCTCCACATCCACTGCTTCCTTCTTGGGTGAAGAGCTCTGCAGCCAATTCCTCATCAGCTTGCTACTGGCATTGGGTTTGGGTTCCTGGAGGCGGCAAATGGATACACAACAATTAAACCCAAACTCAAGATCTCTGGGTTGTGGCAACTGAAATCCAATGCATTTTAGTATGTAGCATTTTTGCCAGTGGCCTGTTATACACCACACACTGTACAAGTCCATTGGTTCAGTAACTAAATTTAAAATGCTACAGGGGAATGGGACAAATCAGAGAGCTCTTTCAGGGAGGATGAGTAAGAAAGATTTCAATTCAAATATCCTGCAGTATTAGGAGAGAGGAAAAGTAAACCTAACCAAACCACAGCCACTCTCAATCTGTCCTGTGCCTGACGACTTGGAATTTCGATTCTTAATCCAACCACCGTCATCTAGAATGCCAACTCAGCCTATGCAGGCAACACATGGCCTACAGCCCCTCCACTCAGATTTTTCGCGTCCTCCAATACCACCCCAGTCCCCAAGTCAAACACTTTTTCTTTAACCACACACTACCCAAAGCCAACCTAACTTGTTTTGTGCTATTGGGCTCAAGTCAGTCAAGTTCATTCAATTGATTTTCTCAGGAATGGGCAGAGACAACAGCCAATTTGTACAACCAGCTACTCAATCATTTCTGAAATTTTAAAAATGTAGAAGTGTTCAGCAGGTAAGGCAGCATCCGCAAAGAGAAAAACTGAGTTAATCTTTCAGGTTTATGGCCTTTCACGAGAACTAGAAAGGCCAGTCATCTGAAGTTGTTTCATTTCCTTTGCACATCAGTCTGTGAACCCACTGACAGAACATGATCAGAATCAAACTTATGCTTTCAGTGCATTGTACTCAAGGAGAGAGCTTGATCTCCTACAGCAGTTTCTTTTTATACAGCACCTTTAATAAGTAAAAAAAAAATCAGTAAAATAAAGTGGATGCCAAACCACATAAGAACAAAAGCTTGGTTAAAAGAGGTAGCTTTTAACAAGCATCACAAAGGAAAAAAGGTGGACAGAGAAGTTTTGAGAGGAAAGTCTAGAAAGCAAAAGCTGAAAGCAAAGCCACCTGTGATGGAGCACTTGGGGATGTACAGCAAGCTCAGCACTGGAGGAGCAAAACAAAAAAAAATATTTTTTTGCGGGGGAGGTAACAGAAAACAAAAATATGACGAATCGAAAACAGCTTTAAAATCTGGCATTGCACTGGAGCCAGTTTCGAACAACAAGCATAGAAGTGATGGCGTCTGGAACTTGATGCGAATTAGGGCAGGGACA
Source organism: Pristis pectinata (assembly GCF_009764475.1). Taxonomy (NCBI): domain Eukaryota; kingdom Metazoa; phylum Chordata; class Chondrichthyes; order Rhinopristiformes; family Pristidae; genus Pristis; species Pristis pectinata. Next base: position 6,485,948 of record NC_067410.1, on the reverse strand, counting down.
GTAGCGATTATGGCAGCCTTCCTAATGGATAGGAGGACAAGGAAACTGCACTTAATATTCCAAGTTTAGAAATAATGTGGACATAACCAGGGTAGAACCAGGCAATGTTACAAAGCCGAAACTGGGCAGTGAAGATGTCACTGAAGATGTGCAAAAGTCAGCTCAGGCTCAGGCATGACACCAAGGTCGTGATCAGTCAGGTTCCATTTCAAACAGCTGCCAAGCAGAAGGGTGATACTGATATCCGAGGAATGGACGTTGTGAAGCGGTCAGAAAGCAATGGCTTTGGTATTCCGAATATCTCCAATACTAGATGAACAGAAGTCAGGGAAGAAACATTCCAATAACCAAACAGGGTGGAGGAATTAATAGACATCAGTGCTATAAGAAAAGCCATTACGGACGACTCTCCGACAACAAGTGGAATAGAACCAGGCAAGTGTGAGGATCGAGAGGTGACAGAAGCAGAATGTATGGTCAAGGCAGCAGGTGGGTGGGGATGGATAAGGAGGGGTAGATTGTGTTTGTCACAAATGACATGTTATTGTCCTTGCACAATCTGACCTCATTAGCAAACTAATTCACCATATATTATTATTGCTTTATTTAATTACCTTCCACTAATCAAAATGAAAGTAATCAATTAGAGGTCTTTCTACCACAGCTGAAGGGCAGATGTGGAGTTAAACCATAGGCTGCTCAGCATTTAATGAGGAGATGCATGCACCAGTGAAAAGATTTTTTGTAAAAAAAAAGAAAGCTGTGAATATCGCCCCCCCCCCCCCCCCCCCCGGTGTATTGCCCTTCCAGTGCTAAACGGGTTGGTTATAGAAACATAGAAAACCTACAGCACAATACAGGCCCTTCGGCCCACAAAGTTGTGCTGAACATGTCCTTACCTTAGAAATTACTAGGCTTACCCATAGCCCTCTTTTTCTAAGCTCCATGTACCTATCCAAAAGTCTCTTAAACAACCCTATCGTATCCGCCTCCACCACCGTTGCCGGCAGCCCATTCCACACACTCACCTCTCTGTGAGTAAAAAAAAAACTTACCCCTGACATCTCCTCTGTACCTACTCCCCAGCACCTTAAACCTGTGTCCTCTTGTGGCCACCATTTCAGCCCTAGGGAAAAGCCTCTGACTATCCACACGATCAATGCCTCTCATCATCTTATACACCTCTATCAGGTCACCTCTCATCCTCAGTCTTTCAATGTTTACCCAAACAGCTCATCATCATGTGTAATCCACGACAATGAGCCTCAGAAGGCATGTCTGACCCCAATCCAGTTCTGCACACAACACGCTCATACCTCAAGGGCCACTTCCAGCTGGGCCACATCAACTTGAATCTCTGTGCCAAGTTTAATGTCACCCAGCTGAGACGGGCCAACAGTACACGGGAGGGATGGAAATAGGAAGAGACCTGGTGTGTATACTTCAGCTCCCATCCAGGTAACATGCATCACAAACAGCATGGGATTGAATTACAACAGAGGCTGACATATTTCTCCCCAGCCAGAGTGCAAGCAGCTTGCATGAGGCACACCGAGTTGTGCATTATCATCTCTCAGTGAGCTGCCGGTGCTCAGCTGTGGCCCATTCTGCTTTGACATTATTGCTTAATCGCTCTTCAGTCAATGCTGGGTTACTGCAGCCACACTGACATCCCAGTCATCTTACAGCCTGTGAGATATCACACTCAAAAACTTAAAGGGCACTAGTAACAATATGCATGCAATTGTTATGTAAAAAACTGAATCCATTTGCTGTGGAATTACTGTTTAATAAACCTTAATTATACCGCCAACTATAATTTCATAAAGCAATTTTAGACTGAAAGCTGGTAAATATATACTTGTCAAACTAACATTTTAAAGTGTGCAAAAATGCATTTATATCACTCATTTTGTTAAAATTAAATATATGTTAAAGCCTCTAATTAAATGTAATATTCTGGAAATGTATTTCGATTTGTTAAATTCTTCCACTGCATTGCACTGAATTTGTATGCCATTAAGATTACACAATATTAATTTCCACCACTAGATGGTACTGGAATGCCACATTCACATTGCCGAGAGGTACCTCGTCCTGTACAAAACCAATTCAGATCTGTTCTGTGTTTTTCCACCTATGATGCAATGAAGAGTACTGCAGGAGTCCAATCTTATAACGTTTATCACACTATCAGAGTCTGAATATACAATTCTTAAAAGTGTTCAACAAATTAGGTAAAAGAACAGGAGTAGGAGTAGGCTAATTAGCCCCCAAGCTCATTCTGCTACCCAACAAGCTGGTCACCAGTCGTTTCAAACCTCACCACCACTTTCCTGTGCCCTCCACACCCCTGGAATAGATTAAATATCTTCGATTCTCTGACCTAAATGTCTTCAGTGACCACTTCAAGGCTGTGGTAGAGAATTCCAAAGATTCGCCACCCCTCCAGAGGAAATATGTCTCATTTCCATCTGAAATGGGCAGTCCCTTATTCCGAAACTATGGCCCTTTGGCCTAGATACCTGGGGAAACATCCACCTTCTCAATTCACCTCAAAATCTTAAATGTTTCAGGAAGATCATCTCACATCAAGCCCAGCTTGCTCATCCTCCCTGCATACATCAAATCCTTCATCCCAGGAATCAAGGTTGTGAGCCTTCTCTGTACTGTCTCCAAAGCAATTATATCCTTCTCCAATCATGGAGAGCAAAACCATATACAGTACTCCAGCACCCCTTAAAAAGTTGCCTCAAAATTTCCCTACTCTTTGTAATAAAGGCCAAATATGTTGGGACGATGTTTTTCTCCCCGAGACTGGAGAGTCTATCCATAGGACTCAAAGTAGGGACAATCATTACGGACTTTGAATTCTCTTCCCCAGAACACTGCATGATTAGTCTATGAGCATACTTAAAGTAGAAATTTTTGTGTACAAAGGGAATGGAGGAATAGGGAACTTTCCCACAAGTGTATTGAGGTTAAGGATTGGTCACTTTTTAAACTTAGTGACAAACTGACTAGCGAACACGCAATCCACACAAGCTACTCCTGCTCCCATTTCTTGGGTCCTTGGTGTTTTGTTTTAGTTTTTCTTGTGTTGAAAGACCAACTCCGTTTTTACATTACTGCTCCCCATAACCATTTTGCAGACATACACACCGCTGCCACACGTCAGAAGGTTCGCTCTGGATGGGTGAACTTCAAAATTCAATTGCGTGATCCATCACCGCAGCTTCATTCTCAGCCTCGCTGTCTCTATCTATGGCACTGTTGCTCTTAACAGAACACGATGTACGTGCCATGCTGCCATACAGCAATTGCAAAAGCATAATTCTGTCTTTTGATGGAAAAGTGACATTAAAAAAGCGGCTGCAAAAATAAAGTTCAGACAGTATCTGTGGGGGAAAGGGAGACCTACACAGAGGTAACATTACAGGTTCTGATGCGAGACTTTCCACACATGCTGCTGAAGGTGCTGTGTGTTTTCTGGCCTTTTAATGTTTAATGTTGCTTACATCAGCTTTCCTGCCTTTACTAGTTAGCTGGGCTTCAGCATTACTTTGCCTTGATCTTTAGAAATTTAAATCAACCTTCACCCAAGAGGGGAGCAGAAGCAGAGGAGCTCGACTGAATCCAGAGTCTAGTGGAATAAGCAAGGATGGTAGAAATGGGACCCAGCAGTACATTCCAAGGGCTGAACATATCGACATTTACACAGCTGCCACAAGGTACTAATGTAACAAAGGCACATTCAGAGCACAATGTTAGTTGATATCCCAAGAATAGTAGAGGGTAATGAGTCCATCTGTTCGTGCTGGTCTGTGAAATGTGGCAGGCACAGTAGTGTAGCGGTTAGTGTAACGCTTTACAGCGCCAGCGACCCAGGTTCAATTCCGGCCGTTGTCTGTAAGGAGTTTGTACATTCTCCCCGGGTCTGCGTGGGTTTCCTCCGGGTGCTCCGGTTTCCTCCCACATTCCAAAGACGTACGGGTTAGGAAGTTGTGGGCATGCTATGTTGGCGCCGGAAGCGTGGCGACACTTGCGGGCTGCCCCCAGAACACTCTATGCTAAAAAGATGCATTTCACTGTGTGTTTCGATGTACATGTGACTAATAAAAGATATCTTACTTGTGTGTGCGTTAGCAAATCTGGGGCTGTCCAAGTTTGTCTCTCTGTGTGCCGGGGTGCCTGGGGAAGAGAGGTGTTCAATCCAAAGGATTTTAGGACCCTTGAAGCAAAGCTAAGGAAACAAAACAAGGGATGCATCCGGATGGGAATGTGCTCTGTATGATCCAGTCTACATCTGAATAGGTTCCTCCTCATATCTGGAGACATGTATGAAGAATGGACAAGGTGGGAGAGAAGTTATAACCTGTAAGTCTGCACCTTAGGAAGCAGAAGCTTGGAAATCGCACATCATCTTTATCCTGCCATTAGGCATCTTTCAGCTTTTATTTTAGAAAACAAAAACTCTCACCTTCTTAACTTCCAGTTCTATGGGTTTGATGCACTCAAGGTCGTCATTCCTGGAATTATTGACCAGGGTGGAGACTGGGTAAAGGGAAATACAGTCTGTTGGCTGGATCAGTTTAATGGCCTCTGTGACTGATACCTCCCCATAATCCAGCCATTTGCGCACTGCCTCCTCTCCATCCAGAATAGCTGGCATCCTACACAGAAAGAGCGAGGGAGATTCACGTTAAAACCTCTTGTGCTTCGAGCACCAATTCATACACCACTCCCCACCCATTCTGTCCATTGCTCACCGCTCAATGACAACTCCCACCGATTGAGCTCCCTTAACACAGTAAAATTTTACGCCGTCAAAAGGTGGAAAAATAGGTTTTAATTAACACCTGAAACGGTGAGAGAAAGGTGGAGAGGTTTTATGGAGAGAATTCTGGAATTTAAAACTTTGACAAGTGAACAAAAGCATGACTGAGATGGTGGGGGGGGAAAGGCACTGGACAAGAACTCCAGTCTCGACTCCGCAGTGATGCCTTCCAGGGAATGGAAGCATTCCCTGTCCTCATGGTCAAATCTCCCAATTACACCAAACTTGTAACCTGGATGAAGATAAGGAGAGGCGGTGGTTTGAATGTAAGAAATCGGAGCAGGGAAGAGGTGATAGGACCTTCGAGCCTGCTCCACCATTCAAAGAGATCATGCTGACCTCCATTTTCTGCTTGTTCCTCAGAACCCTCAACTCCCCTGTAGAACACCTTCAGCCTTGAACACCTTCTGAAGACTGGACTGTACAAATCTTACAAGTAAATACAACGCTGGCCATTTCTTGCTGGTTTGCCTGATCTGTAGAGGGCTTGTAAATATGGTGCGATAGAATGGTAGGAACTTATGTCATAGGACGCCATCTCTTTCATGCTGGGCACGAAAGGTATTTAAGTTAATGATACTTCAATAAAATAAGCTAAGATCTCGTGAAAAACTACCAATGGCTGGTGGCATGCAACTGACTCCTGTCCATCATGAGACCCCTATTCAGGCAGGTTACTCTGAGTATATGATCTGAGGGAACAGACCAATCATACAGCTAAATTTACATCCGTGGTCCAGATCCAAAACTGCAGGAGATCCAAGGAAATGGAGATGACTTACATTTTTATAGCATCTTTAATAGCCTCAGGACATCCCAGACATCAACACAAGCTACAGTTCAGGGAACATGGAACACAGTAAGAGCCCACAGTAACAAACTGATGAAAGATCAGAACATCTTCTGGCTCAGGAACCAGGATATCAAAAAGAAGTTTGCTGTTCTTTGACAGTGTCGGATCCAGTTATTCTCGAATCAGCAGGTTCTTTCAGGAGTCCAAGAATGAATTGAAAACAACTTGATGCTTCACAAAGTTTTATTGGAAAAGTTTAAAACAAAGAAACAAGTCACAGAGCACAAGGCACTAGCTTTACTACTGGGAGATGAGCCGAGACAAAGAAGCTAAAGATGAGCTAGGGCCAGGGTGGTGTGTGGGGTCAGGGGAAGAGAGCAAGAGAGAGTGAGTAACAAAAAAAAGCAACACCTTTTATACCCGAGATAAGAGGTACTCCTTAGCCAACAATAGTCCAATCAGGAAACCTATCAGATACCTGTGGCCAAACCAACCAATGAGAAAACACATGTTCACCTGATGGATGAACCAATAAGCTAGGAAGCGGCCATTCCTTGTGCAGCCACCTGAGGTGTATGAAATGTTGAAAAACTAATTAAAACAATCAAATCCAACAACAGAACGACCAGGGCTCGGGTTAATGCATGAAGGACAACCATCAATTTATTGCCACATTTGAAAATTATGCAAAACTTCTTTCCAACTTTAAACACCTTTGCCAGAAACTCCTCAGAAATAATGGATCCTCCACCCCACTGCCACGGAAAGAAATTACTGCTTCAGGTCTTGACCTACTCAGGTGTACACTCCTCTTCTACTTACCTGTTGTGTATCCACTCCATGGTTTTGGAAGCACTCACGGTGATGATGGTGTGTGTGTATAGTTCCTCTCCTCCGCTGGGAGGTCTCCAGCGGTCAAACAGCCCAGCCATAGTGAGCAGGCGACGGCCCTTCCACTCCTCACCATCTACCTGAGCCATTAATAAACAACAGTTACTCCCTGGAAAAGTCATCTAAAATGGGATAGAGAAGAAGAATCTTGGAGCAAAAGACACGTTTCATAGATATTCATAGTCAGACAACATAGAAACAGGCCCTTCAGCCCACCTAGTCCATGCCAACCGTCAAGCACCCATTTATACTAATCCCAATTTCTCCCCACAATCCACCCCAGATTTTACCACTCACCTGCATACTAGGAGAAACTTACAGCGGCCAGTTAAGCGACCAACGTGCACATCTTCAGGATGTAAGAGGAGACTGGAGAATCCGGAGAAAACCCACAGAGCGTGCAAACTCCACAAAGGCAGCACCAGAACTCAATAGTTGCACCACTGCGCTGTCCCAGAAATCTCACACACACACACACACACACACACACACACACACGGACAATAGCTCGTGATAAAACTAAAAAGCAGTTGTGATAAACTTAGTTTGGACCTTGGTTGGACCACATGGAACACTGTTCAGTCACCATATTATATATAAAAAGCTATCGAGATGCTGAAGATGGAAAGCAGAATTATTGGAGCTATCAGAAATGAAGGGTTTTATCCACCAAATATATTCTTAACAGACTGGGATTCATTTCTCTGTAAAATAGAAGGCAAAGGGTTGTTCAGAGGGTTTGATGGGTGGACAGAGAGCTGATGTTTTGACTTGCTGCAGAGATCAAAAGCAAGACTGTCACTAGTAAATATAATAGCAAATGCAGGAGAGAATTCTTATCCGAGTTGTTAGAAGTGCCCAATGTTGGTGCAGAGAAGAATTTTAATGAATGCACAAGAAAGACAGAAGAGGGCACATGGCTAGGTGTAGGGTGGACTGAGGCTCTTGTGGAACATGAACGTTGGGCTGAATGGCCATTTTCTGTGCTGCACGTACTTTGTAGGTCACCGCTCATGTTTCAAATCGACAGGCATTGTGCGAGAGATCCAGCCACGCACTATGTGGCCGACTTGCCTAGAATAATAATTGTTAGATACAAACAACTTTCTCAAATGCCAACCTTCTTTTCTTTAAATTGGGGAGAGAACACATTCATCTGTCACTATAAAATGTAGGCAGATTAAAGCGATAGATCAGATAGTGGCCACATTAAAAAGACTTCAGTTCAGTTCACAGTGGTGACCCCAACATTCAGTGCCCGTGACTTTGATTCACATCCCTCTCCCATTCTGACCTCTATCTTCTGCCTCCTACATTGCTCCAACGATATCCAAACACAAGCATAAAGAACAGCACCTCATCTTCTATCTGTAGCCATTGGGACAACATTTGAAACTAACAAGTTCAGGTAACCTCCCCTATTTTCTATATTCACAGATGTGGTTGTATATTGGGCTTCAATCTGTTTCTTACTTTCTCTTCTGGTATTTGACAGAATTTAAGCAATTATTTCTTTGACAACTTTAGCCTGCACCCTATCACAGAACTCTATTCTTTCCACCCCCAAACTAAAAGAGGCTTGCCTGCTTTTCAGAGAAGGGCCGTGCCTTGTAATAGTTTACATTCTGTGTGTTCTTGTCCAACTCTATGTGCCTGTGATGGTGCTGCAGTCAAGTTTTTCATTGCATTTTTACCTTACCGTACTTGTTCACATGACAATAAACTTGACCTGAAATGATGACTGTTCTCTCCCCATGGCTGCTGCTTGATCTGCTGAGTGCTTCTAGCACTTTATTTTTGGATGTCCACCATCAGGCAGTTTTTGCTCCAACTTGTTATATTGCAATACAAAACCACAAAGTGCTGGACGTACTCAGCAGGTTCCGGCCGGATCTGTGGAAGGGAAACAGAGTTAAAGGTCCAACATCCTTCCTGTATTTTGTACTGTACCCTTCACATCCTCTTCAGGTACATCCCAAGGTGCTTTACAGCCAAACAACATACTTCGGAAGTGCAGTTACATCATCTTCCTTGGCAGTTCTTCAGGATCAAAGATGACTTGTTCCGCTCCAGTCTGTGGGTTCTGAGGTGACTGATGTGGCCAATGACGGAGCTGTGGGACCCTTCCACAGATGCCGGACACTCAGTTTGTGAGGGTGACACCCCCCATTCATGGTTTTACACAGGGCTTCTGCATGTTCCTGATACATTGGTTAGAGGTTCTCAGTACCATCCCAAATGCTACTTCGCCACTGGGCCGGGAGTCACAGGGGTCAGTGAGACTGCTTGCATTCCCACCCTAACTCTCTCCCCAAGGAGGCTCTGTGAACATCCTTGAATTATTTCCCTCTGTCCACCTAGTAATTCTCTTCTCGAAACAGAACTCAGAATAGATTGTCCATGTCAAAGTCCGGTGTCGGGCATGTAAATGATGTGGGCTGTCTAATGGAGCCCACTGTGCATAATGAGGGTTTCAATGCAGAGGATGTTGGCCTGGAGAGAACACTGATATTGCTTCACTTATCCCTCCAGTGATCTGGACAGCACTGTTCTTTTCTAGTCCCTCGAGGTACCTACCTAGGTAGTGCAGGAAGGCATTGGTCACTGCTGCTGGTGGACCATGAGTTTTGCGCTGTGTGAAACAATCAAAACACTTTCTCCCCCTCAATCAGCCAAGGGCTGTTCTGCCACGTTGATGAAATTCACCATCGTCTTCACCTGCTGTCTTCGCTGAGAGATGGCAAGGTGGTCCTCGTGTGCCAGGGTCTCACTGTGAAACTTTATCATCGGGAGGAGGCTGGTAGAGGACCTTCGTCTTGTAGGTGTTCAGTGTAAAGCTCTCCCACTCGTATGATTCAATGAACGAGTCGATGATGGCTTGGAGCTCAACTTCTGAATGTGCCCAAACGCAAGCAATATCTGCATGTTGCCACTTGACTACCGAAGTCCTCCGTGAGCAGAGGGCTGCTTCCTGGATCAGTGTTTATTCTGTCTATCTAGAGACGCACTGAACCCAACCTTCACCATGGAACAACTCCAAGAGAAATGCAGGGAGCTGCACCAACACAAAACATGGCTTTTCCATAAGATATAGGAACAGAATTAGGCCATTCAGTCCATCAAGTCTGTTCCACTATTCAATCATGGCTGACTTTTTTCAACCCCATTCTCCTGCCTTCGCCATAACCAACCCCCTTACCAATCAAGAACCTATCAATCTCTGCCTTAAATATACCCAATGACTTGGCCTCCACAGCCCTCCATAGCAACAAATTCCACAGATTCACCACTCCCTGGCTGAAGAAATTCCTCCTCATCTCAGTTTTAAAGGGATATCCCTCTATTCTGAGGCTGTGCCCTCAGATCCTGGACTCTCCTACTAATGGAAACATCCTTCCCACGTCCACTCTATCCGGGCCTTTTAATATCCAGTAGGTTTCAATGAGATTCCCCTCATTCTTCTGAACTCCCCTCGAGTACAGGCCCAGAGACATCAAATGTTCCTCATGCATTAACCCTTTCATTCCTAGGATCATTCTTCTGAACCTCCTCTGGAAACCTCTCCAGGGCCAGCACATCCCTTCCTCAGATACAGGGCCCAAAATTGCTCACAATACTCCAAATGCGGTTGACCAACACCTTATAAAGCCTCAGCAGTACATCCTTGCTTTTATGTTCTAGTCCTCTCGAAAGGAATGCTAACATTGCAGTTGCCTTCTCACAATGCACTTGCATTTTTCACAAACGCACCTGCATTTTCACAACCAGAAGGGACGGTGGAACATTCTCTTCATCTCTGGCAGCCCACAGAAATCTTTCTCCACCCTACATTTGCTTCATTTTGGCATGCAAGCCATGATGCTTATCCAAGGGTCTACAACTAGAAGCAATCCCAGTGAAGACCAGTGCCAAACATGGTGCATTATTGTCCCAACACTTATTTTCCAAACTTTCTCAACACAATTCTGTATCTCACCTCCAAAAGTATTCCTGTGGGAATGGGGATAATCTTCAGAACTAATGGGAAACAGTTAATACATGATGACCGCACTCCAGAACCAAGGTCACCAAAACCTCAGGAGTCAAGCCACAGTATGCAGACAGTGCTGCTGTTTGTGCACACTTGGATAAGGTATCTTTATTAGTCACATGTATGTTTAAACACACAGTGAAATGCATCTTTTGCGTAGAGTGTTCTGGGGGCAGCCCGCAAGTGTCACCACGCTTCCGGCGCCAACGTAGCACGCCCACAACTTCCTAACCCGTATGTCTTTGGAAGGTGGGAGGAAACTGGAGCACCCAGAGGAAACCCACGCACACCTGGGGAGAACGTACAAACTTCTTACAGACAGCAGCCAGAATTGAACCTGGGTCGCTGGCACTCTAATAGCGTTACACTAACCGCTACACTACCGTGCCTGGAGCTGCTATACACAACAGCCAATTTATAATGACTGAACAATCCAGTTTGATAATGTTCAGTAAGATAAAGTAATGGCCAAGACATTGGGATTAATTCCCTTGCTTTTCATCCACGAGGCCACTGGATCTTATGTCCACTTAATAGCGCAAGTGGGTCACGAGCTTGATGTTGAATTTGAAAGACCAAGAATTCAGCATTCCTTTAAGTGGAGCACTGGGTGTTGGGCTAGACTTCAGAGAGTCTCTGGACTGAATAACCAGTTTTCCCCTTGTTCCATCTTCCACCCACATCATCAGAAGTGTAGACATTTTGGTATCTGTGGCAGGGTTTTGCCATTACTCATACGACACATCCCTGTGATCTCTTTGACTGAGATAGTTAATTTAAATGGACAGAAACAGCTTTCTTTCTACACAGGACCAAGGTCTGGTGCAGGGCTCCCTGCTGTCTACCATTCTCAACACCAGCTCCAACTCCCATCATCTTAACCTCTCCACTTAAACCAGTAGGATCCTTGGAGTGCAATCAAGAACACTTTACCCCACAATGCACTTAAACTCTAGTCAATATAACATGAAAAAGCAGAAGAGGGGTTATTGGATAACCAAAAATGGAACAGAAACTATGACTGATTTTTCTTGCTCCTAGCCAGAGGAAAACTGTGCCATTTTTCAAACCTCTGATGCAGTTAAACCAAATTAACTGCGAAGCCTGAGAATTGTATCCAGTATTTTCTGATTTTAAAAAGAACACCTCAATGGATTAGGCTGCAGGAAAGTGGGCTATCCCTTTAAACGATAAATTGCCAGTGTTGTCTACCCAAATCAGATTGATAGGCAGATAATTGTGGCGACTGTATCTGGTCACTTGTTTTCAAAAGTCTTCTCTCTCTCTCCCTGGCTAATTGAGCTAATCACAGCTCCCTCTCCCACTCCTGATTACCCTCTCGGAAACATGCTGATGTGCGAGCAATCACCATTGAAACTCAGTCAATCTAATCAAGGAAAATAACTGATTCAGGTAAAAGCAGCTGATTGTGGGGAACACACTCAGCAAAATTAAACAATTTATAAAAGGATAGGATCAGAAAGGCCAAACAAGGATCAATTCCTTCTGATTTTGAGAGGTTTGTTTTGCGTTCATCGATTAGAATACTAACGTGGGCCCCAATCTGGTTTCATCACAATGACTGGCGAGGTCAGTACAGATCCTGGGACCAGTGCACGGTTGCCCCACTGCTCCTCCTCCTCATTGTAAATACCAGCTTCATGACCCACACCTTAACCTCTCCACTTCATCCCAAAGGACCCTTAGGAAGATTTTATCCCATAGAACACTACAGCACAGTACAGGCCCTTCAGCCCACAATGTTGTGCCGACACTTTATCCTGCTCTAAGATCCATCTAACCCTTCGCTCCCATATAGCCCTCCATTTTTCTATCATTCATGTGTCTAGCTAAGAGTCTCTTAAATGTCCCTAATGTATCTGCCCCCACAACCTCTGCCGGCAGTGCGTTCCACGCACCCACCACTCTCTGTGTAAAAAAACTTACCCCTGACATCCCCCTTATATCTTCCTCCAATCGCCTTAAAATTATGTCCTCTCACGTTAGCCATTGCTGCCCCGGGAAAAAGTCTTGTACTTACTCCCACAATGTACTTAAACTCCAGCCCATATAATATCCAGATGAACAGTAGGACTATAATTTTGTTTGTTTCTCTTTCTCTCAATTTTGCACTAGCGTTATTTTGTTTGGTTTATTTTGTACACATGCAAGTTATGTACGTTAATTTAAGTTTACATTAACTTGTGTTTGTCCTCATCTTGTACTGTGCTGTTGCTACAAAAAGCTAATTTTCCTGGCACTTATACCCTGTGTACGTATGCCGACGACAACAGTACAACCTGAATTCGAATTGTACAGTGCATTCTCATCTTTTCAGGATTTGAGCACCATTCCCTCTCATTTGCTGTTTTCACATCCACCTGATTAGGATGGACTTCAGTTTAACAGCTCCTCTGAAAATGTTGCACTCCCTCAATTCTACACGGAGACAACACATTATTCTTTGCACCAATGGACAAGCTGCTGGAGGAACTCAGCGGGTCAGGCAGAATCTGTGGATGGAAAACGGACAGTCGGCGTTTCAGGTCGAGACCCTTCATTTGGGCTGGGAGAAGGGAGTGAGCCAGTAATAAAGAGGCGAGAGGAAGGGGTGGAGCAAGAGCTGGCAAGTGACTGGTGGATCTAGGGGAGGAGGGGGTGATTGGCAGATAGAGTCAGCGGGAAGGGTGGAGATAGTGACCGAGGCTGGGAGGTGATAGCTGGAGGCAAATGGCTGCAGATTATGAAATCTGAAAAAAGGTGGAGGAACTAAATAAGGAAGGGAAAGAGGGTAGACAAGAAAGGGGGAGGGGAGGGGAATTGGTACCCAGCGGGAGAAAAAGAGAAAAAAATAAGTTTCTTTATTCTTTGTGTGGAATTCAATATCACTGCTTACTAACATGTAGAAAGAGTATAGGATTCTGCCCAAGGCATTTCAATAGCATATGATCAACTTTTGAAAATCAGCCACTATTCATTAATCTTGTCCATCACTTTTACAGAGGGCAAGCTTCCAAAAGACTAGTTCCTTTGTGATTATGGAGAATGAATAGTGGCCATGAGGGTTAATATTTTTTAAAAAAGAGATAGTCAACACAGAACACTACAGCACAGCACAGGTCCTTCAGCCCCACAATGTTGTGCCGACATTTATCCTGCTCTAAGATCTATCTAACCCATCCCTCCCATATAGCCACATGAATGATAGAGAAATGGGGAGCTAAGAGTCTCTTAAATGTCCCTCATGTATCATTTCCCCATAACATCCGCCGGCAGTGCGTTCCACGCACCCACCACTCTCTGTGTAAAGAATTTACATCCGACATCTCCCTTATATCTTCCTCTAATCACCTTAAAATTATTTCCCCTCATGTTAGCCATTGTCGCCCTGGGAAAAATTCCCTGACTGTCCACTCGATCTATGCCTCATCATCTTGTACACCTCTATCAATTCACCTCTCATCCTCCTTCTCTCCAAAGAGAAAAGCCCCAGCTCGCTCAACCTATCCTCATAAGACATGCTCTCCAATCAAGGCAGCATCCTGGTAAATCTCCTCTGCACCCTCTCTAAAGCTTCCACATCCTTCCTGTAGTGAGGCGACCAGAACTGAACACAATTCGTCCACACCAGATTCATATCCTTCTATGCCTTGCCTACTTAAGTGGCTGTCCCTGAAACACAGTGATTGCATCTGATTCCACCATCATCTCTGGCAGTGTGTTGTAGGTATCAACCACACTGTATTAAAAAAAATCCCTTCCGATTCCCTTTAAAACTCCTTCATCTCACCTTAAACCTACGCCCTCTCATTTTTTTCATCACCCAACCATGGTGCGATGAAAGATTCTGACTATCCACCCCATCTGTCGCTCTTATAATTTTATGTACCCTCTTCAGGTCACCCCTCAGTCTCCTTCACTCCAGGGTAAACAAACTCAGTCTATCCAATATCTCCTTACAACTAAAGTCCTCCAATCCAGGCAACATCGTGGTGAATCTCCTCTGCAGTCTCTCCAGCACAATCACATCCTTCCTGTAGTGTGGAGAGCAGAACTGCACACCGTACTCCAGCTGCGACAGTGTTTTTCAAAGTTACCACATAACATCCCAACTTTTATATTCTATGCCCCAACCTATGAAGGCAAGTATGCCACATGCCTACTTCACCACCCCATCTACCAGTGTTGCCACTTTGAGGGAAGTATGGACCTGAATCCCGATATCCCTCTGGTCATCTACATTCCATAGTGCCCTACTATTTCCGGTATATGCCCTACCCCTATTTGTCTTCCCAAAATGCATCACCTCATCAGGATTAAACTCCATCTGCCAACGCTCTGCCCAACTTCCCATCTTATTTTTTTTATTTTAATTTTATTTACAGCGTGGTAACAGGCCCTTCTGGCCCAACGAGTCCACGCCGCCCATTTTAAACCCAAATTAACCTACCCGTACGTCTTTGCAATGCAACGTGGGAGGAAACCGGAGCATCCGGAGGAAACCCATGCAGACACGGGGGAATGTACAAACTCCTTACAGACAGCGACGGGAAGCGAACCCCGATCGCTGGCACTGTAATAGTGTCGCGCTAACCGCTACGCTAGCCTTTGTTGCTTTTATGCTCACCCAAGTCATCAACTGCTATTTTCCTACCACCTACACACTCCTAACCATCAGCCAGTGTCAGTTTGTTCAAACCCATAAGCTTATCGCAATCTGTACACTTAGAACACAGAACACTACAGCACAGTACAGGCCCTTCGACCCACAATGTTGTGCCGACATTTTATCTTGCTCTAAGATCTATCTAACCCTTCCCTTCCACATAGCTCCCCATTTCTCTATCATTTATGCGTCTATCTAAGAGTTTCTTAAATGTCCCTAATGTATCTGCTCCCACAACCTCTGTCGGCAGTGTGTTCCACACACCTACCACTCTCAAAAACTTAGCCCTGACATCCCCCTTATACCTTCCTCCAATCACCTTAAAATTATGTCCCCTCGTGTTAACCATTGTCGCCCTGGGAAAAAGTCTCTGACTGTCCACTCGACCTATGTCTCTTACCATCTTGTACACCTCTATCAAGTCACCTCTCATCCTCCTTCCCTCCAAAGAGAAAAGCCGTAGCTCGCTCAACCTATCCTCATAAGACATGCTCTCCAATCCAGGCAGCATCCTGGTAAATCTCCTCTGCACCCTCTCTAAAGCTTCCACATCCTTCCTGTAATGAGGCGGCCACATACATCACAATAAACAAGAAAATCAGTTCTAGGTGTTGTGACCTTCCATTGCAAACAACCTCCAATCACTAAAAATCCCCATGGATGGCTGTGCTTCATGCCAATAAGGTAAATTTAGATCTACCAGATCACATTCCTCTGTATCCCATGAACAGTTCCTATACTGACCTGGCCAAATGGCATACAAACTTCGATATAGACAACACCAAACCTGCCCCTCTAACTGACTCCCCTCATTAGCTCTGCAAAAGACTCTCAAAGATGATGCAGGGACTGGAAGGCTTGAGTTATTAGGACAGACTGGATAGGCTGGGATATTTTTGCTTGGAGCGTAGGGGGCTAAGGGATGAACTTATATGGGTTTAGAAAATCATGAGGAGCATAGATAAGGTGAATTGAAACACACAGTCCTTTTTCCCCAGGGTAGGAGAGTCTAAAACTTAGAGGGCATAGGTTTAAGCTAAGAGGGAAAAGATTTAAAAGGTGACCCGGGGGGCAAGGTTTTCAAGACATCAAGAAGATATGATGCATCTCTATAGAAGTCAGGTTAGGTCGCACTTAGAGTATTGTGTACAATTCTGGTCACCTCATTATAGGATATCCAGGCTTTAGAGAGGGTGCAGAGGAGGTTTACTAGGATGCTGCCTGGATTAGAGGGCATGTGCTATCAGGAGAAGCTGGACAAACTTGGGCTCTTTTCTCTGCAGCGGCGGAGGCTGAGGGGTGATCTGTTGGAAGTGTATAAAATTACGAGGGGCATAGATAGGGTGGACAAGCAATATCTTTTTCCCCATTATTGAGAGATCCAATACCAGAGGGCATGCACTTAAGGTGAGAGGGGGTAGGTTCAGAACAGATGTGAGGAGTAAGTTTTTTTTAAACTGAGAGAGTGGTGGAAGCCTGGAATGCGTTGCCTGATAGGGTGGTGGAGGCAAATTCATTGGGGGCTTTTAAGAGGGGCTTGGATGGGCACATGAATGAGAGGAAAATGGAGGGATATGGGCAATCTGTAGGTCAGATGGATTAGCTATGTCGGCACAACATTGTGGGCCGAAGGGCCTCTTCTGTGCTGTTCTATGTTTTCACACAGAGAGTGGTGGGTATATGGAACAAGCTGTTAGAGGAAGTGGTTGAGGCAGGTATAATTACAAGGTGTAAAAGACATTTAGACAGGCAAGTGGATAGGAAAGATTCAGAGGGTCAGCATTGACGAGTTGGGCCAAAGGGCCTGTTTCCATGCTATTTGACTCTATGACAAGACATTAAGGACACCCTACAGTCAGGAAAGGAAAAATGCGAATTCAACCCCTTACTACCTCACCTCTTCTTTCTCACAAGTCTGTGGAAAGTGGATGAAGTAGGGCTGCTTCTCCCCTTGTAGCCTCTGCCACTCAAAGAATCCATCAGCCAACACGACACAGCGTTGGCCTTTAATAAGTGGTTCCTGTCAAGACAACATTGAGATGATTACTGGCTCTTTTAAGAGTTTTGAATTGTCCACTTCTGGGTCACACTATTCCAATTTTGATGCCATTATTAAGATTTCTAAATCTCAATGTGTAGTAATTTTATATTTCCCAGTGCATGGCAAGAGCACTAGGTTTTGGTGCATTTTGATGGAAAGCAGGAATCTCAAATATTTTGTCACACTGATGCTACAAGGAGTTATTGAGGAAAAAACTCCTACACCCAACGCGGCTGTATTTTGGAATTGTTTTCCGCAAACCCAAATTCACAATGGGTCAATTATTCATTTTAAAATCAAGACCGTAGACTTCCATTAACCCCATGCCTGGAATACTGCATACAAGTCCATTTTCCTTACCCAAGCAAGATTATACTTGCAATAGAGGGAATGTAATGAAGGTTTACCTGGTCATTCCTGGTTGGTGTGACTGTCCCGTTATTATTTTTACTTGTACTACATCAATGCATTCTGTACTAACCCAATATAACTGCACTGTGTAATGAATTGACCTGTACAAACGGTATGCAAGACAAATTTTTCACTGTACCTCAGTACAAGTGACAATAATAAACCAATACCAATTAAGCAGACTGGCCTAAACTCTTAGAGTTCAGAAGAATGAGACGTGATCTCATTGAAATACAAAATATGGGACTTGACAGGGTGGATGCAGGAATGACGTTTCACTTGGCTGGGGTGTCGAGAACCAGGGTTTGGCCATTCAGCACCAAGGTGAAAAAGAAATTTCTTCACCCAGGAGGGTGATGATCCTTTGGCATTCTCTACCCTGGACAGCTGAGATGGTGCACTCACAGAGTACATTCACGACAGAGGTTGGTAAATTTTTTGATAACTAGGGAAGTGGTTTAATACAAGGAAATGCCACACAGGTAAAAGAGCAACTGTGACCTTACTGAATAGCAGAGCAGAGGCAAGGGGTCAAATAGTTTTCTCCTGTTGCTATTTCTTACGCTCGTGTTCTTACAGGTACTAAGGGATACGAGGCAAAGGCAGTTGACCAGGATCAGTCACGATCTCTATAAACGACCTGTAAGCCTCAGGGTGCTCACTATTCAAGAGTGACTAACGAGGTACTTCATTCACTTGGAAGCCCTTGGGAAAAGCCCGAGGTTCTGAAAGATGGAGGTATAGAGATGGAGAAAGACAGCCTTTTCTCCTTGGAGCGACAGAGGATGAGAGGTGACCTGATGGAGGTGTATAAGATGATGAGAGGCATTGATCACGTGGATAATCAGAGGCTTTTTCCCCAGGGCTGAAATGATTTCCACAAGAGGACACAGGTTTAAGGTGCTGGGGAGTAGGTACAGAGAAGATGTCAGGGGTAAGTTTTTTTTACTCAGAGTTGTGAGTGCATGGAATGGGCTGCCAGCAACGGTGGTGGATGTGAATACGATGGGGTCTTTTAAGAGACTGATGGATAGATACATAGAGCTTAGAAAAATAGAGGGCTATGGGTAAGCCTAGTAATTTCTAAGGTAGGGACACATTCAGCACAGCTTTGTGGGCCAAAGGGCCTGTATTGTGCTGTAGGTTTTCTATGTTTCTCTGTATAGGAAAGAGCTCTATTGGGTGCTCTGAAGGTCAGGAGGCTCAAGGCTGATAATCACAAGCTGCTGGTGAAACAGTTGGTTTTCTGCAATACAAACAAAAAAAATTGCTCAATATACTCAGTAGGTCAGTCTGCAGCTGGGGAGTGAGAAATAGAGTTTCCCGGTTGGTTTCTGCTCTGCAGGTCAAATATCACCCAAGCAACTGCACGATTCAATGATAGCAGAGTTGTAGGATAAGTGTGCGACTACTGCGAGATCCACTTGCTCACTGAGTGTCATACCTTGTACGACTTCTTCTGCATCATCCCATCACTGCGGCAGTTGCTGGTATGGTACTGCATTTTCGAGGGGTCACTTTCCCGAAACCAGGAAGGAATAAGCCCCCACCGCATGGCTGTTAGCATAGGCTCTGCACTCTCCGCATGCTGTCGAAACAAGAGTCAGGTGACAAAATAAAAGAGCACAGATGGATTTCAGCTCTAACATGGGCACAGACCAAGCACCCAACAAGAACCACAACTAAGAGTGCAGTTGGCATCTCTAGAACTGCAGATAGGTGGCACCTCTAGAAGCACTGGAAGTTGCCAGTCTAGTACTATTACGACGCTAATAGTACTGGACTGACAACGTCCAGATTGTTGAGTTCAAGTTCTACTGGGATAGAAGACCCTAGGACTGGGATAGGAGGCCAAAGTGGTACATTGACCAAGATGGTCAAAGTGGTTCTCTCCCATCAGGCAGAAGATACAGGAGCCTGAGGGCACATACCATCAGACTCAAGGATAGCTTCTATCCCAATGTGATAAGACTATGGAATGGTTCCCTTCTATGATGAGATGGACTCTGACCTCACAATCTACCTCGTTGTGACCTTGCAGCTCATTGTCTACCTGCAATGCACTTCCCTGTAGCTGTGACACTCTGTACTGTTGTTGTTTTTACCTGTACTACCTCAATGCACTGTGTAATGAATTACCTGTACAATCAGTATGCAAGACAAGTTTTTCACTGT
Organism: Pristis pectinata; assembly: GCF_009764475.1. Classification (NCBI taxonomy): domain Eukaryota; kingdom Metazoa; phylum Chordata; class Chondrichthyes; order Rhinopristiformes; family Pristidae; genus Pristis; species Pristis pectinata. Next base: position 6,466,104 of record NC_067410.1, on the reverse strand, counting down.
ACCTCGGTACAAGTGACAATAATAAACCAATACTGAGATACACACATCCCTTGTACCTGCTCAGTGCCCACAAAACCAACATGCCCTGTAACAGGGAAAATGTTGCCAGTCTAGTGCCAACAGAACAATATCTCAGCCCGTAACTGAGAAAATGTATCCAGGCAAGTGCCCCCAGAATCACAGCAACCCACTGGACATGGAACTAGATCAGTCAACAGACTGCATCTCAGCAGCTGCACGAGATGTTACCCGTACCCAAAGCAGGCTGGTGATGGTGAACTGACCTACACCAGCTGGTGCCAACAGAGCTGCATTGACACACAGGGAGAAATCAGAGGAAGACAAGATGTCTTTATTAGTCACATGTACATCGAAACACACAGTGAAATGCATTTTTGCGTAGAGTGTTCTGCAGGCAGCCCGCAAGTGTCGCCACGCTTCCGGCGTCAGCGTAGCACACCCACAACTTCCTAACCCGTATGGGAGGAAACCCACGCAGACGCGGGAAGAACGTACAAACTCCTTACAGAGAGTGGCCGGAATCGAACCCCGGGTCACTGGCGCTGTAATAGTGTTACGCTAACCACTACATGAGACATTTCCCCCTACCACATCAGGTCACACCTCAGCCTTCTTTACTCCTGGGAAAACAAACGCAGTCTATGGGCAACTAATTAAATAAGTAGAATACAAAAAGGTGATAGCAATTAATGTAAAGAAAGCCCAAGGTGTCTTTTAAAGGTATGTACATGGAAAGTGGGAAATAAAAGGGGGATGGGGCCAATTAGGGATAGAGAAGGTATCAGTGCATAAAGGTAGGAGGCACAAGAGACTGCAGATGCTGGAAATCTGGAGCAATGCACACAAAATGCTGGAGGAACTCAGCAGGTCAGGCATAGCTAGAATATTGAATCAATATTTTGTATTGGTTTTTAAAATATCAGTAAATAAGAGGTAGTAGAGATAATGAACTAGAAGAGTGCATGAATATTACAGGTGTACAAGTGGGAGATGAAGTTTAACAGAGCTTTGTAAAGTGACATTTTTGGAAGAAAAAGGGAAGACGATATGGATCAGATGGCAGACGAGGGGTGAACACAAATCTCTGGAAGTGGAAGAGCACAAGGGAGTGGTCAGTACAGCATATGGGATTTAGAAATATTGACATAAAAGGACAAAGGCAGTGAAGTTATGTCAAACAACATACACACAAAATGCTGGAGGAACTCAGCAGGTCAGGCAGCATCCATGGAGAGAAATAAACAGTCAACATTTTGGGTTGAGACCCTTCATCAGGACTGGAAAGGAAGAGGACAGAAGCCAGGATAAGAAGGTGGGGGGGAGAGGGAGGAGCACACGCAGGCAGGTGACAGGCGAGTCCAGGTTGGGGGTGGGGGAGGAGCTGAGAGGTGATAGGTAGGAGAGGCAAAAGGCTGAAGGAGGAAGAATCCAGTAGGAGGGGCAGTGGACCATGGAATAAAGAGGTGGGGAATAGATGGGCAGGTCATGAGGGCAGGACAAGGGGAAAGAGAAGGGGGAGAGGTGGCATTGGAAAGAAGGAAGACGGGGTGGGGAGGGGGAAGGGAGGGGGTTAAAAAAAAAGGTGGGGGGGGGGGGGGGTTACCAGAAGTTAGAGAAATCAATGTTGAGGCTCCCAAGGCAGAATATGAGGTATTGTTCCTTCAACCTGCGTCTGGTCTCAACATGGTGGTAGATAAGATAGACGTGTCAGTATGGGAGTGGGATGTGGAATTGAAGTGAGTGGCCACCGGGAGATCCTTGCTTTTGCGGCGGACAGAGCGAAGGTGCTCGACGAAGCGGTCACCCAATCTGCGTCGGGTCTCACCTGTGTAGAGGAGGCCGCACTGGGAGCACCGGATGCAATAAATGACACCTTTGGACTTACAGGTGAAGCACTGCCTCACCTGGAAGGATTGTCTGGGACCCTGAATGGTGGTGAGGGAGGAGGTGTAGGGACAGGTGTAGCACTTTGTACGGTTGCAGGGATGTGCTGGGGGGAGGTGGGGGGGGGTCATCTGTGGGGAGGGATGAGTGGGCAAGGGAGTTGCGAAGAGAGCGATCCCCACAGAAGGGGTGGGGGTGGGGAAAACAGGAGGAGGGGAAGATGTGCCTGGTGGTGGGATCCCATTGGAGGAGGCAGAAGTTGTGGAGAGTGACGTGTTGGATGCGGAGGCTCTTGGGCAATAGGTAAGGATAAGGGGAACCCTGTCCCTGTTACGTGGAGGGGAGGGGGGGGGGGGTTGGAGGGCCGATGTGCGGGAAATGGAGGAGACGCGGGTGAAGGCAGCATTGATGGTTGTGGAAGGGAAACTCCATTTACTGAAAAAAGGAGGACACCTCAGACATCCTGGTGTGGAAAGCCTCATTACGGGAACAGATGAGGCGGAGGAACTGGGAGAAGGGGATGGCACCCTTGCAAGTGACTTGGGTGAGAAGAGGTGTAGTCAAGGTAACTGGGGGAGTCAGTGGGTTTGTGAAAGATGTCCAGAGATGGAGACAGAGAGATCCAGAAAGAGGAGAGAGGTGTGGGAGACAGACCAGGTGAATCTGAGGGCAAGGTGGAAGTTGGAGGCAAAGTTGGTGAAATTGACAAGCTCAGCACAGGTGCAGGAAGCAGCCCCAATGCAGTAGTCAATGCAGCAGAGAAAGAGTTGAGGGGGGGCATTACTTGTGTAGACTTCGAACCTGGGCTGTTTCACGAAGCCGACGAAAAGGCAGGCATAGCTGGGGCCATGCGAGTGCCCATGGCTACACCTTTAGTTTGGAGAGAGTGGGAGGAGCTGAAAGAAGTTGTTGAGGGCGAGTACAAGTTCAGCCAGACAGAGGAGGGTGGAGGTGGAGGGGAACTGGTTGGGTCGGTGTTGAGAAAGAAGCGGAAAGCCTTAAGGCCTTCCTGATGGGGGAATGGAAGTGTACAGGGACTTGACGTCCATAGTGGAAATAAGGCAGTATGTACCTGCAATGCACTTCCCTGTAGCTGTGACACTTTACTCTGTATTCTGTTATTGTTTTTACCCTGAACTACCTCAGTGCACTGTGTAATGAATTGATCTGTATGAACGGTATGCAAGACAAGCTTTTCACTGTACCTTGGTACAAGTGACAATAATTAAACCAATACCAATGTCAAACCAGTGCAAAATATTGGCTATACCACAAGCAGAGTATTGTGTTAGAAAGGATGCAAGGGTTCTAGAGAGCGTGCGGAAAAGATTTACTAGGAGAGTTCCAGGGATGAGGGACTTTTTTAGATAAGATTTCTTTATTAGTCACATGTACATCGAAACACACAGTGAAATGCATCTTTTACATAGAGTGTTGGCACCAACATGCCCACAACTTCTGGTGCCAACATGCCCACAACTTCCTAACCCACACGTCTTTGGAATGTGGGAGGAAACCAGGGCACCCCGAGGAAACCCACGCAGACACAGGGCGAACGTACAAACAGTGTACTGAGTGGAGCAGAGAAGGTTGAAGAAAGATCTGGAGGTGTACAAAATTACACCTTGTTTGGATAGGGTTGATAGAAGCTGTTCCAATTAGCAGCTGGTGCATGGACCAGAGGACATAGATTTAAAATTCTGAGTAATAGGTACAAGAAATACCTTAATTCAGAGAGTAGTTCGGAGCTTAATTCACTGCCTGGAGGGGTGGTGGAAGCAAATTCAATCAATGCCTTCCGAAAGGAACTTAATTGGCAGTAAAGAAAGAGCTGTGGGGGGAAGGTCAGGAGAATGGGACTGATGAGATTGCTTTTAAACGCTGACATTGACTCAGTGGGTTGAACAGCCGCTTTCTGTGCCATTCCCACTACGATTCCATGAAAACCACAGACTGGTTTTCCCACTTCTGCTTATATTTGCTTCACTGCAGCACAAAGTTGGGATTAAGAAAAAAAACATTTATCCCAAAATTAATAAAACAGTAGAGGTTTATAAAATCATGGGGGCATAGATAGAGTGGATGACCACGGTCTTGTTCCCCAGGGTAGGGGAGTCTAAGACTAGCAGGCATAGGTTTAAGGTGAGAGGGGAAAGATTTAAAGGGGACTGGGGTGGCCAATTTCTCCCAGAGGGTGGTGAGCACATAGCACGAGCTGCCAGAGGAAGTGGTAGAGGTGGGTACAATTACAACATTTAAAAGACATTTGGACAGGTGCATAGGCAAGAGATGGCAGGTGCTGGAGTCCGGAGCAAAAGGGATACGGGCTACACACACAGGCAAATGGACCTAGTGTAGGTAGGCACCTTGGTTAGCATGGACAAGTTGGGCTGAAGGGCCTGTTTCCATGTTGTAGAACTGTATAAAATGCAAAAGGCATTAGGCAACATAGAAATTAGGGTGGATGAAATCAAGTACTTTGTCAAAGTGTCTCCTGGATACCAGCACTGGACTGTTGGAATGTGGGCTTCTGTTGAACGAGGGCTTATACTTATCTTGGTCCCCATCTCTCCATTCAGGATTCCTTCTCCTTCCTTGCCCGTCCCGAAAAGCACAGGCACGTCTAAGCTGATCAGCTGCCAGCGAGCATGCAGTGCGCCCACACATGATGGCACAAATCCTTACACTAGAAGCCTGTAAGAGAGAGACAGTACAAGGTGAAACTGGTTATTATTATGCCACAGGCCAAGCACAGACGTCAATCCAATTTCAAAGTTGAGATGACTTGATGTTATTTGAACCCTTTGACAGCCTGGTAATTCACACCTAGCTAGTCAATATCCCTGCTGCTCTCTTTTTGCTGTAATGCACAAAGCCATAATTGAGTAAGAAGTGACTGATGGAGCACACAGTCCTGTAGTACAGAGTTCGGATAAAGAATGAGAAGGTGCCACTTCCTTCTATTTCAATGCAACCAGGATGGAAGTACACAGAATGGCACACGAAGAGAAAAGTTTTAAACTATCACAAATATCCAAAAAATGTGCAGGCTGGTACATTAAATGACCACTGCAAGTTAGCTCAGAGTGTACAGGCAAGTGGTAGAATCTGGGGGGGGGGGGGGGGGGGGTGGATAGGAAAGTGAGAAGAATAAAAATGGATTAGAGTAGAATTACCATAAAACTAGGTGCTTAATGGTCAGCACAGACACAGTGGGCCAAAGGGCCCATTTCCACACTTTATCTATGAGTTTACAACTCAACATTTCAGAAAAATTAGTGAGTGGTTTTGAAACAATGGAAAAAGTGCTACCCAGGTTTTCCAGTCAACTTAAGTAATATTCAATTTGCTCACAAGCATCAAGATTGAACACTTTGGATTGAAAGGTTATTACACACATCAAATAAAAATCTAACTACAAGCATCCTTCACATTCAGGCAAGCAATAACCTCCATTCATAAAAGACAGTGCTTCACAAGAGAACCATAGAACCATACAGCACAAAACAGGCCCTTCGGCCCACCACGAGGATTGTATAACAAGGAAAAGGGCGGGTAGTAAAAGCATAGTGGAAGTCCTGGGTATCAATGAGCTTAGGTTAGGTAAAAGTAAAAAGGAGTTCAAGTGGTCAGAGGGTCAAATTGGATCTTTCCAGATAATATTCATGACTGATTGACTGCAAGTACATTAAGTGTAGACTTGAAGTCTCTCTCCTTGTGGACACAGATGTTTTCTTTTAAGCCAACGTCAATGTACTGTGCTCCTCCAGCTCCACAAACTATATCCTCCTCTCAAAATTACAGCCACCCTTATTCCCTCCATTCTGGGCTATCCTGCATCACAGATTCCATTTACCTCACCATTAACAACTACCCAGATTCTAAAGTTTCGAATCCCCTCCCCAAAACTTGTCACCTTATGCTTCCTTCTTTAAGACCCTCCTTGCCTCATTGACCAAACCTTTGCTCACATGGACAAAGGTTTTCTTTCTTGACAAGGTGTTGTTAAATGCCCTGTACAAATGCAAGATGTTGGTCAAACAGCCAAAAGTATGTCCATGTTCTGAACCAGCTGTAATCCATACATTCCACCAGTGACTAATTTAATCCCAGCAGTAACCCAAACAGAGTTAGGGGTCATTAATCTGTCAAAATAGTCAACTTTTTTCCATTTAAATTGCGGCATTCAGTTACAATGGAAACTGAATATGTAAACTTGTGGTTGTAATTGCAACTGCCCACCAGCAGAGGCACTGGTGCAGAGATTACCACTCATTCTGTGACAGTGCTCTTGTTGTTGAGTCATGGCTCAAGTCCCATGAAATAAAACACACAATTGCATTACACATTTTAGATTCCTGAGGAACTGGGATCAGTTACACTAATGAAGTATTTCTTAGGCTCCCACCCAGTGACAAGGATACATAGGATAAAATATGAGGGAAATTACAGAGATGTGCAAAAGTCATAGAGCAGAGATAAAAACTTCAACTATCCTATTATAGACTGGGATGGTAAAAATACAGGAGGTTAAGATCAGGGAGAAATGTTTGAAGTGCATTCGGGATCTTTTTTGACCAGGATATTCCTGGCCTAACAAGGACTTGGGTTCTGTGGAATGAGGAGACTGCATCTGTGGAGGAAAATCTGGGGAACAGTGGTCACAGCATCAAAAGAAAAGGACAGGGATTGCTCTTTAGCCAAGGCAGGAGGTTGGAGAATGGCCATTTCCAATGGGATGGGACAGAACAGGCAGTTTTTGAGATGGTTCGGGTACAGACTAGGTATATCTCCACGAGTAATAAACATGGCAGTTAAATGATTAAAGAAAAGGAGAGTAAAATGAATTTTAAAAAAAGCAGAAAGAGCACATGACAGATGTCCATCTTATAACACAAATGAGAACCAGGCTGATTATAAAAAGTTCAGAGGGGAAGTGAAAAAGGAAATAAGAGGCAAATGAGAAGATTGGTGACAAACATGAAATAAAAATCCAGAAGTATTCTATGGGCATGTAAAGTAGGGGTGATCAGGGACCAACAAAATCTACGCATGGAGGCACAGGGGATAACTACCCAAGGGCTATTTTATTTTTAAACAAAAGGAAGATGCAGCTGCTGGTACCTTTCCCAAGGAAGGTTCTAGAAAGGCTAGTTGCGTTTAAAGTGGATAAGTCACCTGGTCCAGATAGAATGCATTGTAGGTTATTGAAGGGCAGATATTGGTTATAATCTTTCAAACCTCTGTGGATACAAGGTGGTGTCAGAGGACCGAAGAACGGCAAACACTATACCTTTGCTCAAAATAGAAGTCAAGTAATGACAGGCCAATGAGTTTAACTTTGGTGGTAGAGAAACATTTAGAAACAATCATCAGGGACTGCATTAGCAGTCACTAGGACAAGTGTGGATTGATTAGAGTAATCCAGCATGGATTTGTTAAAGGCTGTGGGATAAAAGGACAAGCAGCAGAATGGATAGGAAATTGGCCAAACGACAGGAGGGAAAAATAGTAGAAAACAAATGTCCTTAGCTATGGAGGGAAACACTTTATGGTATTCCTGCAAGCACAAGGATACCTGCTTTTCCTAATACCTCAAATGTACAGGGGACAAGATCCAAAACTTGGAAGTATGGTGAAATATTGGATCTGAGACATAGCCAGGCTCTTGGAACACACAACAGTTGAAATACATCACAGAAGTGCAGATTTATTTTTCGGTAGGAAGAATGAGGAGAAGCAGTACGAACTAGAGGTCACATCAACAGTTCTAAGAGGGGTACCAGAACGGGAGGTATACATGTAAAGGTTGTTGAAGGTGGCAGGGCAGATTAGGAAAGCAATTAAAAAAGCATGCAGGATTCTGAACTGTATGAATAAGCATAAAGTGAGAGAATGTCACAGTGAACCATTATAAAACGCCAGCTCAGCCACAACTAGGAGTACTGTGTGTTCAGTTCCTGGCCCCACATTCTAAGAAAGATGCAAAGGCTTTGGAGGGCTCAGAAGAGATATACTGCAGTAACTCCAGGGATGAGGGATTTCTGGTACATGGAGAGAGTGGATGAGCTGGGGACAGCAGTATTTAGAATCATAAAGGATTGAGACAGGAGTATTTGATAGATAGACACCATTCCCATTGGCTGAAGGGTCATAGACCAGAGAACGGAGAATGAAATGGTTGTCAAAAGAACCGCACACATGACGAAACTTGAGATGCAGTGAATGGTTAGAATCTGGAACGTAGTACCAGGGAAGCATTGAGAGTAGATTCAACTCAAAAGGGGAACTCCCATCCAGGAGCCTAAAGTAAATGTTGAAAATGGAGTAGATAAGAACTTGATAGAAAATGAGTTGCAAGGCCACGGGACTATTTGGAACACCACTGCATGGAATCACCATTGACTTAATGGGCCGAATGGCCTCTTCCAAGCTGTAATTTTGTGTCCCTATAGTTGTGACTAACATATTACCAACAAGAGATAACTGGTCACCAATCACGATATTGATTGTGCGACCTTGGTATACAAAAACTAGCTATAACTTGATTTGATGCCTGTACAGTACTTTGGGATATCCTAAGGATATCAAAGCAAGGTTTGTTTTCTTCCATAAAGTCAACTTCTGTTGTAGAAACAGGAAAGAATTTACATTAAAAATACAAAAAGGATTTTGAAGGCCTTCAAAATGTCATTCTCCAATTCCAGTTAAACCCGCCCATGGCCTCTAACCCTACTTAAGATCAGATATCTTTATTAGTCACATGTACATCAAAACACACAGTGAAATGCATCTTTTTCGCACGGAGTGTTCTGGGGGCAGCCGCAAGTATCACCACGCTTACGGCACCAACATAGCATGCCCACAACTTCCCGACCCATACGGCTTTGGAATGTGGGAGGAAACCGGAGCACCTGGAGGAAACCCACGCAGACATGGGGAGAACGTACAAACTCCTTACAGACAGTGGCCGGAATTGAACCCTGGTCACTTCTCCCAAAGACCTCACCTCATTGTTCATCTGTCTGCAAGGCGACAGAAGATCGAAGTGAATGTTTAATTATTCAAAAATTACTTTCAGGAATAAAAAAAACATTTTGCTTCTGCTCTCCAAAACAGCAACACTTCTTCTGGGGAGAAAATGCAAGTCATGACTCAGAGTGAGAAGACTTTTTTTTTGGCAGCTGCATCTGCATCCTTTTGTTGAATTTGGTTTTATCTGCAGCAGATTACAGCCAGAGACATTCAGAGAACATGATCCAAATACAAACGGACAGCGCCAAGTTATTTCCAACTTCACCCAGACAAATAAAAATGCAACCGCACAATTCTAGTGGGGTTTCTTTTGTCAGTCTGCCAGTTGTGGTAATGTAGAAGAACAAATCCAAAATAAATATTTAACTATTCCCTCACATCTTTAATCTTTATATGTACTCTGAAACAATCAGTGGTTTTGATGCTTTGTATTTTTATTGCAGACAGTAAAGGGACATAAACAGTCCACAGTTAGTTCAATATAAATGCTAAGCAAAGCAATTCCCTGATACAAAGCTACTAAGAAAGGCACAGTACATGCTGTTAGATTTTAACTGCACTTCACTCTTATTCTCTGGACATTGTCGATGCCTCCTGAGCTGTACAATAAACTCCAGGTTCTGAATTAGATCAAGTCCTTTGTTTTTTAATTACAAGTTCCTTGTCAAATTCTAAAAGATTTGCCTCTGATAATCAAACACAATCTCTATTGCTTCAGGTAATATTTCCATTCTAGATAACATTAACATATTTTCAGAAGTAAGTTGCAATTTTTACCTTTGTGTCTGATATGTCAGCCTTTGCTCAGTCTATGCAACTCTTTCTCCTGCCATTAATCCCTCACTTTTTCCAATTCCCCCACCTACCTCCCTCAATCCCTCTTTCTTCCAACTCCCCAATCACTCCACCCAACACTCTTGGCACCCTCCCCATTAACCCACAGTCCAGACACAACGATTTGCTACCTTTGAAGGCTCCCCTAATTGCAGGCATTCAAAGACTGAACTTTTGTAGCCAGACCAATACCCTTGTAACAAATAGACACAGATGCAATCACAAGGAAGGCACGTCAGTGTCTTTATTTTCTTAGAAGGTTAAGGAGGTTCAGCTTGTCACTGAACACACTAACTTCTACAGATGTACTGTTGAAAGTATCCTGACTGGTTGCATCATGGTCTGGTACAGCAATTCAAATGCTCAGGAATATAAGAAGCTGTAGAGAGTAGTGGACTCAGCCCAATATATCACGGGCACATCCCTCCCCACCATTGGTAGTATCTACAGGAGGTGCTGCCTCAAGAAGGCAGCATCTATCATCAATCCAGGCCATGCCATCTTCTCGCAGCTACCATAGGGCAGGAGGTACAGAAGCCCGAAGTCCCAAATCCCAAACCACCAGGTTCAAGAACAGCTACTTCCCTTCAACCATTCAGTTCTTGAACCTACTGGCACAGCAACACTATGACCAGTTTCCTTGTGTCTCCACTGCTTTTTTCTAATTGTGTTCTTTCTTGTAAAAATTGTGTACTATATACGTTTAGTTTACGTTTTTTTGTGAATGCTGCTTATCTGATGCTATGTGCCTGTGATGCTGCTGCAAGTAAGTTTTTCCATTGCACCTGTGCACACATGTACTTGTGCATATGACAATAAACTTGACTTTGAAATTGACCTGTTAACTGCATTTAATTACAAATATTCACCTTCTAAAATAAAAATAACCCAAAGAATTGCCCACCAATATATTTCACTTTGGTAGCTGTTGTGCAGTAGTCATCTATATTAAAAGAATTCTCACACAGGCATCTCACTGCTCAGAGCTGGAATTGAAGCAATGACTGCCTAAGAGAAAGTATCAATGTCACTGCTAAAGAATGGTGTGATACAAATCCCACACTAGATTTCAGTTTAAAAATGCAGGCTAAAACACCACTGCCGTGCTGAGGAAGCACTGCACTGTTAAACTAAGGCCCAGTCTGCCTTCATATACAGAGTGGCATCTTTCAAGGAACAATGGAAGAGTTTTCCCCATTGCCCAGACTAATGTTTATTCTGCCTTCCACATGAATAAAACAGATTATCTGGTCATTTTCACTTTGCTTATGTGGCAGCTTGCTGTGCACAAGTTGGGCTCTATGTTTCCTTTGTTAACAACAGTGACAGCACTTCAAGTGTACTTCACTACCTGAAAAGCCCTTTGGGCTATAAGTAAATCTTTAAAAATAAAATCAAAATTCTGCCTTTTCTATAGTGGTTAAATTAATTCCTTTCTAAAAACAAAGAAGAAAGGATTTCTTTAATCTCTCAGTTAACATATCAAAGTACAGCACTATTATGTCACGTAATCATCCAGATGTAGCTTTGACACTGCAGCCAGACAGAAATTCCATATCGATATCACTCTTTTATTCTTTAAAAAGAGCCTTCCCAGATCCAACAATGTTCATACAAAGCACAAATGGATCTTGCATCCATTTCTACCCTGCCAGTTCTGGCCTTTCCCAAACCCTAGGACAAAGTGACAAAACCAACAGCATCTCCCTCCCTCTATCTCCGCCAAAAGCACCCAAGGAAAATTTAGGTTTCTCCATTACACTGGTTGATTATTTATTTCAGTGTAGCGGTTAGTGTAATGCTATCAAAGCGCCAGCGACCCGGGTTCAATTCCGGCCACTGTCTGTAAGGAGTTTGTACGTTCTCCCCGTGTCTGTGTGGGTTTCTTCCAGGTGCTCCGGTTTCCTCCCACATTCCAAAGACGTACGGGTTAGGAAGTTGTGCGCATGCTATGTTGGCGCCGGAAGCATGGTTGACACTTGTGGGCTGTCCCCAGAACACTCTACGCAAAAAAGATGTATTTCACTGTGTATTTCAATGTACATGTGACTAATAAAGATATCTTCTTCTCCATCTTCTCACTGAGCAGGTCCTTCAATGTAATTTACGGGCAGCATAGTGGCACAGTGAGTAGATTCACTGCACCAGAGACCCAGGTTCAATTCTGACCTTGGGTGCAGTTTGTGTGGAGTTTGCACGTTCTCCCTGTGACAGCATGGGTTTCCTCCCAAATCCTTAAGACATGCAGGTTGGTAAGTTAATTGGCCAGTGTAAATTGTCATTGAGTGGTAGAATCTGGTTGAGTTTTTTTTTTACAGGGTGACGAGAGAGATTGATGAAGGTACAGCTGTGGATGTCATCTATATGGACTTCAGTAAGGCATTTGACAAGGTCCCACATAATCGGTTAATCGAGAAAGTTTGGATACATGGGGTCAATGGAGAATTGACTGTGCGGATCCAGAACTGGATTGGAAGACAAAGGGTGGTGGTTGAAGGAACTTATTCGGGCTGGAGGCCTGTGAGTAGCGGTGTTCCGCAGGGATCTGTGCTGGGACCTCTGCTGTTTGTGATGTACAGAAATGACCTGGATGAGTATGTTGATGGATGGGTTAGTAAGTTTGCAGATGATACCAAGATTGGTGAAGTTGTGAATAGTGTAGAAGACTGGCGATGGATACAGTGTGATATAGATCAGCTGCAGATGTGGGCAGAGAAATGGCAGATGGAGTTTAACCCGGATAAATGTGAGGTGTTGCGCCTTGGTGGGACTAATGTCAAGAGACAGTATACTCTTGAGCAAGACCCTTAACAGTGTTGAAGAGCAGAGACACCTTGGGGTGCAAGTGCATGACTCATTGAAGGCGGCTACACAGGTAGACAGGGCGGTTAAGAAGGCTTATGGAATGCTTGCATTTATTAAATCGGGGTACTGAGTATAGGAGTCAAGAAGTTATGATGCATCTCTATAGAACTCTAGTTAGGCCCCATTTAGAGTATTGCATGCAATTCTGGTCACCTCACTATAGGAAGGATGTCGAGGCTTTAGAGAGGGTGCAGAGCAGGTTTACTAGGATGCTGTCTGGATTAGAGGGCATGTGCTATCAGGAGAGGCTGGACAAACGGCCTCTTTTCTCTGGAGCGACGGAGGCTGAGGGGTGATCTGTTGGAAGTGTATAAAATTATGAGGGGCATAGATAGGGTGGACAAGCAATACCTTTCTCCCCCATTATTGAGCGATCCAATACCAGAGGGCATGCATTTAAGGTGAGAAGGGGAAGGTTCAGGACAGACGTGAGGGGTATGTTTTTTACTGAGAAAGTGGTGGATGCCTGGAATGTGTTGTCTGATAGGGTGGTGGAGGCAAATTCATTGGGGACTTTTAAGAGAGGCTTGGATGAGCACAAGAATGAGAGGAAAATAGAGGGACATGGGCATTCTGTGGGTAGGAGGGAATAGCTATGTCGGCACAACATTGCGGGCTGAAGGGCCTGTTCTGTGCTGTACTGTTCTATGTTCTAAATAAGACTACAGGCAACCCCCACATTACACTGGAAGGAAGGGGTGGGGGTGCATTCTTAGAAAATGGTCCATTGTGGATTTTTTGTAATGCACAGCTGTACCACGTGCACATGTCAACAAATGAGAGTTGACAAAAATGTGCTTATTAATTTATATCTTCCCCCACAAAAATTCAGTGAGAACTAATTTTATTCCAAATCTCAGATTTTTGGGTAATGATTTGCAAAGTCTGTGAGGGTGATTTTCCGTTACCCAAACAGTTGTAACACAGGGGTCAAGTGTAATGTGGGATAGTGTAAACACAGACTCAAAAGGGCTAAAGTTCCTGTTTTGGTGCTGGATCTCTCTACGACTAGGTCCAGCAATCAAACCACACCCCCCACCCACAGTAAAATCGTTTCATGCTGGTTAAATTACTAGATTGGTAACCTAGAGCAGCACTCAAATTCCTCTGCCTTACCAATGGTATCTAGAATCCATTCAGTAACTGAGATGGAACTTTAAAACAATCTGATTGTCATAAAAACCCTCCCATTCACTAATGTCCTTTCTTGGTAAGAAATCTGTTGCTCCTTCCCAGTCTAGTGTATACTTGCCTCAGAGCCCACTGGGAATACAGTTAACCCTTTCCTGCCCTCTGAAAAGCCATTCACCCACATCATAACTGCTACACTGCAGCAATTCAAGGACTCTCACCTCACCTTCTCAAAGGCAATTAGGGATGGGCAATAAGCCAGTGACTTCCAGATCCTGAAAAAGGAACAAAGGATACACTCACTCAGTGGGACTGCCATCACTGCAGCACTCAAGGGCAACCCTGCAAGCAAATATCCTGGTGGAAAAGTTATGAGAATTTCATGAGCAAGTAGAATTCTGCTGAAAAGTATCTTCTGCTTCCCAAGTGACTGAGGAAGCTTGCCAGGGGTATGGATATATTGGGCAACAGGGCACGTGATCAAACCTCCACCTTCCCAGATTTGGCAATCCACTTTCTCATTCACCTCTCTGCCAACCTTAAATGTCTTCAGGTTTCAACCACTGGTCGGGGGCTTCCTGAACACATGCAGGATTTGAAAACTGGCGACATTCATTGGTCTTTTATTTACTTTAAAACTCTTCCTGAATATGGAAAAGTGTCTGTCATGGCGTGTTTACATAATGAGTCTCTTCCCCCTCTCATGGCTGATCTACATCTTATTGCTGCCATCCCCACCCCCCCACCTTAGCTCCATATTTTTCCCCCCAACCCTTGTCAAAAAACTAGCACATGGATTAATTGCCCTAGCTTCATTTGCTTTTTGTGGAAAACAGTTCCATACTCATGCCACATACACATGGAGAAACATTTCTTAACTTCTTTCTTGCATGGATTGATCCAGATGTAAAATACAGTTGAAGTGACATTAGCACAAGACTGGTCAAAGGATGAGAGAGTAGCAATATGTAGCTTACTTCCAGGTTAGAAAGCTGGAATGTGGGGACCGCCTAAGGTTAGTGCTGGGGCCAGAGATCTTTAATCCATACCAATAACTTTTGTAAATAGAGTGCAAGGTATCTAAGTCTACTGATGATACAGAGCTAAGTGGAAAAGTGAGCAGCATGACAGAGTTAAAAAAAAAGTCTTCAAGGTTTACAAACAATTTAAATGAGTGGGCAAGAAGTTGTCACATTGAGTATAATGTAGAGAACCATCAGGTTATGAGAGATGATTCCGAAGGTGCTTAAGAGGGTAATTGCTTTCAGGATGTTTCCCTTGGTGGGAGAGTTTTGAAATAGAATGCAGAATCTCAAGATAAAGGGTCAATCACTTATGACTACAGTAAGAAATTTCTCTCAGGAGGGTTATGAATCTTTGGAAGTCTTCACCTCAAAGAGCAGTGGATGGTGATTCACTGCATATATTCAAGGAAGAGATAGAAAAATTTTTGGACCATAGGGGGAAAATCAAGCATTATGACTGTAGAGGTGAGACTAAGGTTCAAATTGTCCATTATCTTACTGAATGACAGAGGAGGTTTGATTATCAACATGGCCGAGTTCACTTCCTTTTCATTTTGGTTGCAAACAGAAAAACAGAACTTGGTTTCAATTGGTGAGAAGTTATTAACGTGTATACAGAGGCTGGGAGCACTATTGCTCAGGAAACCAAACTCCAGGTGCAGGAGCAATTAGAAAGGCAAATGGTACGATGGCCTTTATTGCAAGGGGTTGGAATACAAGAACTTCGACAGAAAACTAGGAGGCTATGTGGGAGGGAAGGGTTAGATAGATCTTAGAGCAGGATAAAATGTCAGCACAACATCGTGGGCCGAAGGGCCTGTACTGTGCTGTAGTGTTCTAAACTTGGTGCAATTGTGTGGAACTTCTGGTAAAACCATAGCCAGAACACAGCAAGTCTATAACTGGAATAAAGTGTGAAGCTATGGTTTCAGTGCCCAAATAGGCTCAAGGAACCACACTCTTGCTCCAAAGTCATTTTCTCTTCCTCCAGAAGTGAAAGTCCCTTTATCTATTCTGCTATCTTTCAAAAATCCTAGAATAACCTCACTTAAAACATCCTTTGACTTTCTACTTCCTTGCCAACACAAGTAATAACACTTCATAATCAAACCACTGAAGTCCTGGTAACATATTGGCAAATTCTACAGCAATAGAACATAGAACACTACAGCACAATACAGGCCCTTCAGCCCATAATGTTGTGCCAACATTTTATCCTGCTCTAAGATCTATCTAACCCTTCCCTCCCAAATAGCCCCCTATTTTTCTATCATTCACGTGTCTATCTAAGAATCTCTTAAATGTCCCTAATGTATCTGCTCCCACAACCTCTGCCGGCAGTGCGTTCCACGCACCCACCACTTTCTGTGTAAAAAGCTTACCCCTGACATCCCCCTTATACCTTCCTCCAATCACCTTAAAATTATGTCCCCTCACGTTAGCCATTGTCGCCCTGGGAAAAAGTCTCTGACTGTACACTCGATCTATGCCTCTCATCATCTTGTACACCTCTATCAAGTCACCTCTCATCCTCCTTCTCTCCAAAGAGAAAAGCCCTAGCTCACTCAACCTATCCTCATAAGACATGCTCTCCAATCCAGGCAACATCCTGGTAAATCTCCTCTGCACCCTCTCTAAAGCCTCCACATCCTTCCTATAATGAGGCGACCAGAACTGAACACAATCTGCATAGCTTTTCAAACACTTCTTCCTTTTACATTCCAGACCTCTAATTATAGAGACAGATGTTATACAAGCCCTTTCTGTTATTTTTTAAAAAATATATATACCAACTACATTTTAGTACCCTATGCACATGACCCCTAAACAATTTTGGATTTCCAATATTGCCAACTACACATTACATGTGCCACAAAATAGCTAACGTCACACTCAACCTCCACTGCTACAGTTAAAGCAACTCAGATTTTATTCTCCTATCCATACATCTTAATGCTATTGGTCAACTGGGATATTTAGCGTTATTATTTTATGTTATTAATAAAGTTAACGAAGAAATGAGGATCTTTGCAGATAGCAAAACCGCCTGCCTTGAATGCAAATAAATATGTTAATTGTCTTTTATTGTCCACCAGGTGAATACTTCACCTTTGACAGGTTTAATTTTAGTTTACTAGCTCCTGTGGAGTTTTGTTTCAAAATTCATCTCACGTAATTAAAAGGATAGGGAGCACCCTTGACAGCTCCACTTTTCCATGAAACCAGGCTGAACCTGTGCTTTATCCACTTTGTTACCCAGTTCCTATGTTCTCTAGTTATCTCAGTGTCTGAAGTTTTATTGGATTTCAACCTGCAAATATACTCAACTACCAAAGTTTGTACTGCCCACAGACTCAATCTATATCTCATTGCAGAACTCAAATAAATTTGTCAAACGCGATTTGCCTTTCATGAAACTGTGCTGACTTGGTTTGATTGCATTAAAAAGCCAATCGTTTAGGAGAGCTTAATGACTCTAGCCTCTTGCCAACAATAGATGTTAAACTAACTGCCCTATCATTTCCTACCTTTTGTGGCATTTTCTAATCCACTGGTACCCTCCCAGAATTCAGCTAGTCTACTATCTCTGCAGCCAACTGCCCTTAATACCATTTGATGTAGGCAAGTCATACGTCCAACTCACCTGCCTTTAGTCCTGAAAGTGTTTCCCTAAGACCTTGTCCCTCGTGATTGGGACTTTTACAAGTTCTTCCATGTTATTTGAAACTAGCCCATTTTGCAAGTATCAATTACCCTCTCATTTTTCTCAACAGAATAGCAGCAGAGGCCAACCTTAAACTCTTTTCATAGGACAACCATCCTCACCTCTGGAATCAATCTAGTGAATCTATACTGCACAGACTCCAAGGCACCATAACCTTCTTCAGTGAACAAAACTGCATACAGAACTCTGTATGCGATCTGACCAAGGTCCTGCACAGATGCAGTAAAGCTTCCTTAATTTTGTACTCTAATCATCTTGCAATAAAGGCCATCGTACTGTCTGCCTTCCTAATTCTTTGTTACACTTGCATATTTACTCTGCATCTCCTGAATCAGTGCACCAAGACCCTTCTAAATACCAACGTACAGGAAGGGTCTTGGTTAATTCCACTTTCAACTTTTAACTACAGGTTAGGGTTAGTATTATTTTGATTTTATTCTTCCTGATAAATTCAATAGTCCCTTTGTTACCCACTTGTACTTTATCTACCATTTTCTTTCCAACTCACTTAAGTGGACTTTATTCTTTCGCATACAAGCTGAACTCAGAGACCTTCCCATGTCTACTACTTGGTTACTTACTCAGAAACACCATACTGCTTCTCCCAGTAGAGCTTCTGTGGGAGTACAGCAGGCATCTTCTTTTCTTCACTTGCACTGACAAAAACAAAATTGAACCCAAGAAAAATCCCCATTCATTCCAAAAGAGGGTTAGTAGGTTTGTTATCTCTGGCTGGGTGCTGTTCCAGAAGCTCCATCACAAAACCAACTTCTTCTACCGGCTCTGCATGCACTATCCAACTATTTCCAATAATATGAACAGATAAAAACAAAAATGTAAAAGACACATTTAAAAAAAAACAACCTTGCAATTTTTCCTCTCCAACCTTTGCTTGTAGCAGAATCTTCAATACTCCAAAATAATCCTGACAGTCGGCAACTCTGGATAAGTCGGCTGAACCTCGTACGCAGACTCAGCCGCTCAGCTAAAGGGCGCGAGGAGTATTTTTTTTGAAAAAGTAAACATGCAGATGGTGGCCGTTTGCACCTGCATGTTAAACAGCACTACACAGATGAGTAAGGCATCAGTTCATTATCCGGTTTTTGAAATCCCTGTTGATCTGGGACATTGCAAACACCATGATGCTGTACTTATATTTTTGACCATCTTCTTAAAAAAAAACCATGAGCTCCCTCACCTAAAACCCATTCATTGTTGTGACCCAGGTCGTCAGGACAAGCAGTTATGTGTGCAAATTGGGAGAGAAGAGGTGAAACTTGAAAATTAAGGCAGTACCAAGTCAGAATGAAACTAGCATTTCACAAATGATTCTAAAACACCATTTTATCAAACAAAACTATTCAATGCTGCCTGGTGATTTCAGGATTGCATTAACAATTTAAATTTCTAAATCGAATATCCAGAAGTTGCTTTGCAATTTGCAATCATTCAGGTAAGGTTTCAACCCAAAACATTGACAATTCCTCTCCACACACAGATGCTGCTCGACCCCGAGTTCCTCCAGCAGATTGTTTGCTGGTCCAGATTCTGGTATTGGCAGTCTCTTGTACCTACAGGCAATCATGTTCTAAGAACATTACACCAGGCTGTACTCTCTTCACCACCCTAACACAATCAAGTCCGCAAACTTTGAAAAAACACCACGCATCTCAACTGGAGGTAAAAAAACTTAGAAGCTTTTAAGTACATAGAACAGTACAACAATAATACAGGCCCTTCGGCCCACAATGTTTTGCCGACCTTTAAACCTTGCCCAAGACTATCTAACCCCTTCCTCCCACATACCCCTCTATTTTAAATTCTTCCATTTCTAAACTCCAACCCCTTTTTAATAAGTGCCCATATACTAACTTTTTATGATTCAAGCACGAGTACATAGATCCCTCTGCATTTCACTCATTTGCAGCCTCTTTCCATTTGGATAACAGCATTTTTAAAATTCCTCTTACTGAAGTGCACGATCACACACTTTCCCCATATTAAACACTATTTACCAAGTAGTGACAAATGTTACCAAAGAATAGAAATCAGCTGCTTCTCATCCAAACAAGCCCTTTTGTTCCCAAGTTATAACTCTGAGCAAAAATTAGGCAATAATTAAATAAATCTCCGATACTCCCCTGGAATATAATAAACAACACCCACGGGTTTCTCCTATCCCTCCCCCATTAGGGCCTCGATCAGAGCCTGTCCTACTCCCTCGCCTTTCAGCCCTCAGCTGGTGGGAAACACTGTTTATTAACAAACATCTCCTCCTCAGGAAGTGAAACGTTTGACAGCGCCTATATTAAGCTGTGTCAGGCGGTCTGAGATCCAGTTGCAGTGACAACACGTACAGTGATGTGTCCTCCAGCTCCCACACATACTCACAGCGGCCGCCCGTCGCTACATCCCATTTGTTACAGTCAGCACGCCGCTACAATGTTGCCCTACTGCCAAAGCGCCCTTAATACCGTCACGGAAACGTATCACGTCACTTACGACCTTCATCCCGTCCATCCGTCGCCGCCATGTTGGTGAGGTCAACACCTATCCCCCTCATTGCATAACATGTACCTTTCCGATCTATTAAACCTTTTCCCGCCTTATTCCTGTGCAGAACAGCCTAGCCTGCGGGTTATACATTTACTACTTTATACTTTTCTCTGATTTATCAAATGATGCAAACTTACAACATAGAAGAACCTAAGATAAGATAGAGGTGGTTAAGAGGCTCTTAGATAGGCACATGAATATGCAGGAAATGGAGGGATATGATTCTTGTGAAGGCAGAAGAGGTTATTTTAGTTAGGCATTTAATTACTAGTTTTATTAGTTCAACAGAACATTTATTTAGAGGAACGGAGTTGATGACATAATATTGCTCTGTTTCTATTGAGAAATTTTAGTTCATTTTTTAGAAATTTTTTTAAAATTTAAAATTAAAATTTTATTTACAGCGTGGTAACAGGCTCTTCCGGCCCAATGGGTCCGTGCCACCCATTTTACACCCCAAGTTAACCTATCCGTACGTCTTTAGAATGTGGGAGGAAACCGGAGCACCCGGAGGAAACCCACGCAGACACAGGGGGAGAACGTACAAACTCCTTACAGACAGCGACGGGAATCGAACCCCGATCGCTGGCGCTGTAATAGCGTTACACTAACCGCTACACTACATTGTTTATAATTTTTCCTATTGTTTTGGGGTTTTTAATTCTTTTTTTAATATTTTATAATAAATCTTTTTCTTTTATATTATATTCATTGACAGATCATTGGATCTACAGATTTTTTTAATACTCTATTGTTCTTTATGATTATCCATGTCATGATTGTTCTCTTGATCTCTTTGTATTACATGTATAAACATTGATATATTAATCTGTATTAATTTGAAAACTAATAAAAAGATTGAAAAAAGAAAGAAAAGAACATTTATTAGTCACATGTACATTGAAACAGAGTGAAATGCGTCTTTTTGCGTTGCTAAAAATGTGCCGGGGGCAGCCCGCAAGTGTCGCCACACTTCCGGCGCCAACATAGCATGCCCACAACTTCCTAACCCGTACATCTTTGGAATATGGGAGGAAACCGAGCACCCGGAGGAAAACTCATGTAGACACGGGGAGAACGTACAAACTCCTTACGGGCAGCAGCGGGAATTGAACCCAGGTCACTGGCATTGTAATAGTGTTACATTAACCACTATGCTACCGTGCTGCCCCATATCATACCGAACCTATCACCAATAGTTTTTGTTCTTTGGAAAATTAATCCAAAAATAAAATTCTGTAATAATCCTAATCACTGTCTACTCCATTGCCAGATTTCAAATTATCTACAAACTTTCAAATGCTACTTTTTTTATCAGCTAGTTTATAAAAATTGCATTGCAAAATTAACCCAAGGAGAGCACCACTGCAAACTACCTCCACAAAATTATCAGCCAAATCTATGATCCTTTGCTTCATGTCCCTAGGTCATTTGTCTCTCCTATTTTCCCCTTAACATCAAGGGGTCTCATCTTAATAAGATGTTGACTAAGTCAAATGTCTTCTGAAAGCCCATTAATTCTGTGATCACAAATATTAAATCAAAACATAAAACATCGAACAGTACAGCACAGGAACAGGCCCTTCAGCCCACGACGTTCTGTTGAACTAATTAAACTAGTAATTAAACGTCTAACTAAAATAATTTCTGCTTACACAAGATCCATATCCCTCATTTCCTGCAATATTGATGTGCTTATCTAAGAACCTCTTAACCATCCCTCCACTACCACCCTGGCAGCACAATTCCAGACACCCATCATTCTCTGTCTAAAAATCTTCTCCCCCATATCTCCTTTGAACTTTCCCCCTCTCATCATTAAATACATGCCTCTAGTATTAGACATTTCGACCCTAGGAAAAAGATACCAGCTGTCTACTCTATCTACGCCTCTCGTAATTTTATAAACCATATCCAGGCTCCCTTCAGCCTCCGCCGCTCCAGAGAAAACAACCCAACTTTGTCCACATGCCCTCTAATCCAAGCAGCATCCTGGTAAACTTCTTCTGCACCGTCTCCAAAGTCTGCCACCACCTTCCTATAATGGGGTTATCAGAAATGAATGCACAAGCTCCAAAAGCTCCAGTTACAGGCCTAACCAGAGTTTTATAAAGCTACAACATAATTCCTGACTCTTGAACTCAGTGCCTTGACTTATAAAGGCAAGCATGCCATATACCCTATCAACCTGTGCAGCCACTTTCAGGGAACTATGGACTAGATCCCTCTGTACATCAATACGGTTAAGGGTCCTGCCATTTCTGTACTTTCCCTCCCAAGTGCAACATCTCACACTTGCCTAGATTAAACCCCATCTGCCATTGTTCTGCCCATATCTGCAACTGATCTATATCTCGCTGTGTCCTTTAGCAATTGTCTACACTATCCACAATGCCACCAATCTTTGTATCATCTGCGAACTTACTAACCCACCCACCTATGTTTTCATCCAAGTCTTTTATATATATCACAAATAGCAGAGGTCCCAGTATGATCCCTGTGGAACACCACTAGTCACGAACCTCCAACCAGAAAAGGTCCCATTGATCACTACCCTGTGTCGTTCATGGGCAAGCCAAGTCTGAATCCAAACAACCAAGTCACTGTGGATCCCATGCATCTTAAATTGTTAGACATCAAATATTTTTACTCTATGCTGGCTTTCCTTGAATAAAGCATTACTTCCAAATGAAGGTTTATTTTGTTCTTGACAATGGTGTCCAACAACTTCCCATCACAAACTTATGCTGACAGATCTGATGTGAACTGGTTCCTACTGCTCCCCTTTACACAATACTAGATTCCCCACCATCCGGGCCATGTCATCTTTTCACAGCTACCATCAGGCAGGAGGTACAGAAGCCTGAAGTCCCACACCACCAGGTTCAGGAACAGCTACTTCCCTTCAACCATTCGGTTCTTGAACCAACCGGCAAAACTCTAATCACTACATTGTAGCAACATTATGACCACTTTGATCACTTTGCACTAAAATGGACTTTGTTTTTTTTGTTCTAATTGTGTTCTTTCTTGTAAGAGTTGTGTATAATTTGTTTAATTTATGTTTTTCTTGTGAATGCTGCTTATCTGATGCAATGTGCCTGTGATGCTGCTGCAAGTAAGATTTTCATTGCAACTGTGCATACATGTACTTGTGCATATGACAATAAACTCGACTTTGACTTTAGAACACCAACAACTTTTTAAGCCTACAAGTACAACCCCTATCCAATGAGGTTTGAAAAGCTGTCACCATTGAGTCTGTTATTTAATAAGTCAGAGTTAGATCTGGTGGCAGCCAAATGAGGCACTTCACATGTCAGAGGATGAATCCACCTCCACTGACTGGGAAATCATGTCCCAGGACCACCAAACTGCCCACAGATCACCAGTCTGCCATCATGAGGCAGAACAGGGTTAACGGCTGAAGATTCTCCCAAGGTCTTCAGGGAGTTCTGGGCTAGGTCACATTTTTGGGGGATTTTACATTTTTGGGATGGAAAAGGTGATCAGAATTGGGTAGGGGCTCCGAAATGGCAAGTGGCAGTGGTCAGTCTCACAATTAGAGAGTGGTGCGGAGGCCAGGGTGAGTGGTTGAGGAGGAGAGCAGAGGAATAAAGAGGGAAAAGAAGGAGGTGCTGAGAGAGAGGGGAGCTGAGGGAGGTAGGGAGACCAAGAGAGGGGGTTGAGGATCGTGAGGGAGGGGGGATGGCTAAGGAAAAGGGTGTGGCATTATGTATATATATGTGTGTGTGTGTGTGTGTGTGTGTGTGTGTGTGTGTGTGTGTGTGAGTGATGTGTATAGAGTCATAGAGTTATACAGCATGGAGAGAGGCCTTTTTGGCCCAATCCATCCATGCTGACCAAGTTTTCTACTTAAACTAGATCCATTTCCTCACATTTGGCTTATACCCCGCTGAACTCTTCCTATCCATGCACCTATTCAAATATCTTTTAAGATAGGATAAGATAAGATGTTTTTATTAGTCACATGTACATCGAAATGCACAGTGAAATGCACCTTTTGCGTAGAGTGTTCTGGGAGAAGCCCGCAAGTGTCGCCACACTTCCAGTGCCAACATAGCTTGCCCACAACTTCCTAACCCGTACATCTTTGAATAGTGGGAGGAAACCCACGCAGACATGGGAGACCATACAAACTCCTTACAGACAGTGGCCGCCAGTTTGAACCCCGGGTCACTGGCGTTGTAACCATGCCTTGTAATTTGTGCCAGATAGAGAGGAGAGAGAGAGAGGAGAGAGAGTGTGTGTGTGTGTGTGTGTGTGTTGTGTGTGTGTGTGTGTGTGTGTGGTGTGCACGCACGCTAGGTCCCATGCAGAACAGCCTAGTATCTAGTTGTCTGGGGCCTCCTTGCCATTGGACCAAGACCATGTGGCAACTTAGGACACTTGGACTGCATCGGCCACCCCACGTTAAAAGACTTCATGCACAGTCATCTTCCACTCCCAACTTCTACCTTTGCTTCTTTCAGCTACCTGGGATACACTCTGTTTGGATCAGGAGACATCAATTTTACAGTTGTGCTGATCAATCGGGGGCATGTTCGTCTATTCACTGACTTTTGCAGTACTTTATTTCAAGGTACTTGCTGCATTCAACAACAGAATTGTCTCTAGTAAAGGTGAGTGTTCTCATCCAATGAGGAGTTCCGTAAAGATGCAAGATCTGCTTCAGATGTCGGGATTATCCATGTACCGTTCTCCTTAACCCCACATGTGCAATGATTAAAGTTCTACCAATTTCACATTTAACAAAAGTAACAAAATATTATTAAACAACCAACAATTTGCTCGCAAGGGTAAAGTGATGCTGGAAGATTAGTTGAAGAGGAGGAATTGAACAAGGATCAACAAGCAGATGGAGGGATCACAGCATGTGTTTGTTTCAGTCTGGAGAGTGGTGAAATTGAACAGAATTTCCATTTCTTCCTTGATGTGGTCTGTGCAGAAAGAGATTCTCTAATCTAAACAACTATTTTCTCTCCAATAATTAATGTTGTGCCTTTATACGTTTCCAAGCTGTTCTCTAGTGATTTTTCCAGATTTGATGTAGTCAATTTTCTTTTTCTCACCTTGTTTCCCTCAAATGTACAAAAGTGCTGTTTGCTGTTTTCTATGTAGTCTCTTGATTATCACAGTTTTCTTTGTGAAACCTCTTAGTTGTGACATGTGGCCCTGGGTTGTGTGCCTAAGCAAGTCTGCTCACCAATTTGGTGACCGTGTAGAGTGGGTGGAGATTGCAGGGCCAGGTAGCATGTAGAAATATATCAGAATGTGCAGTGGTCTGCTCTGTATAGATACCACAAGCTGTAAATGAGAAGTGAGAATAGGCACCTTCAGTAAAATGTCCAAAACTCATATATTCATGTGTCTTATATGGGTTTTAATTCAATGGAAATAGAAGCTCTAACCTCCTGCAACCTTTCACAAGTTACAATATAGAAGCATCATTTCTAGCCTCTGGCTGAATGGGGGATTAATAAGGATCATTCACTACAATAGGGTAGTCTCAGGTAATATGAAACTGGTTGATTCCCTCTGTATTTGGCTGGAAGGGATGAATTGATAACTCCCTAACAACAGAATTCGAACATGTAATTACAGTCCAAACAGACAATGTCTATTGTTTATATTTGTGTGCTGGAAGTGAAATGAAATCTGGAGGTATCTGAGATGGTTCAGTGATGTCCTGATGGAGGCAGATGTGATATCAAAGCAGTTTCTTTGTACCATAGACAGTGTGAAAATTGATGTTTTTGGAGTAAAAGTTCCAAGTGGAAATACAGAGAATACCTGACGCTTTTCACCGTTCTTCCCTAAATCTGGCTTTCTGAAGGAGTCTCCTATTATTTCACCACACTCCTGCAGTAAGCTACTCACCTACTGATACCACAAAGTGGTTCAAGCAGATAAGATTTCTTTATTAGTCACAATGTACATAGAAACACACAGCGAAATTGCATCCTTTTGCGTAGAGTGTTCGCGGGGGGGCAGCCCGCAAGTGTCGCCACGCTTCCGGTGCCAACATAGCCGCCCACAACTTCATAACCAATATGTCTTTGGAATGTGGAGGAAAACTGGAGCACCCGGAGGAAACCCACACAGACACATGGGGAGAAACGTACAAACTCCTTACAGACAACAGCGGGAATTGAACCCGGGTCACTGGCACTGTAATAGCATTATGCTAACCGCTACACTACCGTGCCTGCCTTGACAACTTGAATCCAATAAATGTGGCAGCACAAAATGTGATAGTGCAAACTAGTTGTGTGCTGAAACTACTCCAGTGCCTGCATCACACCTGGGTCCCCACAGTACTGCAGAGACCAGCTCAGATCCATTTTGTTCCCTGCCTTGTCTTCCTGAGGGTCCAGCCACACTCACTGCCTGGATCTCCACACCTTCATACCCATGCACCTGCTTTCAGGTGTAGCTAATTTAGCTCATTTGGAATCCAGGATTTTGATTAGAAAACCAATGATTTGATTTATGTATATATTTTCAAATAAGGGTTTTAATATATGCTAACACAAGAGATTGCAGATGCTGGAGTCTGGAGCAAAAAACAGCAAAATGCTGGAGGAACTCAGCAGGTCAGGCAGCATCTGTGGAGAGAATGTATAGTCGAGACTTCGGGTCGAAACTCTTCATCTAGACCCTATCATCCCTCCAGACGATGTTGCCTGACCCATGGAGTTCCTCGAGCAGTTTGTTTTCTGCTGCTTTTAATGTATAGAATTTATGATATCTGGAGAATCTCTCCTTGGAGTACTATTTAGTGTATGCCGACATGGTCTCTACCAAGACTAATAATGGTTGTATTAGTGATGTTTAGTTTATGACTTAACCACCTCGTTAAAGATTTGTTTACAGTATATACTGCGGAGTCATGTAAATCATATTTCCGGCTGGCGGAAACTTGCCTTTGTTTCACTTTTACGCGGAGAGATATATGTATAAAATATTGTCTATCAGCAACGCACCCAATTGCTCCGGTTGACCACTCATCAGCAACACATCTAATACATTATTTTGCCCCTGCCGCTGACATTCGCACTGTTCTCCCACTCTGAGCCCTGGGGAACTTCAAGGAAACGAGGAAAACAGGACTCCGGTAAGTTTCAAAGAAGCGCGGGAAACGGGACTCCGGTAAGTTTCAAAGAAGCGCGGGAAACGGGACTCTGTTGAATCATAAAAGGAAAGTAGAAGAGGGAGCTCGGTGAGTTACTCTGTTCAATGCTATCGTTTTTTTTCTAGGTAATTTGTTAATGCGTTCATTATAGATTGCAGGAAATTTTCTCCAACGGGGTTGCTCTCCCTGCAACTCCCTTCTCCACTGATGACCCTCCAGGCACTTATCCCTGCAACCGTACACCTCCTCCCCCACCACCATTCAGGGCCCCAGACAGTCCTTCCAGGTGAGGCAGCCTTCACCGGTGAATCCCAGGGTGTGATTTATTGCATCTGGTGCTCCCACTGCGGCCTCCTCTACGCGGGTGAGACCCGACGCAGATTGGATGACCGCTTCGTCAAACACCTTCACTCCGTCCGCCGCAAAAGCAAGGATCTCCCGGTGGCCACCCACTTCAATTCTACATCCCACTCCAATTCTACATCCCACTCCAATTCTACATCCCACTCCCACTATCCTGTATCCCCAATCTCTCATTTTCACTTGATTTATTAAACATCCCACTCTTGGAGCACTCCCACTGTTAATTTAAAACCCGATCTACAACCCTATTTGCGGAATTCACCGGGACAGTAGTCCCAGCACGATTCAGGCGAAGCCCATCCTAACCGAACGACTCTCTCCTTCCACAGTGCTGATGCCAGTGTCCCATGAATCATAACCCATTTCTACCACACCACACTTTGAGCCAAGCATTTACCTCTTTGATCTTATTTACCCCTTGCTAATTTGCACATGGCTTGGGTAAAAATCCAGAGATTATCATCCATGTGGTTCTGCTCTTCAATTTTGCCCCAAGCTTGTCATAATCCCTCAGCAGAACCTCCTTCCTAGTTCTACCTATGTCGTTGGTTCCTACGTGGACCACAACAAACTGGAATCCTTTCCTTACCACTTCATGTTCCTCTCCAGCCCAGAAGAGAAGTCCTTAACCCTAGCACAAGGCAGATAACGCAGCTCTTAGGGCTCTGTCTTTGCAGCAGAGAACAGTGTCAGTTCCCTAAGTACGATGTCTCTCCTGCTCCCCCCACTTGACTGGCTCCCTGTGCCATGGCGCTACGGACTCCTCCCTGCAGTTCCCACCCTCATCCACACAGGGAGCAAGAACCTCATACCTTTAGGACAAGGGTAAGGGCTGAGTCTTCCTCTGGAACTACCTCCTGGATCTCTCTGCCTGCCTCTCCTGCAGCCATACCATACTGTCCCTGACCACTCACCAATTTATTGATAGTTAATCTGAGGGGTGTGACTGTCTCCTGAAATATTGTATCCTGGTAATTCTCCCATTCCAGATGTATTGGGAACTCAGATTCCAGCTCATCAACCCTCAGCCAAAGTTCTTTGAACAGCCAACACACTGCAGATATAACCACTGTTTACACCGTCCACCAGTTCCCACAGGTTGCAATGACAACGCATTGTATGCCCAAGCCAACTGTTCTAATTCATTAGTTGTATTTATGTCCACATTAAATTTCATTACTTCAAATGTGCAAACCTGTTCACACCGATGTGCGCTGAAAAAGTTAAGCAATCAGAACAAACAGAAAGACAAGAAAAATATCCACCAATCACCTACTTGCTATCCTGTGACCTCACACATGCACCTACAATCAGGAAGAGAATGTGAGCAGTGTTTCTCTTTTAGCCTGAACCAGGTTAGTATGTTTTTTTAAGTACTTTTCTGTCTGTGAATAGAACTCTTGGGCCTCCCTGTGCTTTCAAGAAGTCCTCGCTAAAGGTAAGTTAGTGTCAGAGCAATTCAAGGCTGTGGGGATATTCACTCTTTGATTTCAATTGCCACCTCCTGTCTTTTCCTCTTCATCATAGCTCAAGCTGCTCATCTGTGGCAGAGAGGATGTACAATCAAATCCAGGATGTTTTTGGCCATTAAGTTCAGCCTTCTGTACCCAAACCACACAAGTGTGGTGCAATGGGAAAATTCTGAGTCAACTTCTCCCTCTTTGCATTATCAAACCCTGCTACAAAGTTTCTCTTTTAACCTTACACGTTGTAAAGAAGATAACTTCCCTAGATCCTCCATTCATTCTTATGAAGATGTCTACACACATTTTGAGCACGCACTTTGGTTCCTTTTTCAGTAATAGTACTGCAATGTTGTGCATCTTCAGATTGGTATCAGAGCTGAAGGTCTTAAAGGCACCCCTCTGCTGAAACACAGTACTGACAGGAAGTATCTGTGGTGCACACTTCTCAGATGGGTGAAGGGCAGTAATTGTAGAAGGGAGATGAAGAGGAGTTGTTTTCATTTGTAGCCTTACGGGGAAAAACTTAGTTTGGAACTAAATTTTACATTTTTTCAAATAAATTACACGTATGTCTAGAATGCCACACATAAGCGTAGTGGAGGCAGACACCATATCAGCATCAAGAAGATAAGTAGGTAGGAACTTGAAGAGGAAAAATTTGAAGATTTAAGGGGAAACGAGGGTGGGAGACCGAATTGAGCAGCTCTTGGAAAGAGGTGGCAATGGCACGTATTTCTGAATGAACCAGGTCTAATTTTAAAATTATGTTCCTTTGTTTGTTGATTCCTCTTTGATTTCCCCTGGCCATTTAAAACTAATGAAATGAATTGTTATTAACATCTGAGGGAGAGGAATGCCATCCAAACTTTCTTGGTTATATTATTAAGATTTTGTGCAGATAAAGGAAAGTTTCAGTGTTCTCGCTGACTTATACTTGAATGCCTTAAATCTGCACAATGGTCTTTCGGTTGTCTGCCATCTCTCTGGCAGAGAATCTGCAGAATTCTAAAGATATTGTATAAATGTTAATTTTTAGCAAATTATTATACAAAGCTTTTTCAGCTTTGCAAGGTATTCAGTAAATCTGACAAAGAACACCTGCTGAAATTCTGGAGACCGATGCATCACGGGTTGGTATGGCAGCTGCTCTTCAAGGACTGCAAGAAACTGCAGAGAGTTGTGGACACAGCTCAGCACATCACAGAAACCAGCCTCCCCTCCATGGACACTGTCTATACTTCTCGCTGTCTCAGTAAAGCAGCCAACATAATCAAAGACCCCACCCACCCCAGACATTCTCTCTTCTCTCCCGTCCCATCAGGCAGAAGGTACAAAAGCCTGAAAGCATGTACCACCAGGCTCAAGGACAGCTTCAAAGACTATTGAGCGGTCCCCTAGTACGATAAGATGGATTCTTGACCTCAAAATCTACCTTGTTATGACCTTGCACCTTATTGTCTGCCTGCACTGCACTTTCTCTGTAACTGTAACACTTTATTCTGCATTCTGTTATTGTTTTCCCTTGTACTACCTCGATGTACTGATGTGATGAAATGATCTGTATGGATGGCATGCAAAACAAAGTTTTTCACTGTGTCTCCATACGTGTGACAATCATAAACCAATTCAGTGACAGAACTAAAGACACTTTGATTTAGGAGACTGAACCTGAGTCCCCCCAAAATATAATGCAGTTATGGGGAGTTCACCAGGCAGTTTGCAGCATTCATGTATTGCAAAGTGAGAATGCCATTTAGCACCATTTAATGGGATTATGACTGGTCTACACGTCAGGATAATTTTACATTTCTTTTTATCTTTTACCTTACAAATATGTACCAATCTCAGTCCTGAAAGCCTTTTAGAGGAGACAGTTCCAGATTTCTACAACACATTGTGTGTGACAGTACCTCTTGAGTTAGCTCCTGAATGGCCCAGCTCTAATTTTAAAAATATATTCCTTTGCTATTTTTATTCCACTTTGATTTTCTCTGGCCAATTAAAACTAATAAATTAGATTCCATTAAAATATCAGAGAGAAGTGTGTCATTTATACTTTCTTGGTGACTTTAATAATTCAACACTCTTTTAGAAGTCTCATGCAGGAAACATCATTGCATACAGAAAGCAATAAAAAAAATGCCTGTAAAAGTTCCCAAATGGTTCCAATGTGATTTATCTACCTTTTCCCTTTTTTTTCCTCTAGGATCAAGGCATAAAAGAGAAATATGTCGACAAGTAAGTTGCAAGACACTAACAATCAAAAAAGTAAAGGTATAGTAGAATGACCAAAAAATGTATAATGGTATGCCTTACAATTTTGGATTTGAATTGACATAAAAAGTTATAACCAGTTGAATAATAAAATAAATACAAAAACTATCTAAAATGAATAAGCCCAAATGCTTTCTTTGAAACATAGAATTAATATAAGCAAGAGTTCAACATAAAACATGTCGGGAATTTCCTCTGGAGGTTCTCTCATTTGGTTACAATCAATAAGTTATATTTGCATTACTGTTTTAAGAATGTTTTCCTTCTTTCTATTTCAGATCTTGTAACAGATAAACAGCTGATGATCCTAGCTGGTAAAATCGGAAACAATTTCCAGTACTTAGCAATAGGACATCTAGGCTTTACCACACCTGAATTTGATCAATTTATGTCTGAGGCAGCTACTCAGCAGGATAAAGTATTTCGGATGCTGTATAAGTGGAAATGTCGGCAAAAACGCCCAACAATCACAAGTCTTATACGGATTCTGGAGAAAGCTAAAGTACATCCTGATGCATTGGAATATCTGAAGAGTGAATACAATAATGGTAATGCTTTCAGGCAGGGTCCACAGGATGGTGGGACATGTCTAAAATGATATGTACGTTACAGGAAAAATGTTTCAAGACAAAAAAATATTTAACAATATCTTGTTAGTTTCTCCTAGTGTATTTAAGAAGTTGTAGTGAGTATACCCATGGTTTTCTTGTACATTTCCACTGGAATTCATACTAGAAACATTGATACTAACATTTTATTAGGGCATGCAAACCAAGGCCCTGAGTCCAACCTTTGGTCTTTGCCAAATTGGGTCATCTCAGGTGGGGTGTCATGAGGTGGGTCTATGTTGGACCTCAGAATTCAGAGCAAGGGAAGTTAAAAAATATTACTCTCAGTTGCTGCATACTGATCTCTGAAATGTGCATGTATGTGGAATTCATGGGAGGACACACACTTACAGCTGGCTGTGATTTATCCATAGCCTCCCCAACCCTTTTCCTAATTATGACTTTCCCATTTCTATATTATAGAACATAGAACACTACAGCACAGTAAAGGCCCTTCGGCCCACAATGTTGTGCCCACATTTTATCCCGCTCTAAGATCTATCTAACCCTTCCCTCCCACATAGCCCCCTATTTTTCTATCATTCATGTGACTATCTAAGATTCCCTTAAATGTCCTTAATGTATCTGCCCCCACAACCTCCGCTGGCAGTGCGTTCCACGCACCCACCACTCTCTGTGTAAAAAAACTTACCCCTGACATGCTCCTTATAACCTTCCTCCAATCACCTTAAAATTATGTCTCCTCGTGTTAGCCATTGTAGCACTGGGAAAAAGTCTCTGACTGTCCACTCGATCTATGCCTCTTGGCGTATCCCTGGAGTAAGTTAACTACGTTGTCTCCTGATTAATTCATTCCATGCTTTCAACTCTACCAATGTGACCTGCAACCTGACAACCCTTTAGGTTTCACCAACTCTGGTCTCATCTGCATCACCTTGGTTCTATCATTGATGGCTGTTGAGGCACCAAGTTTTGGAACATATTACCTTCTCATCAGAATCAGGTTTATTATCACTGACTTATGCCGTGAAATTTGTTGTTTTGCGGCTGCAGTACAGTGCAAAGACATAAAAATGACCCTAAATAACAAAATAGTGCATAAAGAGGAATAACGAGGTAGCGTTCATGGATCGTTAAAAAATCTGATGGCAGAGGGGAAGAAGCTGTTCCTAAGTTGTTGAGTGAGGGTCTTCAGGTTCCTGTACCTCCTCCCTGATGGTAGTAACGAGAAGACGGCATGTCCCAGATGGTGAGGGTCCTTAGTGATGGATGCCATCTTTTTGAGGCATCGCCTCTTGAAGATGTCCTCAATGGTGGGGAGGGTTGTGCCCGTGATGGAGCTGGCTGAGTCTACAACCCTCTACAGCCTCTTGCGATCCTGTGCATTGGAGC
This sequence comes from Pristis pectinata, assembly GCF_009764475.1. Classification (NCBI taxonomy): domain Eukaryota; kingdom Metazoa; phylum Chordata; class Chondrichthyes; order Rhinopristiformes; family Pristidae; genus Pristis; species Pristis pectinata. The sequence continues at coordinate 6,432,808 of NC_067410.1, read as the reverse complement.
CTCCATACCAGGCTATGATGCAACCAGTCAGAATGCTCCCGCCGTACATCTATAGAAATGTGCAAGTGTCTTTGGTGACATACTAAATCTCCTCAAACTCCTAACAAAGTAGAGCTGCTGGCGTGCCTTCGCTGTGATTGCATCAATGTGTTGGGCCCAGGATAGATCCTCTGAGATTTTGACATCCAGGAACTTGAAGCTGCTCACCCTTTCCACTGCTGACCCTTCAGTGAGGACTGGTGTGTGTTCTCCTGCCTTCCCCTTCCTGAAGTCCACAATCAGTTCTTTGGTCTTGCTGATGCTGAGTGCGAGGTTGTCATTGCGACACCACTCAACCAGCCGATCTATCTCACTCCTGTACACCTCCTCATTGCCATCTGAGATTTTACCAACAACAGTCGTGTCATCTGTGAATTTATAGATAGCGTTTGAGCTGTGCTTAGCTCACAGTCGTAAGTGTAGAGGGAGTAGAGCAGTGGGCTAAACACGTATCCTTGAGGTGCACCTCCGTTGGTTGTCAGTGATCCATACAGATCCATACAGACCCATCCATCCATTACTGATCCATACAGACTGTGGTCTCCAGATAAAGAAGTCGAGGATCCAATTGCAGAGGGAGGTACAGAGACCCAGGTTTTGAAGCATGTTGATTAATACCGAGGGGACGATGGTGTTGAATGCTGACCTGTAGTCGATAAACAGCAGCCTGGTGTATGTTCTGCTGTTGTCTGGGTGCTACAAAGCAGAGTCGAGAGCCAGTGAGATTGTGTCCACTGTGGACCTGTTGTGGCGATAGGCAAATTGCGATGGGTCTCTGTAGGACACTTTTAAAGCAGCTCAAAGACCCTTGTCAGCAGCGAACTGTCAAAAGGCCAGAGAGTGGCCTGGGGGGGTGCGGTTAATTGGGGCCTGAAGCCTAGTTGTTGATCAGGACCACTCCATTTGCCAGGATGGGTACAACAGCAGTGTGATCTGGAGTTTGTTAATGAGTAAATTATGGGAATAACATGGGCAGTGAGCATAAGCAATCGGTTCAATCAAACATGATCCATCGCATTGTTCTAAGCCCATCAACAATTCTGAAAACAGTTCATGTAACTGCAGTCTAGAAACATTTCAGGTTATCTGCACCTAACCTTCCAACAAAGCTAAAAGTGGTTGACTGATGCTGTAAGTAATTCAGGTTCTTGGTGTGGAGCTACTTTCGAAATCTCTTTTCCTGTCTATGACCCCTGCTGTTTCCTAGTCAGAAATATGCACTGGAATTTGAGTAGAAGAGGATTGGCATTAATGTATGCTCTGTTTGTTGCATGTGCAGAGGCATCCTAAGCACTGGAATGCCAATAATGAATTTAGCATGAGAAGCAAACTGCTTTGCTGGGTTTTTACAGTGCTTGTGCTAAAACTGCAGGGAAGAAGATAAAGAAAATCCAGTCTGTTAATGCAAGAAAAAGAAAGGAGCCTTGTGAGTTGGAGATTCCCAAGAGGAAAATTAACAAGCCAGAATCTTCTGCGGTGGTCAAAAACCTATCGGATTCTCATGCAAAGGAGTTGGGGACAAGTTCAAGTTATGAGCATCCTTTGAAACAAATGAAAATCCAAAGCTATAGCAAACAGGAGGGGGTGTCCGAGGCAATAGTATCCACGTTAGCGAAGAAGGAAGATGCAGTCCAGCTAAAATCCAAGGAGAAGAGTGCGGGAGGAAAAGGGAAACAAGGAAGTAAGTTTTGGTTTTATTTCTTGACTTCTTGGTTTTATTTTTATGTTCATGGAATTTTGAGTTGGCAGGTGAGAAATAAATGTAGAACGTGAAAAAAGATGTAATCCTTGGATAATTCCTCTTCAATTCCCTTAACTAGAAGATCATTTTGAACTGGATTAATGCAAATAGATGCCTTCTGCATCAAAGTGAAGATATCATCGTTAGAGGTGACCTTATAGGGAGAAGTCTTTAAAACAAATATGTTCTCGGTCAGGTCAATCCAAGCTTTTAAAGGAAGTTGAAAAGGCCAGAGAGTGGGCGGGGCGGGGGGGGGGGGTCACGCGGGTGGGTGGTGGTGGTTAATTGGGGCCTGAAGCCTAGTCGTTGATAGGGACCACTCCACTTGCCAGGACGGGAACAACAGGAGTGTGATCTGGAGTTTGTTAATGAGTAAATTATGGGAATAACATGGGCAGTGAGCATAAGCAATCGGTTAAGGTCAAAATGGTGACGATTTCCCACATGTGGGACTCTGAACATAGTTACTAATAAATCAAATAAAGAGTTCAGGAGAAACTCTTTTATCAAGATAGTAGTTGGACTATGGAATCTGCTACTATGTGGAATAGTTAGGATGAAAAGCACAGGTACATTCGAGAAGCTAAATGACTATATGAGGGTGGATGAATAGAAGAATATAATGTAAAGATAAATGATATAAAAGGAAGAGACTGAAAGGGGGCATTAACTATTCCTAACCATATTATTTTTCTGCAGTATTTTTTTGTGATTTGTGGATTATTCACTCAGGCTATGTTACTCGTCCAATAATATAATCACTGTAATATGTTACTGAAATCTTGGTTGCCAGGCGATAGATTTGACACCAAAGATGCTGGTTCCACAGAGAGGAAAAGGAGGGCATCAGGTGTAAACAATTTCATTTCAATGCCTTTAACACAGGATGAAGCATAACCTCTGTTACCATTTATTCCAGATTAGGATCTCAGTGGCAAACAGCCATCAATTTAAAATTATCACTAATTCAGTGAGGTTTGATGAAATATACTTACTTTGGGATTTGCTGGAGTATGGAATTCCTGAAATGGAGATCAAGGGAAAATTGGATAATTATTTGAAGCAACATTAAAATTAAAGGAAAACAAGCAGGTCAATGGGATTCACTTTGCTTTCTGTTGGCCAAGAGGTGATTCTAACATGATGGGCTGAATGGCCCTTCCCTCTTTGCTGTAAACTGCTATTACATGAACCTTGTTACGTAACTCAGTAATGCAGTGCTCCATTAAAATTCTGAAGAATTTTGCAGATACTTAAATATCTTATTCATTCTAAAGGTGAGGAAAATAAGACTACACAGATTTAGCTTTAATTGGATGAGCTCGTAGAGAACAGGATAATATAGTGGCTTAAAGCTCTAGCATAAGTTCACCAACCTCAGACTTTATGTGGAATAATGCTCAGGTATGGACCATGTAATTGGTAATAGTGTTATAGACTTGAGGCTATAGATTTACTGAATTCACTGCCCTATGTGGCAACTGTATGAATACAATCCAGATGATAGTATGAAAATGTTTTAAAGACAAGGAAATAGTTGATTAGGAGGCGGATCTACAACACAAAACTACATAAAATTCAACACAAATTGGTAAAATACTTCCTTTGTTCACTGATGCTGGACTGTGATATATAGTGGTTAATCTGTCTTGTACAATGCTTTTGAAATTTGGTTCCTTTGAAACCAATAGAGCTACATTTCAGAAAATTCAGAAAGTTTCAGAACATTTAGTTGTATTATAGATGCACATTTAGGATGTATAACTCAGGATGCGAGTCTGTACCAAGTTGTGACACATGCAGAAGGAGAAGATTCCTACCGGGGAAAGGCAAGGAAACCAAAACAGAGTGCTCTGGATTTTGAATGAGATAAGAGCGCATAAAGAGGATGAAAGACAGATATCGAGTTGATAGTACAAATGGAACCCAGTCTATCAATTAAAAGTTCAGAAGGGAACTGGAAAAGGAAATAAGAGCAAAGAGAGAATATGAGAATAGATTGATAACCATCATAAAAGGGAGCCCAAAAATCTTCTGTAGGTGTATAAAACATAAACAGGTGGTAAGAGACACAAGAGATTCTGCAGATACTGGAATTTGGAGCAAAGTGGTAGGAGTCAGTGGAACTGATTAGGGACCTATTTGTGAAGCAGAGGCCACGATTGAAGTATTAATGACAAAGTTGCTGCCGTGGTCACAGTAAAAGAGTAAAATGATGAGGAGGTGCTAGAAAGACTGGTTTACTTAAAGTACATATCACCAGACAGATGGGACATGTTCTAGGTTGCTGAGGAAAGGAAGCGTGAAATTGTGGATATCTAATCATAATCTTCCAGGCATCCTAAGATGGTGCCAGAGGATTGGAGACTTCCAAATATTACATCTGTTTTCTGATTCAAGAAAAACTCAGCAACTGCAGAACTGCAGGCCAACTCGGAAAATTTTTAGAAAATGATATATGGGGACAGAATTAACAGTCACTTGGATAAGTAGAAATTAATTAATGGGCACTAACACAGATTTGTAAAGATCAAATAACTAAAGAGATAAAAGACTGGATTTGCAAAAGGCTTCAGATTAAGCACCATATGATAGACATTCCAGCAAGATTGAAGGTCATGGAATAAAAGGGGCTTCATAGAAAAGAATATGGTTTAGGAACAGAAAACTGAAAGTCATGGTGAACATTTGTTTATTGGCCTGGAAGAGGGTAGATCATGGCGTGACTTTGGGTTGATTCTGGGACCGTCGTTTTACCTAGTGTATTATAATCACTTGGATTTGGGTGTGCAGGGAACAACTTCAAAATGTGCAGTCAACTCAAGATTCAGGACCGTAGTGAACAATGGAGATGTTCATGATGGACTTCAAAAAAGCATAGACAGACTGATGTGATGGGTGAGCAAATGGAAATCGAAATTTAACCAAGTGTGAAATGATACATTTTGACAAGAAGGACAAGGATCTGCAATATAATATAAAGGGTACAATTCTAAGCATAGTGCAGGACAGAAAGACCTGGGTATGTATGTGCATAAGGATGCTTGAAGATAACAAGGCGGGTTGAAAAATCAATTAATAAAACATACAGGATTCTGAGCTTCATAAATAGAGGCAAAGAACACAAAAATGAGGAAGCTATAATAAAGTTTTATAAAACACTAGTTAGCTCTAACTGGAGTACAACATCCAAATGCAGGGTGTAAGGTAGATTTATTAGACTGGTTTCATGAATAAGGAACTAAGGTTAAAAGGAAAGGCCGAAGAAGCTAGGTTCGTTCCCATTGGAGTGCAGTAGATTGAAGGAAATGTGATAAAAATATTCAAAATAAAGAACTACACAGAACAGATGAAGGGAAACTGTTCCCACGACTGGTAAGGTCACGAACCCAAGACAACATAGTTAAGATGACAGCCAAAGGATCAATGGCAATCTGAAGAAAAGTTCCCAATGCAGTGAGTGATCAGCATCTGGATAGCATTGCCTGAGAGGACGGTGCAAGAAGATTCAGTTGTGGTTCGCTAACGGGAATTTAATCAGTAATTGAAAGAAAGAACTGTGGGAAAAAGGCAAAGATCTAGCCACACAGCTCTTGCAGAGGTCCAGCACAAGCCCAATGGTCCAAGTGACTGACTTTGGTGCTGGTACCATTCCGTGATGATTTTATGGTCTGATATGGTTAATGGAAACTTTCAGATGGTGCCAACAGAAATCGTCTCTTTTGCAGTTTTACTTTAAAGTATATATTTGGGCACAGGAAGTAAGGAAAGACTGCATTTTTTCACATCTTGTCAGAATCTCCCAGCTAACTTTATGGTTGATGTGCAATTGTAAGGCAGATAAAAATCGAAAAGAATTTCTGCACAATTTGCAAGCACTTAACATTTCATCTGATTGGTGGTACCTCTGCCAGTGCAGCATCCAATCAGTCCTGCAGTTTAGTTTCAGACCACATTATGCAGTCAAGTCCTGAGAAATGACTTGAATTTACAACAAGGCAAGAGTGTTGGCATTGGATCAAATTGAGTACAGGCAATCATACTTTGTACAGTGAAAGCCCAAGGTTTTTATGTAAGAATGGCTTTAACAACTTAGCAATCCTGGGACCAGTTCCTTATAATGGAAATAAACATCTGGGACTGGAACCCACGACTTCCATAATTTTCCATCCAATATCCAGTAAATTCAATATTATATAGCAATCCCAAAAATGAATGTTATACAGAATACATGGCACAAGACAATCTCCATTATGAATCTTGCAAGAGGCAGTCCATCATAGAAATATTTTTTACTTTACAGAAAAAAAAAATAGATTTGAGTCAGGAAACAACAGCTTGAACCCCAAAATGGAGCCTCAATACACAAAAACACAGAGAGGAAATGAACTGCTGGTAAATCCTACTTGTTCAATGCAATATTTTCCAACCTATTGAGAAGCCAACCAACATCTTCGGATGACTCAACAGGATAGATACATGGAGGATGTTTGCCCTGGTTGAGGAATCTAAAGTTAGGCTTCACAGTCTCGAAAGGACTAGGCCCTTTAAGACTGAGATGAGGAGAAACTTCTTCACGCAGAGAGTAGAGAATCTTTGAAATTATCTGCTCAGACGGCTGGGGATGCTCAATTAATGAATTTATTCAAACCAGAGATAAATAACTTCTGAATATTAAGGAAATCTAGGGATATGGAGTCAGTGCTGAAAAATGGCATTGAGGTAGAATGCCAGCCGTGATCTTGATGAATGATGGATCAGGCATGAAGGACCACATGGCCAATCCCTGCTCCTATTTTTTATGTTCTAATGTTAATTAGGTCACCAAATGAAAAGGCAAATGCAGATGTTTTTTTCTCCTTACATTACTTAATATACTTGATTTTAATTTATATCACTGAACTGTTTTGGTAAAAGTATTTTAAATGTATTTACTTAAGATAAGGTAAGATTTCTTTATTAGTCACATGTACATCGAAACACACAGTGAAATGCATCTTTTGCGTAGAGTGTTCTGGGGGCAGCCCGCAAGTGTCGCCACGCTTCTGGCGCCAACATAGCATGCCCACAACTTCCTAACCCGTACGTCTTTGGAATGTGGGAGGAAACCGGAGCACCCAGAGGAAACCCACGCAGACACGGAGAGAATGTACAAACTCCTTACAGACAGCGGCAGGAATTGAACCCGGGTCGCTGGCGCTGTAATAGCGTTACACTAACCACTACACTACCGTGCCTGCCCTCTACACAGGAACAGGCCCTTCAGCCCATGATGCCAAATTAAACTAATCCCATCTGCCTACACATAATCCATATCCCTCCATTCCTGGCAGGTTCATGTGCCTGTTTGCCTCTTAAATGTCACTACCCCACTGGCAACACATTCCAGGCACCTATCACTCTCTGTGTAAAAATAAGACAAGATAAGATTTCTTTATTAGTCACATGTACATCGAAACACACAGTGAAATGCATCTTTCGCGTAGCATGTTGTGGGGACAGCCCGCAAGCGTCGCCACGCTTCCGGCGCCAACATAGCATGCCCACAACTTCCTAACCCGTACGTCTTTGGAATGTGGGAGGAAACCGGAGCACCCGGAGGAAACCCACGCAGACACGGGGAGAACGTACAAACTCCTTACAGACAGCAGTGGGAATTGAACCCAGGTCACTGGTGCTGTAAAGCGTTACGCTAACCGCAACGTTTTAATAAAAACAACTTGCCTCGTATATCTCCTTTAGACTTTCCCCATTTCACCTTAAAACCTATGCCCTCTGGTATTTGACATTTCCACCCTGGGAAAAAGACTCTATCTACCCTATCAATACCTCTCATAATTTTATAAACTTCTATCAGGTTTATCCTCAGTCTCTGACACACCAGAAAAAAATAATCAAATTTTACCCAACCTCTTCTTATAACTAATATCCTCTAATCCAGACAACATCCCGGTGAACCTATTCTGCACCCTCTCCAAAGCCTCCACATCCTTCCTGTAATGGGGCGACCAGAACTGCACACAGTACTCCAAATGTGGCCTGACCAAAGTTTTATACAGCTGTAACATGACTTCCCAACTTCTATACTCAATGCCCCAACCAATGCAGGCAAGCATGCCGTACTGTTGCCATTTTCAGGGAGCTATGGACCTGCATCCCAAGATCCCTCTGTACATCAAAGCTCCTAAGGGTCCTGCCATTTACTGTATACTTTCCCTTTACATTTGAGTTCTCAAAGTGCAACACCTCGCAATTGTCCGGATTAAACACCATCTGCCATTTCTTTGCCCATATCTCCAACTGATCTATATCCTGGTATATCCTTTGACAAACTTCTTCACCATCCACACCTCCACCAATTGTTGTGTCATCTGCAAGCTTACTAATCAGCCCAGCTACATTTTCATCCAAATCATTTATATCTCTCTCTCTCTCTCGCAAACAACAAAGGTCCCAGCACTGATCTTTGTCGAACACCACTGGTCATAGACCTTCAGTCAGAGAAACACCCCTACACCTTTAGTCTTCTGTGGCCAAGCCAAAATTGAATCCAATCTACCAAGTCACAGTGGATCCCTTGTGTCTTAATCTTCTGGATCAGCCTACTATGATAGACCTCGTCAATGCCTCCATGAATTCCTTGTAGAGAACATCCTCTGCCCTACTCACATTAATTATTAAAACTCAGTTAGTTTTGTAAGAAGTGAACTGCTCCACGGAAAGCCATACTGAGTATCCCTAATGAAAAGAATTACCTCCTAATAGCTAATCTATTTCGTCTTTACATAACATTAGATCTTGACTCCCTGGTCTTCCTTAAATGATAAAGCAAATGAAATCTAATTTATTTGCTATCTGATGTTATCTTCAATCAAGCCGTCTCTAACTCTACACTTTATTGAAGTGTAGAGACTCTGCAGTTTGAATCCATCTCGGTAACAATCATCTTTTGGAGTTGGAATTCATTTTAAGGCCTTCTTCTGCATATTTTCCAACGTTACAATATTACTTCCCATATGATGAGACCAAGATTGGCAGAATATTCTAACTGAGACCTAACCCAGAATTAAATGTTTTGTTTTATCAAGTAGTGTCTGTATATATCCCAGCTCCCTGCCTACTCTAACTGTTGGTACACTGTACATTCAAAAATAATTTTGGTGACTTGTGCACTAGAATTCAGATCTCCAAAGGTCCATTACTTCTCCAAGCTTTGGTTCTTTCCCTGAAGGGTAGGTGTTTACATTATTCAGGACTGTTACTTGGTTGTTCAATGCAGTGGTCCATATTCAAGATTCCTGCTACCCACATAGCCATCACGTAGTGTAGCGGTTAGTGTAACACTATTATAGCACCAGCGACCCAGGTTCAATTCTCGCCGCTGTTTGTAAGGAGTTTGTACGTTCTCCCCGTGTGTCTGCGTGGGTTTCCTCCGGATGCTCCGGTTTCCTCCCACATTCCAAAGACGTACGGGTTAGGAGTTGTGGGCATGCTATGTTGGTGCCGGAAGAGTGGCGACATTTGTGGACTGCCCCCAGCACACTCTCACTAACGCAAAAAGATGCATTTCACTGTGTGTTTCAATGTACATGTGACTAATAAATAAATATCTTCTTATTAATGCCATTTGTCTGTTATGGTCTCAATTTCCCTGCACATTCAGATCAAGATTTACAAGATGGCGCTCGACCATAACAGTCCTGATTCTCACACCTATCTTGGTATCTGCTTAACTGCAGATCCTTCCTCTCCAGCACCCATAAATGTACCTATATTGGAAATAGAAAATACTTTTTGAACACTGATTCTTGCAGAACTACAGTGCTCTCCAGTCTTTAATCAGATCCACATCCATATAATTTACACTAGAGACTGCTGGATTTTCTTTCAATTTATTCAACCGTAGGTAATGGATGTGGCTGGCAATGCAAGAATTTATTGTCCATCCCTGATTGCCCTTGAACTGAGGAGGCAGTTAAGAGTCACCCTCACTGGTTGGTCTGGAGTCACTTATTGGTCAGACTGAGTAGGAATGCCAGACGTCTCTCCTTGCAGGAGATTAATGAACAGACTAGTTTTCATGCCAGTTCAGAGGTTTTCATGGTCATTGTTACTGAGACTAGCTGTTTTGAAAAATTCTAGATTGATTTAATTACTCTAAATGTCTTGCTGGGATTCAACCACACAGTGGAATCAACGGTCTAGAATTCTAACTGCTAATTCAGTAACAACCATCACACCACCATTCCCCATCTCAATCCACTGCAGTATTAAGCATTTTTAATTCGTTAAAAATTGCTTGCGTCTTATTTACCTTTTTACGTGAACAATCAAATATCTTTCCTTCTTCTGCTGCTTTTTATTTTGATTATGTGGTTGCTTTTAATTTGTTCCTAACTTTTTTTCCATTGACCTTCCCTACTTTTGCAAGACTTGGTCTCCTGTTTAGACATTCCGTACCTTTCATTCCATCAGCCAGTAGAAACTATAAAATGTGGTAATTGTTACCAAGGTACCACTCTGATATGAACATAAGGTTAGAAAGAAAAGCAAGGTTAGGCTATACTGGCCCTTGAGTCTGCTCTGACATTCAATAAGATCATTACTGATCCTGTATTTTCCTGTCCAATCCCCATATCCCTTGATTCCCTTGTATTCAAGATGAAAAACAGGAAGATGCTGGAGGAACTCAGCAGGCCAGGCAGCATCTGTGGAGAAAAGCAGGCGGTCAACATTTTGTGTCAGGACCCTTCTCCAGGACAGGTCTTGAAGTAGGGTCCTGACCGATGCTGCCTGGCTGCTGAGTTCCTCCAACATCATAGTGTTTTTCATCCAGATTCCAGCATCTGCAGTCCTTTATTTCTCTCCGCTTGTGTTCAGTCTCAGTACAGAGTGTATTCAATGATTTAGCATGTACCGTCCCTGAGGGGACAGAATTCCAAAGATCCAGAGGCCTTTGGATAAAGAAATTTCTCATCATCTCAGTCCTAAATAGTTGACCTCTTGTGCTGAGCCTAGGTTACAGCAGTTTATGAAAGACAAATGGCCCCCAAACATTTCGGAAGAAAGGCATGCAAATAATAAAAGATAGTGTGCTACATGAATCTGGAAATTAATTAGCTTCACTGCACCAGCATATGTAGTATAATACTGTATTGATTTTAATCTGGAGTCTATGAACCTGCTTGTATCTACTGCAGTGATAACATCAATATCAGTACCAAGAAGTCAATGTTTTGTGATTCACTCATCAGTTGCTTCTGTCACTCCTCTTTGCGATGTACATGCATCATGCTACACTAAGTGTAGGTAGTGTCGGGAATGTTGGGGAACACAGGGAACTGCTAGAACTTGTTTTTACAACTGTTGAATACTTTTTTGCATGTGTGCATACACCTCATCATACTCATTTATATACATTACAGTGGTTTCCTCTTTATCAAAGGGTGATTCACATAATTACAATATTTAAAGATTTAATTTATTCAAAACGTTTCAGTCCTGTTGTGCTATTGATTTCTTGAGTTGAAGATGTCACTTCTTGACACCAGTTTTGTGTTGTTTCTTCCATAATCTTCACCAGAGCAACTTTAGGAACCACAAACTTCTGATATTCTTTTGCAGCAATCACGAGATTTACATGTGTACGTCTGATTACACCTTCCATTTTGGCTAGGCATCTCTTTATATCACACACTTCAATTGTCGCTCCAACGTATCATTTATGATTGTCAGATTTGCTTGGTTGTATTAAAATGTAAACTCTATCAAATTGGTAAACTATCTCTTTTTACGAGCACTAATTTCATTTCTGCTTCAATTGTGTCTCTTCCACTCTTGCATAATGAACCGGTAGATTTTTGGATATTGAGGCAGTCAAGGGATGTGGGGTTAGTGCAGGGAAGTGACACTGAGGTTAGTAGATTGGGCATGACCTGATTGAATGGTGGCGCAGGCACGAGAGGCCAAATGGCCAAGTCCTGCTTCTTTTCCTTACATTCAGTCAAGATTTGCTCAATGGCGTTCTGATTCTTTCAGCATTAGTTAATCATGTAGTGTCTAACTGTTGTAGAATTTGCTGTTCTGTGATTAAGTTAGAAGTCTACCAATTGATGTCTCGTTATCAATTTTTAGCATTATAACACTGTTAAAACTTCTTCAGCCCTTTTTTTATAATTGTCATAAAGTCACACTACTTATGCTGGATGATATGGTGCAATAAATTTGTGCTTAATACCATTTTGTTTCATATAACTTCCAAATATATATATAAATAATCAAACTGAGGCTTCTTGTCTAAGACTAACTCTTCTGGTGAACCATGATACAAGAAAATGGACCTCAGTTTTTCATAAGTACACTCCTTTGTATTATAGGATCTGTCACGTTTCACCTCAATCCATTTGAGTCCGTATGTTTCAGTACTAAGAAGCATCAATCCCCTTCTCAAAATAATCAATGTGTACTTTCTGTAAAGGTCACATTGTCTATTTCCAACTCTGCTGGTTAGATATGCAATTCTAAAAGAAAGTACATTTCTCTACTAATTCTTCAAGGTCTCTGTCAATTCCAGGTCAAGATATAAAACCCTGACTATTGTCTTCATGCTCTTAATTCAAAAATGTTCAATATGAAGTTATTTGAAAATTTATCTTCTCAGTACACTTGATGTGGCAATTCTTCTGTCCCCATTAACACAGCCTTGTCAACAAGTCATATTGTTGGCGTCTTCATCTGGACATTTGACTGATTCAGTCTATCCTTTTAATGATTTTTCACTGACCTGTTTTAGAATTGCATTCCTCTGTGCCTTCTTGCTGATTCTTCATGCTGTAACTGGGAAGTAACTTGTGCTACTTTCAATGTAAAACTCATGCTTTTAGATCCTGTGTCTGATTCCTCATATGACAATACATCTGCAATTCCATTTTGTTTGGAGCTTCTGTGTTTATATTGAGACTAGAGGATAGCCCATCTTTACAAACTCTACACAATCATTGTCAGTATTACTAATTTAAGACCAAAAGTTGCTAATGAAGGTTTATGATCTGTAGTTAAGGTAAAAGGTCTGCCCAATAGGAATTGATGAAACCTTTCATACTGCAATGATAATTCCTAATGGCTCTTTATCAATTTGAGCAAAGTTCCTCTCACTCTTTGTCAATGTAAATGATGCAAATCTAATTGCTTTCTCTTGAGCATCATCTGTTGCATGACTAATTTCAGCTCCTGCTCCATAATTGAAAGCTTCACACACTTTTCAATGTATATTATAGTGAACTAGTAAAGACACATTTCCCATACTCTTTTTTAGATATGTCATTTGTCTCTTGCTGTTCTTTCCTTCAATTCCATTTCTCACCTTCTTTCATTTATTGATGAAATGGCATTAGTACTGTTGCAAGATCTGCCAATAGGCTACCATAGTACTGCACATACAGAACTGTCCTAACTTCAATCTATGCCCCCTAGTATTCAACATTTTCACCCTGGGAAAAAGACCTATCTATGCCTCTCATAATTTGATATACTTCTATCAGGTTGCCCCTAAATCTCCACTGAAAATAATCCAAGATTTGCTCAACCTCTACAGCGAATACATTCCAATCCAAGCAACATCCCGAGAACCTCTTCTGCACTCTCTCTAAAGCATCCACATACTTCCTATCCTTACCTTGTAATCTGCAAGAATCATTCCTGAACTTTACTGTACATTTTCCCAATAATACGCCCAAGAGTAGTTTTGTAGATCCATGCTGTATAGTTCTCTGCAGTTAAACTTCGATTTTTGGAGCCAATCCTTGCCCAATGCCATTTGATTAGAACGCCAGTTACAATTTTTAGTAATTCTATTTGATGTCTTTATGATATACTGAATATTTCATTCAGCCTACAACCTTCAATATTTTGCCTGAATGCTGTATTCTTCATCAGTGGGTCTTGGCAGAACTTATTTAAATAGGTAGAAAGAGAGGATGTCCTGGAGGGATCATCTACTGAGTCAGTGTGGGTGGAAGTCAGAAACAGGAAGGGAGCGATCACTCTATTGGGAGTATTCCACAGAACCCCCAATAGCAGCGAGACACCGAAGAGCAGATTGGAGAGCAGATTTTGGAAAGGTGTAAGAATAACAGGGTTGTTGTCATGGGTGATTTCAACTTCCCTAACATTGATTGGCACCTCCTTAGTGGAAAGGGGATAGATCGGGCAGAGTTTGTTAGGTGTGTCCAGGAAGGATTCCTGACACAGTATGTGAAAAGGCCAACTAGAGGAGAGGCCATTCTGGACCTGATAATAGCAATGAGCCTGAACAGGTTTCAGATCTCTCGGTGGGAGAGCATTTTGGAGATAGTGACCATAACTCCTTGACCTTTACCATAGCCTTGGAGAGGGATAGGAGCAGATAATATGGGAAAGTATTTAACTGGGGGAGGGGGAATTATGATGCTATTCGGCAGGAACTTGGGAGTGTAAATTGGGAACCGATGTTCTTGGGGAAGTGCACAGTGGAAATGTGGGGGTTGTTTAGGGAGTACTTGAATGGGGTTCTGGATAGGTTTGTCCCTTTGAGGCAGGGTAAGGACGGTAGAGTGAAGAAACTGTGGTTGACAAGAGACGCAGAACATCTTGTCAAGAGGAAGAAAGAAGCTTACCTGAGGTTTAGAAAGCATGGATCAGACAGGACTCTGGAGAGTTACAAGGTAACCAGGAGGGAGCTTAAGAATGGACTTGGGAGAGCTAGAAGGGAGCATGAGAAGTCCTTGGCGAGTAGGATCAAGGAAAACCCCAAGGCGTTCTACACGTATGTGAAGAATAGGAGGATGACTAGAGTGAGGGTAGGACCGATCAGGGATAAAAGCGGAAACATGTGCCTGGAGTCGGAAGAGGTGGGGGAGGTCCTTAATGAATACTTTGCTTCAGTATTCATCAGTGAGAGAGACCTTGACGATTTTGAGGATGGTGTACGACAGGCTGATATGCTGGGGCATGTTGACATGAAGAAAGAGGATGTGCTGGAACTTTTGAAAAACATTAGGATAGATAAGTCACCGGGGCCGGACGGGATATATCCAAGGTTATTATGGGAAGCGAGGGGAGAGATTGCTGCACTTTTGGCGATGATCTTTGCATCCTCACTGGCCACAGGAGTAGTGCCAGATGATTGGAGGGTGGCAAATTTTGTTCCTTTGTTTAAGAAAGGGAGTACGGATAACCCTGGGAATTACAGACCAGTGAGTCTTACTTCAGTGGTGGACAAATTACTGGAGAAGATTCTCAGATACAGGATTTATGGGCATTTAGAGAAGCATAGGCTGATTAGGGACAGTCAGCAAGGCTTTGTGAGGGACACGTCGTGCCTCAGGAGCCTGATTGAATTCTTTGAGGATGTGACAAAGCACATTGATGAAGGTAGAGCAGTGGATGTGGTGTACATGGATTTTAGTAAGGCGTTTGATAAGGTTCCTCATGGAAGTCTCATTCAGAAAGTCAGGAAGCATGGGATCTAGGGAAACTTGGCTGTGTGGATTCAGAATTGGCTCGGTCACAGAAGACAGAGGGTGGTGGTAGATGGAGCATATTCTGCTTGGATGTCGGTGACCAGTGGTGTTCCACAGGGATCTGTTCTGGGACCCCTGCTCTTTGTGATTTTTGTAAATGACTTGGATGAGGGTATTGAACGGTGGGTTAGTAAGTTTGCTGATGATATAAAGTTTGGTGGTGTTGTGGATAGTGTAGAAGGTTGCTTTAGATTACAACAGGATATTGATAGAATGCAGACCTGCGCTGAGAAGTGTGAAGTGATGCTCTTCTGGAGATCAAATTTGAAGGAAGAATACAAGGATAATGGCAGGACTCTTAGCAGTGTGAAGGAACAGAGGGATCTCGGGGTCCACGTCCATAGATTCCTCAAGGTTGCTGCGCAGGTTGAGAGGGTTGTTCACAAGATCACAAGATCACAAGACAAGGGAGCAGAAGCAGGCCATTCGGCCCATCGAGTCTGCTCCAAGGAAAAGGGAAAAAGAAATGGGGTGGGAAAAAAAGAGAGAGAGAAAAAAAAACTATTCTAATCCCATTTGCCAGCCTTATCCCCATATCCCTTGATACCCTGACTATTTAGATATCTGTCTATCTCCTCCTTGAACACCCCCACTGATCTGGCCTCCACTGCTGTGCGTGGCAAGGAGTTCCACAATTTCACCACCCTCTGGGTAAAGAAACTTCTCCTCATCTCTGTCTTGAAACTGTACCCTCTAATTCTAAGATTGTGCCCTCTGGTCCTGGACACGCCCACCAAGGGAAACAGCCTAGCCACATCTACTCTATCCTTACCTGTCAACATTTTAAATGTCGCTACGAGGTCCCCTCTCATCCTTCTGTACTCCAGCGAGTACAGTCCAAGAGCCGACAAACGCTCATCATACTTAAGCCCTTTCATTCCTGGAATCATTCCCTTTCATTCCTGGAATAAGAAGGCATATGGTGTGTTGGTCTTCATTAGTCGGATATTGAGTTCAAGAGCCGCGAGGTGATGTTGCAGCTCTATAGAACTCTGGTTAGAACACACTTGGAGTATTGTGTTCAGTTCTGGTTGCCTCATTATAGGAAGGATGGGGAAGCTTTAGAGAGGGTGCAGAGCAGATTTACCAGGATGCTACCTGGATTGGAGAGCATGTCTTATGAGGATAGGTTGAGTGAGCTCGGGCTTTTCTCTTTGGAGAGAAGGAGGATGAGAGATGACTTGATAGAGGTGTACAAGATGATAAGAGGCATAGATCAAGTGGACAGTCAGAGATTTTGTCCCTGGGCAAAAATGGCTAACATGAGGGGGCATAATTTTAAGGTGATTAGAGGAAGATATAAGGGGGATGTCAGGGGTAATTCTTTTTTTACATAGAGAATGGTGGATGCGTGGAACACACTGCTGGCAGAGGTTGTGGGGGCAGATGCATTCGGGATATTCAAGAGACTCTTAGATAGACACATGAATGATAGAGAAGTGGAGGGCTATGTGGGAGGGAAGAGTTAGACAGATATTAGAGCAGGATAAAATGTCGGCACAACATTGTGAGCTGAAGGGCCTGTACTGTGCTGTAATGTTCTGTGTAATGTTTCCCATAATTGAACAATCTGCTTTCCACCATTGGTATTAAAGACATAAATGTTTTGTAAGCTTGATTCCCCATTGTTCTCATTGGCTTTACCACTGTGTAGACTTTCTCCCTGCAGCTTTTTGCTGTGAAAACTTTCCTTCTGTGAAGAAATCATATTACTGGAGATGCTTTAATTAATCACCTTGGCTTTAGATTTGAATGCTGAGGATATGTGTCCTTTTTTCTGACAATTAAAATGTTTTATAATTTTAAATTGACATGCGTGCAGTGGATTACATCTGCAACAATAATTTGTACCTATTACTCTGGTTATGGCTGACTATACTAATCAGACAAATTGACGGGATTTGGATTTTCATTGGAACTCTAGGCTTTGCTACCATTTTGATAGTAAAGTTATACTTTGCACTGGATCAAAATCTTTGACTGCAAGAAATTGCAGGGAGTTGTGAATTGGAATTGGTTTATTATTGTCACATGTACCAAGGTGCAGTGAATAACTTGTCTTCATACAGATCAATTCATTACATATTGCATCAAGGTAGTACAACATAAAACAGTAACAGAATGCAGAATAAAGTGTATCAGCTACAGAGAAAGTGCGGTGCAAGGTCATAATGAGGTAGATTGTGAGGTCAAGAGTCAAGACTGCAGCCTTGTACATCATGAAAACCAGCACCCCCTCATTGATTCTGTCTATACCTCCCGCTGTCTCAGGAAAGCAGCTGACATGATTAGGACCCCTTCCACCCTGGTCATTCTCTCTCTCCTCCCTCCCATCGAGCAGAAGATACAAAAGCTTGAGGACACATACACCCAGGCTCAAGGACAGCTTCTATCCCACTGTTATAAGACTCTTGAACGGACCTCTTAGATGATAAAGATGAACTCTGGATCTCTCAATCTACCTTGTCATGGCCCTTGCACTTTATTTGTCTACCTGCACTGCACTTTCGTTGTAACTGTAACACCATATTATGCATTGTTTTTTTTGTCCCTTTATACCACTCAATGTACGAAATGATCTGACTGGATGGCATGCAAACTAGTTTTTCACTGCATCTCCATACATGTGACAATAATAAATCAATTATCAGTTACCAATTACCAATGCCATTTTCAGAGATGTTGCAGATTTACTTGCATGTGAGATTCTGTGTATTTAATAACTTTGAATGAATTTGCTCATTGATCACACCACAAACAATCACACAGTGCAAGATCTTAAAAAACATTGAAGCTGTAGTGTTGAGATAGATCCTTCAATATAATCATCTGATTGTTGTCAGTCTCACTTGACCTAAACCTGGGCAAATTATTTATTCAACCTCCAACTACTTCTGGACACACTGCATCATTCATTTACATACATGATATTCACACACAGTTATAAGTGTAGACATATTGGCTGTGCTATTATACTCCCTTTGGGTTTCCTGAACATATGTGGGCCTCATCTACAGGTCACAAGAAAGTGTCCCACTTGTCACAGATCTGTCACTTGCACATCTCAAACTCTGCCATCGTTAAAGTGGGAAGGTCTACTCCATCCCCTACCTCTTCCACCTGCCTTTGGGAAGTGGGGTTAATACTGACCTCAGTAAACCTAGATTTCAATGCAATAAACTTGAGTGACTGAACTGCAAGTAAAAGAAAAGAATTCGTGAAAAATAATTGATAGAATGAAAGGTCTTTAAAGGCAAGTTGTAAAGGTTTTATATTATTTGTAGGAGGCAAATCTATAACACAAAGTGGATAAATATTTTCTTTGGTCACTAATGCTGAAGCTAGATATGTACAAGTAATTCTGTTCCACAGACGTAAGAGACTGCTAGAATCTGGAGCAGCAGTCTGCTGGAGGAACCCATTGGCAACACACACAAAATGCTGGAGGAATTCAGCAGGTCAGGCAGCAACTATGGAGAGAAATAAACGGTCGATATTTTGGGTCGAGATCCTTCATCAGGGTCCAAGGAAGAAGAACCTGCTGTAATCAGAAGAAAAATGGATTAATTCGATGATGAAGGATCTCGACCCGAAATGTCGACTTGTGTTTAAAACTGTGTAGATTTTCTCTCTGTGGCTTCTTGCTGCAAAGAATTCAGATTACTAGATTTGCTTTAATTAACTAGCTTTAGACTTGCTGACATATGTGTCCTTTTATTTTGATAAACTATTGTACCATTTTAAATTGACATACATTTGGTGGATAACTTCCACTATATCTGTAACAACATTTTGCACCAGTCACATGATTGTAGCTGATCCTATTGATGGGCTTTGGATTCTGCATTGTGCCTCCATGACTATAAAGTGAAATTACATTGGTATCTGCAGACAGTTCCCATTTCACTGCTAGATTTCCTCAATGTATGGTTGAATGGGAGTCTGATGTAAAGGTTACAATAAAGTGTCCCACCACTCCTAGATAGGTCACTCACACAGCTTGAAGCCTGCTGTAGTAAAGAGCTTCTCTGTCCTCTACCTCTCCCACCTGCCATTGGGATATAGGGTTAACCTTGACCACAGTGAGTCTGGATTTCAATGCAATTAGTCTGAGAGGGTAGAATGTGGTTCAGGTTGGTTTACTGGAGTTAAGAAGCAAGGAGAATGAATGACTCATTGTAGCATTGAAAATGCTCAGATTTGTTTTGTTTCTATCACTTACTGCAAATAAGTTTAGAGAATATTTTGCTTTATTGTAGAGATGCCAGTGACCAAGAAGCGCCCTGAAAAGAAACAAGAAGCAAAACCCAACCAGCCGGTCCAGGAAACTACAAGTGCAAGTAAGTGATTTGTAGCTCCTCTGCAAGTGAAAACGCTTCTGTCATTAATCTTAAAGACCAGAGCTAGCTCCTGCTCAAGATAGCAGACACGTTAACAGATTTCGAGAGAAGATAGCTGATTCAAAACCTCATTACACTTTTACAAGAATGGCTATCTGTTGAAATAGTTTAGGAGCCTAATGATGCCACTGGCCAGGGGTTCAGCAGAAGTGGGGACAGAAACGTAATCACAGAATCATGGAACAGTACAGCACAATACAGGCCCTTCGGCCCACAATGTTGTGCCGACCTTTAAACCTCACCTAAGACTATCTAACCCCTTCCTCCCACATATCCCTCTATTTTAAATTCCTCCATATGCTTATCTAGTAATGTCTTGAATTTGACCAATGAAACTTAACATGTCTTAAAGTATAACCGTTATTATGCAGTAAAATAGAGCAGAGTGTCTGTACACAGTGAGTTCCCACAAGTAGCATGGAGAGAATAATCAGATCAGATGAAGAATTAGTTTCTTATGACATTAATTTAAATGGTACTGAAAATTTGATGATTGTTTCTTTGAGATGGGGGTATGACAGACCAGTAACTGCTCTCAGCATAGGAACATAATAACACAAGAACAGGCCCTTTGGCCTACCATGTTCCAAACATGATGTCAAATTAAACTAATCCCATCTGCCTGCACATGGTCTGTATCCGTCTATTCCCTGCCTGTTCATCTGTCTGTCTAAATACCCATTAAATGTTGCTTGAGTATCTGCTTCTACCACATCCTTTGGTAGCATGTTCCAGGAACCTATCATTCTCTGTGTAAAAACTTGCCCTGCAAATCTCCTTTAAACTTTCCCGCTCTCAGCTTAAAGCTATGCCCTCTGATTTTGACATTGCTGCTTTTGGGAAATAGACTCCATCTACCGTGTCTATGTCTTTCATAATTTTACATACTTCCGTCATGTTGCCGATGCTCCAGAGAAAACAGTCCAAGTTTGTCCAACCTCTCCTTATAACTAATACACCCCATTCCAAACCACATCCCTGTGCTCCTCTTCCACACCCTTTCCAAAGCCTTCACATCCTTCCTATAGAGCGTCAATCAGAACTGTGCACAATATTCCAATGTGGCCTAACCAAAGTTTTATACAGCTGCAACATGACTTTTGTACTCAACACTCTGCTTGATGAAGGCAAGGCCTTATGCCTTCTTTACCACCCTATCTACTTGTGTTGCCATTTTTCAGGGAGCTGTGCACCCTATGATTCCTCTGCACATCAGTGCTTCTGAAGATCCTGCCCTTTACTATAAACTTTATTCTTACACTTGACCTCCCAAAGTGCAACACCTCACACTTGTCGGGATTAGACACCATCTGCCATTTTTCTGTCCAAGTTTCAACTGATCTATCTCTTGCTGTATCCTTTCACTGCCTTCCCAACATGTTCCAGGCTTCTACCATTCTTTATGCAAAAAAAACTTGCCTCACACATCTCCTTTAAACTTTTCCTCCCTCACTTTAAAATCTATGCCCTCTAGTATCTGATGTTTTCACTCTGGGAAAAACACTCTGACTATTTGCCCTATCTACGCCTCTCATTTCTATCAGGTTACCCCTAAGCCTCCTTTGACAACAATCCAAGATTTGCTCAACCTCTCCTTACAGCTAATACATTCCAATCCAGGCAACATCTTGGTGAACCTCTTCTGCACTCTCTCCAAAACCTCCACATACTTCCTATCCTTACCTTGTAATCTGTAAGAATCATTATCACCTTGAACTTTACTGTACATTTTACCAATAATATGCCCAAGAATGGTTTTGTGGATCCATGCTATAGTTCTCTGCAGTGAAGCTTCGATTTTTGGAGCCAATCCTTGCCCGATTCCGTTTGATTAGAATGCCAGTTACAATCTTTAGTAATTCTATCTAATGTCTTTGTAATGTATTGAGTATTTCATTCAGCCGACAACCTTCAATATTTTGCCTGAATGCTATATCATCAGTGGTTCTTGGCCGAACTTATTTAATTAGGTAATGTTTCCCATAGTTGAACAATCTGCTTTCCACCATTGGCACTGAAGGCATAAATATTTTGTAAGCTCAATTCCTCATTGTTCTCATTGGCTTTACCACTGTGTAGACTTTCTCTCTGCAGCTTTTTGCTATGAGAACTTTCCTTCTGTGAAGAAATCATATTACTGAAGATACTTTAATTAATCACCTTGGCTTTAGATTTGAATGCTGATGATATGTGTCCTTCTGTCAATTAAAATGTTTTATAATTTTAAATTGACATACATGCAGTGGATTACATCTGCAATGATAATTTGTACCAATTCCTCTGGTTATGGCTGACTATACTAATCAGACAAATTGATGGGATTTGGATTTTCATTGGAGTCATTAAAATGGTAGCAAAGCCTAGAGTTAAGTTGTACTTCGCACTGGATGAAAATCTTTGACTGCAAGAAATTGCCGAGAGTTATGAATTGGAATTGGTTTATTATTGTCACATGTACCAGGGTACAGTGAATAACTTGCCTTGTATACAATTCATACAGATCAATGCATTGAAGTGGTAAAAGGTAAAACAATAACAGAATGCAGAATAAAGTGTAATAGCTATAGAGAAAGTGCAGTGCAGGTGGACAATAAGGTGCAAGGTCATGATGAGGTAGATTGTGAGGTCAAGAGTCAAGACTGCAGCCTTGTACATCATGAAAACCAGCCTCCCCTCCATTGATTCTACACCTCCTGCTGCCTCGGGAAAGCGCCCAACATAATCAGGACCTGTCGCACCCTGGTCATTCTTTCTCTCCTTCCTCCCATCAAGTGGAAGGTACGAAAGCTTGAGAACATGTATCACCGGGCTCAAGGACACTTTCTATCCTGCTGTATAAGACTCTTGAACGGAACTCTTGTACAATAAAGACAAACACTTGATCTCTTAATCTACCTTGTCATGACCCTTGCACTTTATTTGTCTACCTGCACTGCACTTTCTTTGTAACTGTAACACCATATTCTGCATTCTGTTCTTTTGTACTGCCTCAATGTATGGAAGGATCAGTCTGGATGGCATGCAAGCAAAAGCTTCTCACTGCATTTCAGTACATGTGACAATAATAAATCAATTACCAATGCCATCTTCAGAGATGTTGCAGTTTTAGTTGCATGTGAGATTCTGTGTATTTAATAACTTTGATTGAATTTGCTCATTGATTAAACCACAAACCACAGTGCATGATCTTAAAAAAAATTGAAGCTGTAGTGTTGAGATAGATCCTACAATATAATCATCTGATTGTTGTCAGTCTCACTTGACCTAAACCTGGGCAAATTATTTATTCAACCTCCAACTACTTCTGGACACATATGCATATACATCATCACTGCATCATTCATTTACATGCATGATATTCACATGAATATGTGAATCATAGAAATATTGGCTGTGCTATTATACTCCCTTTGGGTTTCCTGAACATATGTGGGCCTGATCTACAGGTCACAAGAAAGTGTCCCACTTGTCACAGATCTGTCACTTGCACATCTCAAACTCTGCCATCGTTAAAGTGGGAAGGTCTACTCCATCCCCTACCTCTTCCACCTGCCTTTGGGAAGTGGGGTTAATACTGACTTCAGTAAACCTAGATTTCAATGCAATAAACTTGAGTGACTGAACTGCAAGGAAAAGAAAAGAATTCGTGAAAAATGAGTGATAGAATGAAAGGTCTTTAAAGGCAAGTTGAAAAAGTTTTATATTATTTGTAGGAGGCAAATCTACAACACAAAGTGGATAAATATTTTCTTTGGTCACTAATGCTAAAGCCAGATATGTAGAAGTAATTCTGTTTCACAGACGTAAGAGACTGCTCGAATCTGGAGCAACAGTCTGCTGGAGGAACCCATTGGCAACACACACAAAATGCTGGAGGAACTCAGCAGGTCAGGCAGCAACTATGGAGAGAAATAAACGGTCGATGTTTCGGGTCAAGATCCTTCATCAGGGTCCAAGGAAGAACCTGCTGCAATCAGAAGAAAAATGGATTAATTCGATGATGAAGGATCTCGACCCGAAATGTCGACTTGTGTTTAAAACTGTGTAGATTTTCTCTCTGTGGCTTCTTGCTGCAAAGAATTCAGATTACTAGATTTGCTTTAATTAACTAGCTTTAGACTTGCTGAGATATGCGTCCTTTCATTCTGACAAACTATTTTACCATTTTAAATTGACATACATTTGGTGGATAACTTCCACTATATCTGTAACAACATTTTGCACCAGTCACATGATTGTAGCTGATCCTATTGATGGGCTTTGGATTCTGCATTGTGCCTCCATGACTATAAAGTGAAATTACATTGGTATCTGCAGACAGTTCCCATTTCACTGCTAGATTTCCTCAATGTATGGTTGAATTGGAGTCTGATGTAAAGGTTACAATAAAGTGTCCCACCACTCCTAGATAGGTCACTCACACAGCTTGAAGCCTGCTGTAGTAAAGAGCTTCTCTGTCCTCTACCTCTCCCACCTGCCATTGGGATATAGGGTTAACCTTGACCACAGTGAATCTGGATTTCAATGCAATTAGTCTGAGAGGGTAGAATGTGGTTCAGGTTGGTTTACTGGAGTTAAGAAGCAAGGAGAATGAATGACTCATTGTAGCATTGAAAATGCTCAGATCTGTTTTGTTTCTATCATTTACTGCAAATAAGTTTAGAGAATATTTTGCTTTATTGTAGAGATGCCAGTGACCAAGAAGCGCCCTGAAAAGAAACAAGAAGCAAAACCCAACCAGCCGGTCCAGGAAACTACAAGTGCAAGTAAGTGATTTGTAGCTCCTCTGCAAGTGAAAACACTTCTGTCATTAATCTTAAAGACCAGAGCTAGCTCCTGCTCAAGATAGCAGACACGTTAACAGATTTCGAGAGAAGATAGCTGATTCAAAACCTCATTACACTTTTACAAGAATGGCTATCTGTTGAAATAGTTTAGGCGCCTAATGATGCCACTGGGCAGGGGTTCAGCAGAAGTGGGGACAGAAACGTAATCACAGAATCATGGAACAGTACAGTACAATAGAGGCCCTTCGGCCCACAATGTTGTGCCGACCTTTAAACCTCGCCTAAGACGATCTAACCTCTTCCTCCCAGATATCCCTCCATTTTAAATTCCTCCATATGCTTATCTTGCAATCTCTTGAATTTGACCAATGAAACAACATGTCTTAAAGTATAACCGTTATCGTGCAGTAAAATAGAGCAGAGTGTCCGTACACAGTGAGTTCCCACAAGTAGCATGGAGAGAATAATCAGATCAGATGAAGAATTAGTTTCTTATGACATTAATTTAAATGGTACTGAAAATTTGATGATTGTTTCTTTGAGATGGGGGTATGACAGACCAGTAACTGCTCTCAGTATAGGAACATAATAACACAAGAACAGGCCCTTTGGCCTACCATGTTCCAAACATGATGTCAAATTAAACTAATCCCATCTGCCTGCACATGGTCTGTATCCCTCTATTCCTTGCCTGTTCATCTGTCTGTCTAAATACCCATTAAATGTTGCTTGAGTATCTGCTTCTACCACATCCTTTGGTAGCATGTTCCAGGAACCTATCATTCTCTGTGTAAAAACTTGCCCTGCAAATCTCCTTTAAACTTTCCCCCTCTCAGCTTAAAGCTATGCCCTCTGATTTTGACATTGCTGCTTTTGGGAAATAGACTCCATCTACCGTGTCTATGTCTTTCATAATTTTACATACTTCCGTCATGTTGCCGATGCTCCAGAGAAAACAGTCCAAGTTTGTCCAACCTCTCCTTATAACTAATACACCCCATTCCAAACCACATCCCTGTGCTCCTCTTCCACACCCTTTCCAAAGCCTTCACATCCTTCCTATAGAGCGTCAACCAGAACTGTGCACAATATTCCAATGTGGACTAACCATAGTTTTATACAGCTGCAACATGATTTCCTGACTTTTGTACTCAACACTCTGCTTGATGAAGGCAAGGCCTTATGCCTTCTTTACCACCCTATCTACTTGTGTTGCCATTTTTCAGGGAGCTGTGCACCCTATGATTCCTCTGCACATCAGTGCTTCTGAAGATCCTGCCCTTTACTATAAACTTTATTCTTACACTTGACCTCCCAAAGTGCAACACCTCACACTTGTCGGGATTAGACACCATCTGCCATTTTTCTGTCCAAGTTTCAACTGATATATCTCTTGCTCTATCGTTTCACAGCCTTCCCAATGATCCACAATTCCACCAATTTTTGTGTTATCTGCTAATTTACTAATTGGACACCTACATTTTCTGCCAAATCATGAATATATATTACAAACAACAAAGGTCCCAGCGCTTATCCTTGTGGATCACCACTGGCCACAGTGTTCCAAGTTAGTAAGTCTTATCCAATAAAATCTTCTTCATTTTCCCTACCATAGAGAGGGTGTAGAGGAGATTTCCAAGGATGCTGCCTGGAATGCGGAGCATGCCTTATGAAAGCAGGTTGAGGGAACTTGGCCTTTTCTCCTTGGAGCGACAGAGGATGAGGGGGGACCTGATAGAGGTTTATAAGATGACGAGAGGCATTGATTGGG
Organism: Pristis pectinata; assembly: GCF_009764475.1. Taxonomy (NCBI): domain Eukaryota; kingdom Metazoa; phylum Chordata; class Chondrichthyes; order Rhinopristiformes; family Pristidae; genus Pristis; species Pristis pectinata. Next base: position 6,406,511 of record NC_067410.1, on the reverse strand, counting down.
TAGATAGTCAGAGGCTTTTCCCCAAGGCTGAAATGGTTGCCAGAAGAGGACATAGGTTTAAGGTGCTGGGGAGTAGGTATAGAAGAGATGTCAGGGGTAAGTTTTTTACTCAGAGAGTGGTGAGTGCGTGGAATGGGCTGCCGGTAACGGTGGTGGAGGTGGAAACGATAGGGTCTTTTAAGAAACTTTTGGATAGGTACATGGAGCTGAGAAAAATAGAGGGCTGTAGGTAAGCCTAGTAATTTCTGAGGTAGGGACATGTTTGGTACAGCTTTGTGGGCCGAAGGGCCTGAATTGTGCTGTAGGTTTTCTATGTTCTATGTTCTGATGTAAGGGTCACAGACCTATAAAGTCCTAGTTTGTCCTTGTTAACCTTCTTAAACACAGGGATAACATTGGATGTTCTCCAGTCTTCTGGCACCAAGCCCGTGGCTAAAGAGGATACAAAGATCTCTGTCAGGGCCCCAGCCGTCCCCTTCCTTTCCCCCCTCAATATCCTTGGGTAGATCCCATTAGACCCTGGGAACATCCCTCCTAATGATTTTTAAGACACTCTACACCTCCTCAATATCAATTTGCCCTCGAATATCAACAACCTATCCTCTCCACCATCCATATCCTTCTTGGTGAATACCAATGCAAAGCACTCATTAAGGACCTCACCCCCTTCACCTCACCAGGCTAGGCTCATTCCCCAATGTAAAGTCTAGTACGGCTCCATCCCGAGCTGGAGTATCTACATTTTGTTTCAAGAAACCTTCCCGGATGCACCAAACAAATTCTGCTCCATTTAAGCCCCTAGCCGTAAGGTAGCTCCAGTCAATTTTGGGGAAGTTAAATTCACCCAGTACAATAACTTTGTTGTTTTTATATCTTTCCATGATCTGCCTGCATATCTGTTCCTCTAGCTCACATTAGCTATTAGATGGCCTCTATAATAACCACATTATAGTGATTGTACCTTTCTTATTCCTGAGTTCTACCCATATGGCTGTGCTGGACGAACCCTCCAAGATGTCCTCTCCTAATGCAGCAGTGACATTCTCCTTAAACAGTAATGGAACTCCCTCACCTCTCTCACTTCCCTCTCTGTCACGTCAAAAACACCTACCCCCTGATACATTAAGCAGTCCTTCTCTCAACTAAGTTTCTGTAATATATACAATGTCATTGTTCTTTATCAATTTGAGCAAAGTGTCACTCACTCTTTCTCAATGTAAATGATACAAATCTAATTGCTTTCTCTTGAGCATCGTCAGCTGCGTGACTAATTTGAGCTCCTACTCGATAATTGGAAGCTTCACACTCTTTTCAATGTACATTGTTTGATTTTTGGAGCCAATCCTTGCCCGATGCCATTTGATTAGAATGCCAGTTACAATCTTTAGTAATTCTATCTACTGTCTTTGTGATGTATTGAATATTTCATTCAGCCTATAGCCTTCAATATTTGCCTGAATGCTATATCCTTCATCAGTGGTTCTTGGCCGAACTTATTTAAATAGGTAATGTTTCCCATAGTTGAACAATCTGCTTTCCACCATTGACACTGAAGGCATAAATATTTTGTAAGCTCAATTCCTCATTGTTCTCATTGGCTTTACCACTGTGTAGACTTTCTCTCTGCAGCTTTTTGCTATGAGAACTTTCCTTCTGTGAAGAAATCATATTACTGAAGATACTTTAATTAATCACCTTGGCTTTAGATTTGAATGCTGATGATATGTGTCCTTCTGTCAATTAAAATGTTTTATAATTTTAAATTGACATACATGCAGTGGATTACATCTGCAATGATAATTTGTACCAATTACTCTGGTTATGGCTGACTATACTAATCAGACAAATTGATGGGATTTGGATTTTCATTGGAGCTATTAAAATGGTAGCAAAGCCTAGAGTTAAGTTGTACTTCGCACTGGATGAAAATCTTTGACTGCAAGAAATTGCCGAGAGTTATGAATTGGAATTGGTTTATTATTGTCACATGTACCAGGGTACAGTGAATAACTTGCCTTGTATACAATTCATACAGATCAATGCATTGAAGTGGTAAAAGGTAAAACAATAATAGAATGCAGAATAAAGTGTAACAGCTATAGAGAAAGTGCAGTGCAGGTGGATAATAAGGTGCAAGGTCATGATGAGGTAGATTGTGAGGTCAAGAGTCAAGACTGCAGCCTTGTACATCATGAAAACCAGCCTCCCCTCCATTGATTCTACACCTCCTGCTGCCTCGGGAAAGCGCCCAACATAATCAGGACTTGTCGCACCCTGGTCATTCTGTCTCTCCTTCCTCCCATCAAGCGTAAGGTACGAAAGCTTGAGAACACGTATCACCGGGCTCAAGGACACTTTCTATCCTGCTGTATAAGACTCTTGAATGGAACTCTTGTACAATAAAGACAAACTCTTGATCTCTTAATCTACCTTGTCATGACCCTTGCACTTTATTTGTCTACCTGCACTGCACTTTCTTTGTAACTGTAACACCATATTCTGCATTCTGTTCTTTTGTACTGCCTCAATGTATGGAAGGATCAGTCTGGATGGCATGCAAGCAAAAACTTCTCACTGCATTTCAGTACATGTGACAATAATAAATCAATTACCAATGCCATCTTCAGAGATGTTGCAGTTTTAGTTGCATGTGAGATTCTGTGTATTTAATAACTTTGATTGAATTTGCTCATTGATTAAACCACAAACCACAGTGCATGACCTCAAAAAAACATTGAAGCTCTAGTGTTGAGATAGATCCTTCAATATAATCATCTGATTGTTGTCAGTCTCACTTGACCTAAACCTGGGCAAATTATTTATTCAACCTCCAACTACTTCTGGACACATATGCATATACATCATCACTGCATCATTCATTTACATGCATGATATTCACATGAATATGTGAATCATAGAAATATTGGCTGTGCTATTATACTCCCTTTGGGTTTCCTGAACATATGTGGGCCTGATCTACAGGTCACAAGAAAGTGTCCCACTTGTCACAGATCTGTCACTTGCACATCTCAAACTCTGCCATCGTTAAAGTGGGAAGGTCTACTCCATTCCCTACCCTCTTCCACCTGCCTTTGTGAAGTGGAGTTAATACTGACCTCAGTAAACCTAGATTTCAATGCAATAAACTTGAGTGACTGCACTGCAAGTAAAAGAAAAGAATTCGTGAAAAATGAGTGATAGAATGAAAGGTCTTTAAAGGCAAGTTGAAAAAGTTTTATATTATTTGTAGGAGGCAAATCTACAACACAAAGTGGATAAATATTTTCTTTGGTCACTAATGCTAAAGCTAGATATGTAGAAGTAATTCTGTTTCACAGACGTAAGAGACTGCTAGAATCTGGAGCAACAGTCTGCTGGAGGAACCCATTGGCAACACACACAAAATGCTGGAGGAACTCAGCAGGTCAGGCAGCAACTATGGAGAGAAATAAACGGTCGATGTTTCGGGTCAAGATCCTTCATCAGGGTCCAAGGAAGAACCTGCTGCAATCAGAAGAAAAATGGATTAATTCGATGATGAAGGATCTCGACCCGAAATGTCGACTTGTGTTTAAAACTGTGTAGATTTTCTCTCTGTGGCTTCTTGCTGCAAAGAATTCAGATTACTAGATTTGCTTTAATTAACTAGCTTTAGACTTGCTGAGATATGCGTCCTTTCATTCTGACAAACTATTTTACCATTTTAAATTGACATACATTTGGTGGATAACTTCCACTATATCTGTAACAACATTTTGCACCAGTCACATGATTGTAGCTGATCCTATTGATGGGCTTTGGATTCTGCATTGTGCCTCCATGACTATAAAGTGAAATTACATTGGTATCTGCAGACAGTTCCCATTTCACTGCTAGATTTCCTCAATGTATGGTTGAATTGGAGTCTGATGTAAAGGTTACAATAAAGTGTCCCACCACTCCTAGATAGGTCACTCACACAGCTTGAAGCCTGCTGTAGTAAAGAGCTTCTCTGTCCTCTACCTCTCCCACCTGCCATTGGGATATAGGGTTAACCTTGACCACAGTGAATCTGGATTTCAATGCAATTAGTCTGAGAGGGTAGAATGTGGTTCAGGTTGGTTTACTGCAGTTCAAAAGCAAGGAGAATGAATAACTCATTGTAGCATTGAAAATGCTCTGATCTGTTTTGTTTCTATCACTTACTGCAAATAAGTTTAGAGAATATTTTGCTTTATTGTAGAGATGCCAGTGACCAAGAAGCGCCCCAAAAAGAAACAAGAAGCAAAACCCAACCAGCCGGTCCAGGAAACTACAAGTGCAAGTAAGTGATTTGTAGCTCCTCTGCAAGTGAAAGCGCTTCTGTCATTAATCTTAAAGACCAGAGCTAGCTCCTGCTCAAGATAGCAGACACGTTAACAGATTTCGAGAGAAGATAGCTGATTCAAAACCTCATTACACTTTTACAAGAATGGCTATCTGTTGAAATAGTTTAGGAGCCTAATGATGCTACTGGGCAGGGGTTCAGCAGAAGTGGGGACAGAAACGTAATCACAGAATCATGGAACAGTACAGCACAATAGAGGCCCTTCGGCCCACAATGTTGTGGTGACCTTTAATCCTCGCCTAAGACTATCTAACCCCTTCCTCCCACATATCCCTCTATTTTAAATTCCTCCATATGCTTATCTAGTAATGTCTTGAATTTGACCAATGAAACTTAACATGTCTTAAAGTATAACCGTTATTATGCAGTAAAATAGAGCAGAGTGTCTGTACACAGTGAGTCCTCACAAGTAGCATGGAGAGAATAATCGGATCAGATGAAGAATTAGTTTCTTATGACATTAATTTAAATGGTACTGAAAATTTGATGATTGTTTCTTTGAGATGGGGGTATGACAGACCAGTAACTGCTCTCAGCATAGGAACATAATAACACAAGAACAGGCCCTTTGGCCTACCATGTTCCAAACATGATGTCAAATTAAACTAATCCCATCTGCCTGCACATGGTCTGTATCCGTCTATTCCCTGCTTGTTCATCTGTCTGTCTAAATACCCATTAAATGTTGCTTGAGTATCTGCTTCTACCACATCCTTTGGTAGCATGTTCCAGGAACCTATCATTCTCTGTGTAAAAACTTGCCCTGCAAATCTCCTTTAAACTTTCCCGCTCTCAGCTTAAAGCTATGCCCTCTGATTTTGACATTGCTGCTTTTGGGAAATAGACTCCATCTACCGTGTCTATGTCTTTCATAATTTTACATACTTCCGTCATGTTGCCGATGCTCCAGAGAAAACAGTCCAAGTTTGTCCAACCTCTCCTTATAACTAATACACCCCATTCCAAACAACATCCTGGTCCTGCTCTTCCACATCCTCTCCAAAGTCTTCACATCCTATAGTGCGTCAACCAGAACTGCACACAGTATTCTAATATGGCCTAACCATAGTTTTATGCAGCTGCAACATGACTTCTTGCCTTATGTACTCAGCACTCCGATCGATGAAGGCAAGGCCTTATGCCTTCTTTACCACCCTATCTACTTGTGTTGCCATTTTTCAGGGAGCTGTGCACCCTATGATCCCTCTGCACATCAGTGCTTCTAAAGATCCTGCCCTTTACTATAAACTTTATTCTTACACTTGACCTCCCAAAGTGCAACACCTCACACTTGTCGGGATTAGACACCATCTGCCATTTTTCTGTGCAAGTTTCAACTGATATATCTCTTGCTCTATCCTTTCACAGCCTTCCCAATGATTCACAATTCCACCAATTTTTGTGTTATCCGCTAATTTACTGTTCGGACACCTACATTTTCTGCCAAATCATGACCATATATATTACAGACAACAGAGGTCCCAGCGCTGATCCTTGTGGATCACCACTGGCCACAGAGTTCCAAGTTAGTAAGTCTTATCCCATAAAATCTTCTTCATTTTCCCTACCATAGAGAGGGTGCAGAGGAGATTTCCAAGGATGCTGCCTGGAATGCAGAGCATGCGTTATGAAAGCAGGTTGAGGGAACTTGGCCTTTTCTCCTTGGAGCGACGGAGGATGACGGGGGACCTGATAGAGGTTTATAAGATGACGAGGGGCATTGATCGGGTAGATAGTCAGAGGCTTTTCCCCAAGGCTGAAATGGTTGCCACAAGAGGACATAGGTTTAAGGTGCTGGGGAGTAGGTATAGAGGAAATGTCAGGGGTAAGTTTTTTTACTCAGAGAGTGGTGAGTGCATGGAATGGGCTGCCGGCAACGGTGGTGGAGGCGGATACGATAGGGTCTTTTAAGAAACTTTTGGATAGGTACATGGAACTGAGAAAAATAGAGGGCTATGGGTAAGCCTAGTAATTTCTGAGGTAGGGACATGCTTGTCACAGCTTTGTGGGCTGAAGGTCCTGAATTGTGCTGTAGGTTTTCTATGTTCTATGTTCTGATGTAAGGGTTACAGACCTATAAAGTCCTAGTTTGTCCTTGTTAACCTTCTTAAACACAGGGACAACATTGGATGTTCTCCAGTCTTCTGGCACCAAGCCCGTGGCTAAAGACGATACAAAGATCTCTGTCAAGGCCCAGCCGTCCCCTTCCTTGCCCCTCTCAATATCCTTGGATAGATCCCATTAGGCCCTGGGAACATCCCTCCTAATGATTTTTAAGACACTCAACACCTCCTCAATATCAATTTGCCCTCGAATATCAACAACCTATCCTCTCCACCATCCATATCCTTCTTGGTGAATACCAATGCAAAGCACTCATTAAGGACCTCACCCCCTTCACCTCACCAGGCTAGGCTCATTCCCCAGTGTAAAGTCTAGTACGGCTCCATCCCGAGCTGGAGTATCTACATTTTGTTTCAAGAAACCCTCCTGGATGCACCAAACAAATTCTGCTCCATTTAAGCCCCTGGCCCTAAGGTAGCTCCAGTCAATTTTGGGGAAGTTAAATTCACCCAGTACAATAACTTTGTTGTTTTTATATCTTTCCATGATCTGCCTGCATATCTGTTCCTCTAGCTCACATTAGCTATTGGATGGCCTCTATATTTTCCTCTATACCTTTCTTATTCCTGAGTTCTACCCATATGGCCATGCTGGACGAACCCTCCAAGATGTCCTCTCCTAATGCAGCAGTGACATTCTCCTTAAACAGTAATGGAACTCCCTCACCTCTCTCACTTCCCTCTCTGTCATGTCAAAAACACCTACCCCCTGAAACATTAAGCAGTCCTTCTCTCAACTAAGTTTCTGTAATATATACAATATCATTGCTCTTTATCAATTGAAGCAAAGTTTCTCTCACTCTTTCTCAATGTAAATGATACAAATCTAATTGCTTTCTCTTGAGCATCGTCAGTTGTGTGACTAATTTGAGCTCCATAGAACCATAGAACCATACAGCACAAAACAGGCCCTTCGGCCCACCATGTTGTGCCGTCCATCAAACCACCCTCACACTATCTAACCCTTTCCTCCCGCATATCCCTCTATCTCACATTCCTCCATATGCCTATCCAACAAACTTTTGAGCCTGTCCAATGTATCTACCTCCACCACCATCCCAGGCAGTGCATTCCATGCACCAACCACTCTCTGGGTGAAAAACCTCCCCCTGACATCACCTCCCACCCATAACCTTAAAGCCATGCCCTCTCGTCTTGAGCATTGGTGCCCTGGGAAGGAGGTGCTGACTGTCTACTCTATCTATTCCTCTCAATATTTTATATACCTCTATCATGTCTCCTCTCATCATCCTCCTTTCCAGTGAATAAAGCCCTAGCACCTTAAGCCTCTCCTCATATTCCATACGCTCTAATCCAGGCAGCATCCTGGTAAATCTGCTCTGCACCCTCTCCAACGCCTCCACATCCTTCCTACAATGCGGCGACCAGAACTGAACACAGTACTCTAAGTGTGGTCTAACTAGAGTTTTGTAAAGCTGCATCATCACTTCGCGGCTCTTAAACTCAATCCCACGATTTATGAAAGCCAACATCCCATAGGCCTTCTTAACTGCTCTATCCACCTGTGAGGCAACTTTCAGTGAACTGTGAATGTGAACCCCCAGATCCCTCTGCTCCTCTACACTGCCAAGTACCTTGCCATTTACCTTGTACTCTGCCCTGGAGTTTGTCCTTCCAAAGTGTACCACCTCACACTTCTCCGGATTGAACTCCATCTGCCACTTGTCAGCTCCTGCTCCATAATTGGAAGCTTCACACACTTTTCAATGTACATTATACTATAGTGAACTAGTAAAGACACTTTTCCTATACTCTTCTTTTAGATAAGTCATTTGCCTGTTTCTGTTCTTCCCTTCAATTCCATTTCTCACCTTCTTTCATTAATTGATGAAATTGCATTAGTGCTGTTGCAAGATCTGCCAAAAGGCAAGAGGTCAGCATGGTGTATGACCTGACTTCAGCAGTGCTTTTGGGTTTCCTCACCTTCATAACCGCTGCCACTTTTTACTTGACTGGTTTGAATCCACTGGCATCCACATTCAGTGCAACATAAACTACTTTCTATATAAACCTCTTTTGAACTTTACATTGTGTTCATGCTGTCATCGGAGCACTTTTTTACTATTTGAATGTTTTCTTCTATGGTACCTGCAGATATTAGTACATCATCATGACTGTAGATATTGATCTACACATTCTAGTATTTTTTCCACAAGATAACTTGAAAAATTCTCAGTAACTATTTCATACCATAAGATAATTTTACATCAGAGCAAAGATACTTTTCTCATTTCTTAAGTATTTCTGACTCCAGTTCAGGTGAGCAGATGCACATGCTAGATGTGTTTTGGTGAAAACATTGGACTGTGTCAGCTCCACATATAAATCCTGGGAAATACGCAAAGGATACTACTCATTGTCAACTGCTTTGTTCAGCGTCATCTTGTAATCGCCATGTAGTTGAACAGCAGCATCTGCTTTGGTACTATCAATGTTGCCCAATCATTCTGAATTTATCTTTACTAGAATTCCATTCTGTTCTAATTTTTCCAACTTCTTCTCTACTTGCTGCTTTAACATGAACGGAGCTCATTCGGACTTACAGAAGAAGGGCTTCACATCTGCCCTTGTATAAACATAGGCCTTACAATATAGAACATAGAACAGCACAGGAACAGGTTCTTTGGCCTATCGTCTCTGCGCCAACCATGATGCCAATCTAACTAATCCCATCTGCCTGCACATGGTCTGTATCTGGCTATTCCCTGCTTGTTCATGTGTCTTTCTAAATCCCTCTTAAAACGCTGCTGTCGTATCTTCTATCATCTCCCCAGACAACATGTTCCAGGCTTCTACCATTCTTTATGCAAAAAACTTGCCTCACACATCTCCTTTAAACTTTTCCTCCCTCACTTTAAAACCTATGCCCTCTAGTATCTGATGTTTTCACTCTGGGAAAAACACTTGGACTATTTGCCCTATCTATGCCTCTCATTTCTATCAGGTTGCCCCTAAGCCTCCTTTGAAAACAATCCAAGATTTGCCCAACCTCTCCTTACAGCTAATACATTCCAATCCAGGCAACATCTTGGTGAACCTCTTCTGCACTCTCTCCAAAACCTCCACATACTTCCTATCCTTACCTTATAATCTGTAAGAATCATTATCACCTTGAACTTTACTGTACATTTTCCCAATAATATGCCCAAGAGTGGTTTTGTAGATCCATGCTGTATAGTTCTCTGCAGTGAAGCTTCGATTTTTGGAGCCAATCCTTGCCCGATGCCGTTTGATTAGAATGCCAGTTACAATCTTTAGTAATTCTATCTACTGTCTTTGTAATGTATTGAATATTTCATTCAGCCTACAATCTTCAATATTTTGCCTGAATGCTATATCCTTCATCAGTGGTTCTTGGCCAAACTTATTTAATTAGGTAATGTTTCCCATAGTTGAACAATCTGCTTTCCACCATTGGCACTGAAGGCATAAATATTTTGTAAGCTCAATTCCTCATTGTTCTCATTGGCTTTACCACTGTGTAGACTTTCTCTCTGCAGCTTTTTGCTATGAGAACTTTCCTTCTGTGAAGAAATCATATTACTGAAGATACTTTAATTAATCACCTTGGCTTTAGATTTGAATGCTGATGATATGTGTCCTTCTGTCAATTAAAATGTTTTATAATTTTAAATTGACATACATGCAGTGGATTATATCTGCAATGATAATTTGTACCTATTACTCTGGTTATGGCTGACTATACTAATCAGACAAATTGATGGGATTTGGATTTTCATTGGAGTTATTCAAATGGTAGCAAAGCCTAGAGTTAAATTGTACTTCGCACTGGATGAAAATCTTTGACTGCAAGAAATTGCCGAGAGTTATGAATTGGAATTGGTTTATTATTGTCACATGTACCAGGGTACAGTGAATAACTTGCCTTGTATACAATTCATACAGATCAATGCATTGAAGTATTAAAAGGTAAAACAATAACAGAATGCAGAATAAAGTGTAACAGCTATAGAGAAAGTGCAGTGCAGGTGGACAATAAGGTGCAAGGTCATGATGAGGTAGATTGTGAGGTCAAGAGTCAAGACTGCAGCCTTGTACATCATGAAAACCAGCCTCCCCTCCATTGATTCTACACCTCCTGCTGCCTCGGGAAAGCGCCCAACATAATCAGGACCTGTCGCACCCTGGTCATTCTCTCTCTCCTTCCTCCCATCAAGTGGAAGGTACGAAAGCTTGAGAACACGTATCACCGGGCTCAAGGACACTTTCTATCCTGCTGTATAAGACTCTTGAACAGAACTCTTGTACAATAAAGACAAACTCTTGATATCTTAATCTACTTTGTCATGACCCTTGCACTTTATTTGTCTACCTGCACTGCACTTTCTTTGTAACTATAACACCATATTCTGCATTCTGTTCTTTTGTACTGCCTCAATGTATGGAAGGATCAGTCTGGATGGCAAGCAAGCAAAAGCTTCTCACTGCGTTTCAGTACATGTGACGATAATAAATCAATTACCAATGCCATCTTCAGAGATGTTGCAGTTTTAGTTGCATGTGAGATTCTGTGTATTTAATAACTTTGATTGAATTTGCTCATTGATTAAACCACAAACCACAGTACATGACCTCAAAAAAACATTGAAGCTGTAGTGTTGAGATAGATCCTTCAATATAATCATCTGATTGTTGTCAGTCTCACTTGATCTAAACCTGGGCAAGTTATTTATTCAACCTTCAACTACTTCTGGACGTACTGTGTCATTCATTTACATATATTATATTCACGCACAGTTATAAGTGTAGAAATATTGGCTATGCTCTTATACTCCCTTTGGGTTTCCTGAACATATGGGAGCCTGATCTAGAGGTCACAAGAAAGTGTCCCACTTGTCACAGATTTGTCACTTGCACATCTCAGACTCTGCCATCATAAAAGTAGCAAGGTCTACTCCATCCCCTACCTCTTCCACCTGCCTTTGGGAAGTGGGGTTTATATTGACCTCAGTAAACCTGAATTTCAATGCAATAAACTTGAGTGAGTGCATTGCAATTAAAAAGAAAGAAGAATTCATGAAAAATAACAGTTACTGTAGGAATGAAAGTGATCGGTCCCAAAGGGTTGAACATCAACTTCAAATAAATTTAGAGAATATATTGCTCTATCGTGGACAAAAAGCACTTTAAAAACAAATGACGAATAAAACCATAAACAGATAGTACCAAAAGTAAAAGGGCAAATAAGCATTTTCTTTAGCTTCTCTGGGAATGAAAATGTTACTGTTATTCATCTTAGAAATTGGAGCTACTTCTTGTTCAAGATGGCAGACATGCAGGGAGATCCCTAGAGAGGATTTCTGATTCAAGACATAATCACACCTTTATGTAATTTGCTATCTGTTGGAGCAGTTTGGGAGGTTCACATTCCTTGGGCATATTTTCAGCAGAGGCAGGTGAAGAAACTTAATATCTGCACTTCATGAAATGTTATGTGGCAAGGAGGCAGACAATTTGAACACGGCACGTTCCCAGAGGTTGGAATTGAATGAATTGCCAATTAAGAAACAGAATTAGTTTCTTACGGTGTTTATTTAGTATTGTCGAATATTTAACGACTATTTATTTGAAGTGGGGATATGACAGAACATTGACCACAGTCATAAGAAAGGCAACAGCTAGAACCAGAGAGCATTTAATTTACATATTATAAGGTCAAATAACCAAATTTTTCCACTGCAGCAGAAACAGCAACAATGCAGTAATGCAGTGGCTTAAATATGGAAAAGTTCCATGAGGTATTTCTCAGAATCATGTCTACCCAAAAATGACCATCAAGGCTAAGAGATATAAAGATGGGTAATTGAAAGCCTGATCTGAGAGCTGAGTTTTAAAGAGAGGTAGGTGAGAGGGGGCATACTCAGCATATGGAACATATTTTAATTGCATTTAAAAGTCATATCAAGAAAGGTTGAAATTCCATCACTATTTCCAAATATGCTATTGATACCAAGGAATGGGATGGTTCATGCTAAATTTTCCAAATCTTTCTCTGCCCGTTTCTTCAATACATATGTATTATACCTCATTAAAATGTATTTAATAACATGTTAAGTATGTTCTATTAGCAAGTACAAATGATGGAAGCCTTGAAAGGCTGGGTCTTTTCTGTCAGAACAGATTATAGTGCAACATACTAGAAATATTTTCCCAAATCATATATCAGAGAAGAAGTAAACACACCGTATATGAGGAGCATGTACAAGCAGCAAGTCCGATCAAACACAATATTGCCCATTGCTTGGCAATAATTCTGAAAACAATTTGTGTGGTTGGTCATGAAACAATTTATGGTATCTGAACCTGACCCTCAAACAAAGCAACAAAATAGTTAATCGTTGCTTTCAAAAGCGCAGGTTTTATGCATGGGGCTGCTTTTAAAATCTCGTTTCCTTTGACTCGTCCTTACAATTTCCTAATCAGAAATCAGTGCTACAATTTTATTAAAATGATTATTACATGGAGGCTTCTGTTATCCATGCATGTTGTAGACACTGCATGTGCTGAAAGACTCCGTGCACTGAAATGCAGGTAAAAAGCATGAGAGGCAATATATTTTGCTGGATCTGCACAATGCTTGTACTAAAATGATGCATGTTCTTCACGTAGGGCTCAAAAAGCAAGACTATATGAATGAGCTTTCAGGACCTAATATTTGACTTTGTGTATATTACTGAAGTTCATGTTAGTTTCAGGTCAATTAACTAGTTTCTCTTTGATTTTAAAAAATCTAGTAAAGAAAGTCAAGAAAATAACTGCAAAAGCAAAGCCCCCAAAGAAGAAGCTAATTAGCACTCAGATCTCGGACAGTTTGCAGATGAAAGATCTGTTCAAGCAGAAGAATTTATCCCTAAAATCCAAGGAGGAGAGTGTGCAAACAAAAATTCAAAAAAGTAAGTCTTATTCTTTAAAGATATTCTTCTGAGATTTTCAGTTGGCAGTTGAGAAAATAAATCGAAAACATAAAAATATGTGAAAACTGATGCCATGTAGAATAGTTGAGCTGGAAAACAGATGAACAAAGAGAAGTTGGATCAGAACTTAGAACCATAGAGCACAATACAGGCCCTTCGGCCCACCGTGTTGTGCCGACCTTCAAACCACGCCTGTCTATCTAACCCCTTCCTCCCACATATCCCTCTATTTAAAATTCCTCCATATGCTTATTCAACAATCTCTTGAACTTGACCAACATATCTGCCTCCACCACCACCCCAGGCAGCGCATTCCATGCACCAACCACTCTCTGGGTGAAAAACCTCCCTCTGACATCTCCCTTGACCTTCCCACCCATTAACTTAAAGCCATGCCCTCTCGTATTGAGCATTGGTGCCCTGGGAAAGAGGCGCTGGCTGTCTACTCTATCTATTCCTCTTAATATTTTGTATACCTCTATCATGTCTCCCCTCATCCTCCTTCTCTCCAATGAGTAAAGCCCTAGCTCCTTTAGTCTCTCCCTATAATCCATACTCTCTAATCCAGGCAGCATCCTGGTAAATCTCCTCTGCACCCTTTCCAATGCCTCCACATCCTTCCTATAATGTGGCGACCAGAACTGGACACAGTACGCTAAGTGTGGTCTAACCAGAGTTTTGTAAAGCTGCATCATTACTTTGCAGCTCTTAAACTCGATCCCACGTGTTATGAAAGCTAACATCCCATAAGCTTTCTTAACTACCCTATCCACCTGTGAGGCAACTTTCAGTGAACTGTGAATATGAAGCCCCCAGATCCCTCTGCTCCTCCACATTACCAAGAATCCTGCCATTAACCTTGTACTCCACCTTGGAGTTTGCCCTTCCAAAGTGTACCACCTCACACGTCTCCAGATTGAACTCTATCTGCCACTTCTCAGCCCAGCTCTGCGTCCTATCAATATCCCTCTGCAAGCTTTGACAGCCCTCCGCACTATCCACGATGCCACCGATCTTTGTGTCATCTGCAAACTTGCTAACCCACCGTTCCATACCCTCATCTAAGTCATTAATAAATATCACGAAAAGTAGAGGTCCCAGAACTGATCCCTGCAGGACACCACTGGTCACAGCCCTCCAGTCTGAATGCACTCCCTCCACCACAACCCTCTGCTTTCTACAGGCAAGCCAATTCCGAATCCACACAGCCAAGCCTCCCTGGATCCCTTGGCCTCTGACCTTCTGAAGAATCCTACCATGTGGAACCTTATCAAACGCCTTACTAAAATCCATGTAGACCACATCCACTGCACCACCCTCATCAATCTTCCTGGTCACCTCCTCAAAGAACCATATCAGGCTTGTGAGGCAAGATCTTCCCTTCACAAAACCATGCTGGCTGTCCCTAATTAGTCCATGATTCTCTAAATGCTCATAGATCCTATCTCTTAGAATCCTTTCTGACAGCTTGCCCACCACAGATGTAAGGCTCACTGGTCTGTAATTCCCTGGTCTATCCCTACTACCTTTTTTGAATAAGGGGACAACATTTGCCACCCTCCAATCCTCCGGTACCATCCCCGTGGACAACGAGGACTCAAAGATCCTAGCCAACGGTTCAGCAATCTCCTCCCTCGCCTCGCGAAGTAGCCTGGGGAATATTCCGTCAGGCCCCGGGGACTTATCTGATCGAAGTTTACAAGATGGCGCTAGGCCAGCATAGTCCTGATTTGTATTCCTGTCCACAATATCTATACATGAATCAGTAATGAAAATGAACAACATTGCTATCTGGTCCCAAGACAGATTTGCATCCACATACAGACACTTTTCAGTTGGAAACTTTCAACGTTTCTTATTTGATCACACGATGTGAAAATCAACGACAAGACTAGAGTTGATTGCCTATTCCCCATTGACGCTGAGGAAGCAGGTAGTTTGTTCCAAAATTATAAAAGTAGAGACTATAAAATATTGTTACCAGGGTATTCTCCCACCTGGAACTTATCGTAAGAGAGAGAAGCAGGGTTAGACCATACTGGGCCTTAAGCCTGCTCTATGCATTAAGATCATTACTGATCCTGTACTTTCCCATCCAATTTCCATATCCCTTGATTTCCTTGGGTTTAATCTCAGTATTGAGATTCAGTGATTGAGCATGTACAGTCCACAGTCTAGTGGAGAGAATTCCAAAAATTTAGTCCTTTGTATAAATAAATTTCTCCTCAACTCGGTCCTGGTTGGCTAACCCCTTGTGCTGAGTCTAGGTACGGCAGATTTTAAGGACAACTCCACCCCCTTCCCCCAACCATTTCAGAACAGAAGCAAGCAAATAATAAGGCAGAATTGGACATGAATCTGGAAATTAAGTAACTTCACTACACCAGCATATGTAGTATAATACCGTATTGATTTTAATCTGGAGTCTATGAACCTGCCTGCATCTACAACAGCAATAGCATCAATATCAATACCATGAAGTCAATGCTTTGTGATTCAACTATCAGTCGCTTCTGCTACTTCTCATGGTAATATACTTGCATCATAGCACACTAAGTGTAGGTAGTGAAGGGAGTATTAAATGTAAAGGTGCATTGGGAAACTGCCAAAATATATCAACTCACTTTTTCAACTCTCCAACTATTTCTGCACATATGTACATATAAATCTTTGCGCTCATTTACAGATACTACACTGGTTTCCCCTTTTCACATGAATGACTTGAATAATAAGGGATTTAACCTACTAAATTATTTCTTAGAACATAGAACAATTACAGCACAATTCAGGCCCTTCGGCCCACAAAGCTGTGCCGAACATGTCCCTACCCTACAAATTACTAGGCTTACCCATAGCCCTCTATTTTACTCAGCTCCATGTACCTATCTAACAGTCTCTTGAAAGACCCTATCATATCAGCCTCCACCACCGTTTCCGGCAGCCCGTTCCACGCACTCACCACTCTCTGAGTAAAAAACTTACCCCTGACATCTCCTCTATACCTACTCCCCAGCACCTTAAGCTTCTGTCCTCTTGTGGCCACCAATTCAGCCCTGGGGAAAAGCCTCTGACTATCTACCCTATCAATACCTCTCGTCACCTTATACACTTCAATCAGGACCCCCCTCATCCTCCGTCTCTCCAAGGAGAAAAGGCCGAGTTCCCTCAACCTGCTTTCATAAGGCATGCTCCGCATTCCAGGCAGCATCCTTGTAAATTTCCTCTGCACCCTCTCTATGGCTTCCACATCTTTCCTTTAGTGAGGCGACCAGAACTGAGCACAATACTCTGTGTGGTCTGACCAGGGACCTATATAGCTGCAACAATACCTCACGGCTCCTAAATTCAATTCCCCGATTGATGAAGGACAATACACCATATGCCTTCTTAACCACAGAGTCAACCTGCGCAGCTGCTTTGAGCGTCCTATGGACTTGGACCCCAAGATTCCTCTGATCCTCCACACTGCCAAGAGTCCTACAGTTAATACTATATTCCACCGACATATTTGACCTACCAAAATGAACCACTTAACACTTATCTGGGT
Organism: Pristis pectinata; assembly: GCF_009764475.1. Classification (NCBI taxonomy): domain Eukaryota; kingdom Metazoa; phylum Chordata; class Chondrichthyes; order Rhinopristiformes; family Pristidae; genus Pristis; species Pristis pectinata. The sequence continues at coordinate 6,389,519 of NC_067410.1, read as the reverse complement.
TGAAATGCATCTGCCATATCTGGGTTGAACTGCATCTGCTTTGTTGCTTTGATCTTCTCAAAGGGACTTGTACTACTGGCATTGTTTCTATTTCTTGGCTTAAGGAAAGTGTCACTCCTTGACTCACTTCAGTAGAATTTTGTGTTGTTTCTTCCACACTCCAAAGTATCAACCTCTGGAATGCACTCATAATTATTTAATTCTTCGATATTCTCTTTCAGGAATTAAATGATTTAGAGCATAGAACATTACAGCACAGTACAGGCCCTTCGGCCCATGATGTTGTGCCGACATTTTATCCTGCTCTAAGATCTATCTAACCCTTCCCTCCCACATAGCCCTCCATTTCTCTATCATTCATGTGTCCATCTAAGAGTCCCTTAAATGTCCCTAATGTATCTGCCTCCACAACCTCTGCCAGTAGTGCGTTCCACACACCCACCACTCTCTATGTAAAAAAAACTTACCTCTGACATCCATCCCCCTTATACCTTCCTCCAATCACCTTAAAATTATGGCCCCTCGTGTTAGCCATTTTCGCCCCAGGTGAAAGTGTCTGACTGTCCACTCGATCTATGCCTCTTATCTTATACATCTCTATCAAGTCACCTCTCATCTTCTTCCACTCCAAATAGAAAAGCCCTAGCTCACTCAACCTATCATCATAAGATATGCTCTCCAATCCATGCAGCATCCTGGTAAATCTCCTCTGCACCCTCTCTAAAGCTTCCACATCCTTCCTATAATGAGGCGACCAGAACTGAACACAAGTGTGGCCTAACCAGAGCTTTATAGAGCTGCAACATTACCTCGGAACTCAGTACCCCAACCAATGAAAGCCAACGCACCAGATGCCTTCTTGACAACCCTATCAACCTGCAACGTCGACATGCCCTAGCGTATCAGCCTGTTGTACGCCATCCTCACAAACGTTAAGGCCTCTCTCACTGAATGAATATTTTACTTCAGTATCCATTAAGGACCTCCCCTACCTCTTGTGACTCCAGGCACACATTTCCTCTTTTATCCCTGATCGGTCCGACCCTCACTCTATTCATCCTCCTATTCTTCACATATGTGTAGAGTGCCTTGGGTTTTCCTTAATCCTACTCGCCAAGGCCTTCTCAATCCCCCGTCCAGCTCTCCTAAGTCCATTCTTAAGGTCCCTCCTGGTGACCTAGTAACTCTCCAGAGCCCTGTTAGATCCTTGCTTTCTAAACCTAAGGCAAGCTTCTTTCTTCCTCTTGACAAAATATTCTGCGTCTCTTGTCAACCATGGTTCCTTCATCCTACCATCCTTACCCTGCCTCAATAGGACAAACCTATCCAGAACCCCATGCAAGTACTCCCTAAACAACCTCCACATTTCCATTGTGAACTTCCCAAAGAACATCTGTTCCCAATTTACACTCCAACTTCCTGCCTATTAGCATCATAATTCCCCCTCCCCCAGTTAAATACTTTCCCATATTGTCTGCTCCTGTCCCTCTCCAAGGATATGGTAAAGGTCAAGGAGTTATAGTCAGTGTCTCCAAAATGCTCTCCCACCGAGAGATCTGAAATCTGATCAGGCTCATTGCCTGGTACCAGGTCAAGTACAGCCTCTCCTCTAGTCGGCCTGTCCACATACTGTGTAAGGAATCCAGGAATGTCTCTGCTGCTACTGGGGGGTCTGTAGAATACTCCCAATAGAGTGATCACTCCCTTCCTGTTTCTGACTTCACCCACACTGACTCAGTAGACGATCCCTCCAGGATGTCCTCCCTTTCTACAACTGTGATAAGGTCCCTGATCAACAAAGCCACTGCCCCACGTCTTTTACCTCCTTCCCTGTCCCTTTTGAAACATCTAAACCCCGGAATATCCAGCAGCCATTTCTGCCCTTTGTCACAAGTCTCTGTAATGGCCACAACATCGTAGTTCCATGTATTTACCCATGCTCTAAGTCCATCACCCTTGTTCCTGACAATTCTTGCTTTAAAATAGACACACTTCAATCCATCCAACAGACTGCAATTTTGCCCTTTCAACGACTATCCTTCCTCAGTCTTTCTACACACTGCATCTACTTGTACACCAAATGCACCAACCTCTAACCTATCACTCGGGTTCCCAATCCCCCTGCCGAACTAGTTTAAACCCTCCCCAATAGCTCTAGCAAACCTGCCCGGAAGAATATTGGTCCCCCTCCAGTTCAGGTGTAACCCGTCCCTTTTGTACAGGTCATACCTTCCCCAGAAGAGATCCCAATGATCAACATGATCAAGATAGAGGAATTGATATGTAGATGGATAATGGAAAGATATAAAAGTAACAGGATTATCATAGTGGGTGACTTTAAATTATCCAATATTAACTTACTTAGCACAAGAGGCTTAAATAGAGCAGAATTTGTTCGGTGAATTGAGGAGTGTTTCTTCAACGTAGATAGACATACTAGAGACAGTTGGACAGGTTTGGACATCTTGGTCAGCATGGACCAGTTAGGCTGAAGGGCCTGTTTCCATGCAGTATGACTCTATGATTAGAGGAGGGGCTATACTATTGGGAAATGAGCCTGGCCAGGTCATTTGGATTTCAGCGGGAGAGCATTTTGGGAACAGTGATCACAACTCCTTACCTTTTAAGGTATTTTTGAATAAAGGTAAGTTTGGACCTCGGAGGGAAAATGCTAAATAGAGGGAAGGCTATTGCAGTTGTATAAAACTTTGGTTAGGCCGCATTTGGAGTATTGTGTTCAGTTCTGGTCACCCCATTAGCAATAGGATATGGAGGATTTGGAGAGCATGCAGAAGAAGCTCATTCAAGTTCAAGTTTATTGTCATGGACATACATACCCAGGGTATAAATGCCACAAAAATTAGATTTTTGCAACAGCAGCTCAGTACGTTACAAGCATGAACTAACATAAATTAACATATGCATGAACTAACATAAATTAAACATAATTTACATGACAAAAATAAACACAATGTCATTGGTGCAAATTGAGGGAAGTATAGTCTGAGATAATATCAGGGTTTTTCAGATAGGTTCAAGAACCTGATGGCAGTGGGGAAGAAACTGTTGTTGAACCTTGAGGTGTGGGTCTTTACACTCCTGAATGTCCTGCCTGCTGGGAGCAAGGAGAGGGTGGCATGGCCCAGATAGCGGGGGTCCTTAATGACAGATATCGCGTTCCTGAGATATCACCTCTTGTAGATGTCCTCGATGGTGGGAGAGCAGTACCAGTGCTGGACCTGGCTGATTTTACCGCTCTCTGTTGTCTCGTGCATTCCTGTGCATTGGCGTTTTCATACCAGGCCATAAAGCAGCCAGTCAGAATACTTTCCACTGTACATCTGTAGACGTTTGTCAGAGTTTTCGATGACATGCCGAATCTCCATTTATTTCTAAGAAAGTAGAAACACTGGCGTGCCTTCTTCATGATTTCACCTGTGAGTTGGGCCCATGATAGGTCCTCCACGATGCTGCCTGGATTAGAGAGTATTAGCTATAAGGAGGGGTTGGACAAACTTGCATTGTTTTCTCTGGAGTGTTGGAGGCTTGAGGGGAGACCTGATAGAAGTTTATAAAACTATGAAAGGGTAGAAATGTCAAATACTAGAGGGCGTAACTTTAAGGTGGTGGGGGGGCGGAGTTTAAAGGAGATGTGTGGGGCAAGTCTTGTTTCACACGGAATGGTGGATGTCCGGAACACACTGCCACAGGTGGTAGTGGAAGTGGACATGAAAGCGACATTGAAGAGGCATTTAGACAGGCACATGAACACGCAGGGAATGCAGGTTTATGGATCACGTGCAGATAGATGGGCCCAGTTTAATTTGGCATCATGTTCGGCGCTGATATCATGGGCTGAAGGGCCTGTTCTTGTGCTGTACTGTTCTATCTATATATGGTATCGTAGTGAACTAATAAAATCCCTCTTCCCGGATGCCCTTTACCTAAGTTGTTGGCCTTTTGTTGGTCTTTGCTCCATTTCTCATCTTCCTTCAATAATTGACATAGGGACAGTAAAACCATAAGAAATCGAAGTGGGGCTAGGCCTGTCAGCCGACTCCCTGCTACATCATTCAGTGAAATCATGCCAGATGATTTGGCCCATGTCACTTTTCTGCAATAACCTCATATTCCATGATTCCTGTGATATGGGAAAAATCTAATGATCTCCTTCTGTAACGTCCTCAGCAACTCAGCTTGTTGATCGCCCAGCCAAAGGAAACATCTTCTCTGCATCTACTTTGTCAAACCCCATTAGTACTGTTGCTTATTGAAATAGGTAATCTTTTCCACACTTGAGCTTTCTGGTGCCATATTGTTGCACTAACTGTTTATCCATACTTCTGTTTTGAAGTCATTTTGCTTTGTATTGTTGGCGTTGGTGGCAAAAGTGCTTTGTAAGCCCAATTTCCCATTGTTCACATTGTATTTAACACTGTGTAGATTTTCTCTCTGTGGCTTCTTGCTGCAAAGAATTCAGATTACCAGAGTTGCTTTAATCAACTAGCTTTAGACTTGCTGAGATATGTGTCCTTTCATTCTGATAAACTATTTTACCATTTTAAATTGACATGCATTTGGTGGATAACTTCCACTATATCTGTAACAACATTTTGCACCAATCACATGATTGTAGCTGATCCTATTGATGGGCTTTGGATTCTGCATTGTGCCTCCATGACTATAAAGTGAAATTACATTGGTATCAGCAGACAGTTCCCATTTCACTGCTAGATTTCCTCAATGTATGGCTGAATGGGAGTCTGATGTAAAGGTTACAATAAAGTGTCCCACCACTCATAGATAGGTCACTCACACAGCTTGAAGCCTGCTGTAGTAAAGAGCTTCTCTGTCCTCTACCTCTCCCACCTGCCATTGGGGTATAGGGTTAACCTTGACCACAGTGAGTCTGGATTTCAATACAATTAGTCTGAGAAGGTAGAATGTGGTTCAGGTTGGTTTACTGGAGTTAAGAAGCAAGGAGAATGAATGACTCATTGTAGCATTGAAAATGCTCAGATCTGTTTTGTTTCTATCATTTACTGCAAATAAGTTTAGAGAATATTTTGCTTTATTGTAGAGATGTCAGTGACCAAGAAGTGCCCTGAAAAGAAACAAGAAGCAAAACCCAATCAGCCGGTCCAGGAAACTACAAGTGCAAGTAGGTGATCTCTAGCTCCTCTGCGAGTGAAAATGCTTCTGTCATTAATCTTAAAGACCAGAGCTAGCTCCTGCTCAAGATAGCAGACACGTTAACAGATTCCTAGAGAAGATAGCTGATTCAAGACCTCATTACACCTTTACAAGAATGGCTATCTGTTGAAATAGTTTAGGAGCCTAATGATGCCACTGGGCAGGGGTTCAGCAGAAGTGGGGACAGAAACTTAACGTCTTAAAGTATAACCGTTATCGTGCAGTAAAATAGAGCAGAGTGTCCGTACACAGTGACTTCCCACAAGTAGCATGGAATGAATAATCAGATCAGATGCAGAATTTTTTTTTATGACATTAATTTAAATGGTACTGAAAACTTGATGATTGATTCTTTGAGATGGGGGTATGACAGACCAGTAACTGCTCTCAGCATTGGAACATAATAACACAAGAACAGGCCCTTTGACCTACCATGTCTGTACCAAATATGATGTCAAATTAAACTAATCCCATCTGCCTGCACCTGGTCTGTGTCCCTCTATTCCCTGCCTGTTCGTCTGTCTGTCTAAATACCCACTAAACGTTGCTTGAGCATGTTCCAGGAACCTATCATTCTCTGTGTAAAAACTTGCCCTGCAAATCTCCTTTAAACTTTCCCCCTCTCAGCTTAAAGCTATGCCCTCTGATTTTGACATTGCTGCTTTTGGGAAATAGACTCCATCTACCGTGTCTATGTCTTTCATAATTTTACATACTTCCGTCATGTTGCCGATGCTCCAGAGAAAACAGTCCAAGTTTGTCCAACCTCTCCTTATAACTAATACACCCCATTCCAAACAACATCCTGGTCCTCTTCTTCCACATCCTCTCCAAAGTCTTCACATCCTATAGTGCGTCAACCAGAACTGCACACAATATTCTAATATGGCCTAACCAAAGTCTTATACAGCTGCAACATAACTTCTTGCCTTATGTACTCAGCACTCCGATCGATGAAGGCAAGACCTTATGCCTTCTTTACCACCCTATCTACTTGTGTTGCCATTTTTCAGGGAGCTGTGCACCCTATGATCCCTCTGCACATCAGTGCTTCTAAAGATCCTGCCCTTTACTATAAACTTTATTCTTACACTTGACCTCCCAAAGTGCAACACCTCACACTTGTCGGGATTAGACACCATCTGCCATTTTTCTGTCCAAGTTTCAACTGATCTATCTTTTGCTGTATCCTTTCACAGCTTTCCCCATGATTCACAATTCCACCAATTTTTATGTTATCTGCTAATTTACTAATCGGACACCTACATTTTCTGCCAAATCATGAACATATATATTACAGACAACAGAGGTCCCAGCGCTGATCCTTGTGGATCACCACTGGCCACAGAGTTCCAGTTGGAAAAGCCAATTTTGGATCCAATTTACCAACTCACCAAGGATCCCATGTGACTTAATCCTCTGGACCAGCCTGCCATGAGGGACCTTGCCAAGTGCTTTACTAATGTAGACAACATCCACTGCCCGAGCCTCATGAATCACCTTCATTACTTCCTCACAAAACTCAGTCAAGTTTGTGAGGCAGAACCCACACTACAAAAGATCCATGCTGACTATCCCTCACAAGTCTATGCTTTTCCAAATGCGAATAAGTTTTATCCAATAAAATCTTCTTCATTTTCCCTACCACTGATGTAAGGGTCACAGACTTATAACTTCCTGGTTTGTCCCTGTTGACTTTCTTAAACACAGGGACAACATTGGATGTTCTCCAGTCTTCTGGCACCAAGCCCATGGCTAAAGAGGATACAAAGATCTCTGTCAAGGCCCCAGAAGTCTCCTTCCTTGCCCCCTTCAATATCCTTGGATAGATCCCATTAGGCCCTGGGAACATCCATCCTAATGATTTTCAAGACTCTCTAACACCTCCTCCTCAATATCAATTTGCCCTCGAACATCAACAATCTCCTCCCTATCCTCTCCACCATTCATATCCTTCTCATTGGTGAATATCAATGCAAAGGACCTCTTCCTCTGGCTTCACTCATGAAGTCCCTCCTTTGTCCTAGAGTTGAACTACCCTTTCCCTAGTTACCCTCTTGCCCAAATGTACACATAAAATGCCTTGATTCTCCTTACATCCTACTTCCCAAGAACATTTCATGGCCCCTTTTAGCCCTGCTGATTTCTTATTCTTTCCTGCTTCCCTTATATTCCACAAGGGCCTTGTCAGATTTCAGCTTCCTAAACCTTACGTACGCTTCCTTTCTCTTTTTGCCTAAACTTATAATATCCCTTGTCATCTAATGTTTCCGAACCTTGCCATCCCTTGTTGAACATGCCAGTCCTAAGCTCTAACTAGCTGGCCTTTTAAAGACATATGTCAGATGCAGATTTACCCTCAAATAGCCATCGCCAAACTACTTTCTCCAGCCCTTGCCTGATACTGTTGTAATTAGCCTTCCCCAATACAGCACTTTCACCCAAGAATCAGTCTTATCCTTATCCGTAACTATCTTAAAACATGAAATTATGATCACTGTTCCCAAAACGCTCCTCCACGAAAATATCGAGCAACTGTCTAGGCTCATTCCCCAAAATAAAGTCCAGTACGGCCCCATCCCAAGCTGGAGTATCTACATTTTGTTTCAAGAAACTCTCCTGGATGCACCAAACAACTTCTGCTCCATTTAAGCCCCTGGCCCTAAGGTAGCTCCAGTCAATTCTGAGGAAGTTAAGTTCACCCAGTCCAATAACCTTGTTGTTTTTATACCTTTCCATGACCTGCCTGCATATCTGTTCCTCTCGCTCACATTAGCTATTGGGAGTCCTCTAGCATAACCACATCATAGTGATTGTACCTTTCTTATTCCTGAGTTCTACCCATATGGCCGTGCTGGATGAGCCCTCCAAGGTGTCCTCTCCTAATGCAGCAGTGACATTCTCCTTAACCAGTAATGGAACTCCCCCACCCCTCTCTGTCATCTATACCCTGAAACATTAAGCAGTCCTTCTCTCAACCAAATTTCTGTAAGATGTACAATATCATAGTTCCATGTGCTAATCCAGGCTCTAAGCTCATCTGCCTTACCCGTTTTCTGCTTGCATTAAAATAAATACACTTCAGACCATCATCCCTGTCATGTTCATTATCCTGCCCTGCCTGTTTTTGCCATTAGAGTACTTGACTTAACCTCTACCTCTACCTACTGTTCCAGTTCCCAACTTGTCTCAAATTAAACCCATCCTCCATACCCACCTCACACAGAGACCCTCATTTGTAAATCCATACCAGTAGCTTGATGCTAAATCTAAATTTCACATATTTGGGTGTGTTGTTATTAGAACCTAAGTTCTAATTGATGACGGTAAAATAAAACATATTTAAGTCTGGGTCTCCATGGAATTGTACATATACATCATCCCTCAAAGTACAATCCTGCAAAGTGGCATTATATGGATATAGGCCCAACACCAATGGAAATGCTGAAGGAACAATAATTTCCTCCTATATTGTATAAATGATATGGAGAAGTATATTAGAGTGGTCTACTTCGTTAATGAGTCATTCGACCTAAAATGTCTGAACTTGTTCAAAAATTCCAGGTCACCTGATGCTCACGACAGCACAAAACAATAAGCTAACTCATGCTCAATGTCGTAGGCATGTGGAACATGCCTGTTTAATTGCCTACTGTGGGAGAAAGCTGATGCATGATCTAATTATACCTTGACAAGAGTAGCTGGAGTAACAGTGCAATCATGAGCAAATCTAAACAACATAAGATGGGCTTTGGCTGCCTCTTCATTAATGTGCAACTGAAACTACTACACATCACAAAGCTGTCCGTACAACGGGGCAGGAAGAGACTGAAAATACTGCCTTCAATGAGCAAATGCAAATGATGAAGGTCTTTCAACGCTGGGTCCTTTTACAGAACACAAATTACATTGCAACATATTAGAACTAATTTATCAAATTATATAAGAATTAGTCAGAGTAGTAAAAAAGCAAATAATGGTTGAGGGATACAATGTCAAATGTTGTTTGTCACTCGTTTTCGAATAAGACCATAACATCTAGTCTATGGTGTTGCAATGTGTACGGAGATGGCTGATTAGATCAATCTGGGCTCAAAAGTTCCTTTCACACAGGTGACAGAGGTGTAAATGTAAAGGTTTAGAACACAGTCGGATAAACTTCCTGCAGATCTGTGAGGTTGTGAAATTTACTTCCAGTATTACCAGTTGAGGCAGAAACCATGCCTATCTTTCATTATTAGTTTGAACAAGGGGATAAAGGAAATGGCATACAAGTGATAATGAGAACAAGGTGAAAAAATGTGATTAAAATTATTTTCTCCTGTAGGAAGTAGGCAACAATGTGGACTGAATGGAGTGAATCATCCATTCTAACTAAACTCTGAACTGATCTGCTATGTCTATGTTATTGACATTATGTCTTTTTTCATATTTCAGCAAAATCAGAAAAAACATTTGAAGTTGTCTTCCTTTCCTAGGTGAAACAGAAGCCAAAGCAACGTTATGGATGTAAAAAACAGCTCCTTGATGGAAAAAACCCAGACTTGATGTTGAAAACTGAAGATGTTCAAGAATACTTTAGTCAATGCAGACAGAAGCATCTTGCTTTTACGTCTTCCAATGTATACTTCCATTTGAATGAGAAATGTGTAAAAAGGAAGTATGGGTTATTTGATCAGCAGAAGTTCACTGTTCCAAAAAATGTGCCAATACACTTAAATAGCACCCAGTTCACAATGCTCAAAAGCATAAATATCATTCAAGATGGAGATGATATGAAATACAAAAATAAAACTGAGGAATATGATTTTAAACATGCAAAGCCAAAGCATAGCAGTTAGCGTAATGCTATTACAGCGCCAGTGACCTGGGTTCAATTCCCACTGCTGCCTATAAGGAATTTGTGCGTTCTCCCTGGGTCTGTATGGGTTTCCTCTAAGTGCTCTGGTTTCCTCCCACATTCCAAAGATGGGTTAGGAAGTTGTGGGCATGCTATGTTGGCGCTGGAAGCGTGGCGACACTTGCGGGCTGCCCCCAGCACATTCTTAGCAATGCAAAAAGATGTATTTCACTGTGTGCTTCAATGTATATGTGACTAATAAATAAATATCTCTTATCTTATATCTGAAGAAGGAGAGGTTTCTCCAAGTTGCCAATCCTCTGTCCATTATTAGTCATTGAATTCCTATGGTCCACTCTTCAAGGTCATTGGAATCAGACAGAACCAAATATTGAATGAGCCAAGGAATTTAATTTGCCACAACTTCTGAATATCAAATAGGAGGTACTGAGATAAAAAGAAATGGAAAATAAAAATCTTCTAATCTACAGTGATAGAGAAATGGGGAGCTGTGTGGGAGGGAAGGGTTAGATAGATCTTAGAGCAGGATAAAATGTCGGCACAACATTGTGGGCCGAAGGGCCTGTACTGTGCTGTAGTGTTCTATGCTCTACAAAGGGATTGGGAACCTCAGGATAGAATCAGAAAGGAGGAAAGGTGATGGGTGGGGGTGGGGCTTCAATTATCCCAATGTAAACTGGGATTGCAATACTTTTAAAGGCAGAGAGGGTGAAGTATTCCTAAAATGTGCTCAGGATAATTTTCTAAAACTCTGTTTCTTGTCCAATGAGGAAGGTGGTATTGCAGATTCTAAGGAAGGTTCTAAGGAATACAAAAGTTTTGTTGGAGAATATTTGGGGGATAGTGATCAATGATAGCATCATAAGGAGCACAAGAAATTCTGCAGATGCTGGAATCTGGAACAATACACAAGAAGTGTTGGAGGAACTCAGCAGGTCAGGCAGCATCCATGGAGGGAAATAAACAGTCGCTGTTTCGGGCCGAGACCCTTCATCAGGACTGGAAAGGAAGAGGGCAGAAGCCGGAATAAGAAGGTGGGGGGAGGGGGAGGACCACACGCAGGTAGGGGATAGTTGAGTCCAGGTGAGGGGGGAAGGTAGGTGGGTGGGGGAGGGGAAGATGTAATAAGGTGAGAGGTAGAGGAGGCCAAGGGCTGAAGAAGAAGGAATCTGGTAGGAGAGGGCAGAGGACCATGGAATAAAGGATGGGGGAGGGGAGGAGAGGAGATGGGCAGGTCATCAAGGCAGGGGGAAGGGAGGCACAGGAATAAGAGAAGACAAAGGGGGGGGGGGGGTTACCGGAAGTTGGAGAAATCAATGTTGAGGCATCATAAGGATTAGGTTAGTTATGGAAGAGGAGAAGGAGCAGGTCAAAGTACATATAATTAACCAGAGGAAAGTCAGTTTCACTGGGATCTGGCCCAGGTAAATTGGAACCAAAGGTCGGCAGGCACAACTACCTAAGGACATTGGGCTACCTTGAAGGAAGAGATGGTAGAGGCACATTCCCATGAGGAGCAAAGGAAGAACAAACAAATCCAGACCTCCCTAAATAATGAAAAAGACTCAGAGAAAGATGAAGCAAAAAAAAATGCCTGCTTTTGACAATTGTCAGATTATGAATTCCAGGGAGAACCAGTCTGATTACAAAGTAATCAGAAGGCAAGTGCAAATAAATGGGATGCAAAGAGTGCAAGAGAAAAAATTAGATACCAACACAAATGTGAATCCAAAAGCTATCTACAGGCATATAAATAAAAAAAGGTAGTACATGGAGAAGTAGGAACTTGTGTATGGATTTTGAGGGCACTGTTAAGGCACTAAATGAATACTTTGCACCTGTCTTCACCAGGGAAGAGGTACTGCCAAAGTAATAATGAAGGAGCTGATAGTTGAAATACCAGATACATTAAAAATTGATCGTGTGGAGGTAGTGGAAAGTTGGCTGAATTTAGGTAAGTCACCATAGGCTGCATGCTAGTACTTTGAAGGAAGCATGGGAGGAAACTGCGGGGCATTGACCATGGTTATCCAATGTTTGGATACGGAATTAGTCAAAAGACTGGAGAGTAGCAAAAGTTACTGTCTTGTTCAAACAGGGGAGAAGGGGTAATTCCTGAAACTGCAGGTTAGTCAGTTTAATATCAGTGTTGGGAAAGCTTAGGGAAACATTGATCTGGAGGAAAATGAATTAATTAAAGCCAGCCAGCACAGATTTGTTAAGGGCAAATTGGGTAACCAATGTGATAAATTTTTACAATGAGGCACTGGTTGAAGTTGATTATGGTACTGTGGTGGGTGTGATTCACATGGACTTCCAGAAAACTTTCGATAAGGTGCCACATAACAGGCTTGTCATCGAAGCGGAAACATGTGACATAAAAGGGACACTGATAACAACGGGTATGGAGTTGGTCAAGTAACAGGTAACAGAAGGTCATGGTGAATGGCTGCCTTTCAGACTGGGGGCAAGGTAAATAGAAGTGTTCCCCTCTATCTACTAAACTTTATGTACAAACCACCATTTCTAAGTTTGCAGCCGACACAAAACTTGGTGGTATTGTGAAAGGGAGAGCGACAGATTGCAGTAAGATACAAACAGGTCAGTGGAATGGGCAGATGAAGTTAAGTGTGAAGATATGTGAGCTAATGAATTTTGAAAGAATGAGGAAGGGCAATATAGAATAAAAGACTGTTTTTAAAGGTGTGTAGGAGCAGAGGAAGCTTGGGACATGTGTTGAAATCATTGAAATATAATGCATTTACAAGTTTGGGCTTTATCAAGAGGTATAAAGTATAAAAGCAGTGAAGTCATTCATGCTGAATCTTTTTGAAACACTGGTCTGGCCTCATCTGGTGTATTGTGCTCATTTCAGGTTGACTCGTTGTAGGAAGGATGTGAAGGCATAAGAGATGGTTCAGAAAAGATTTATTAGAATGTTTTTTGAGATGAGGAGTTACAGTTACTGGGATAGACTAGAGAGACTAAGATGGTTTTCTTTCGAGAAGGCTAGAGGGAAATTTGCTATAAGTACATAAAATGGTGACGCTGTGGACAGAGTGGATAATGGGAGACTATTCCCTTTGGTGGAAAGGTTGAGGCCATAAGTACAGAATAAAGGGAGAAAACTAACATGAGGAAAAACATTTTTATGCAACATGTGGTTGGAATCCGGAGTGCACTGGCTGCAGATGTGATGGATGCAAGTTCTATGGTCTTCGAAAAGGAATGATATGTGGTAAAGAAAAATTTGCAAGACAATAGAGAAAGGGCCGAGTTGTGGAATTAGAGATTCGCTTTGGTAGAAAACTTGTGCAGATATAATGGTTTGAATGGCCTCCCTCTGGGCTTCATGATTTATTCAATGAGAGGCCTGCACAATATTATTTTTGAAGAAAAACCTGATGTTGGAGGCCTTTATTATGTTGGAAGCAGGACAGGAAAGATTTAAGGAAAGAAAACCTCCGTCACGATCTTGGGAGCATTATAGATAATGAAGAACTGCAATGTGTGGCCATTTTTCACAAAGTGAGGTGAAATGTCTATATAATTTGACCTGAGATAAATATCAGTTGGGTATTAACTAATATCCCCCAACCCTTGAATAGTAATTTAGTTCATCTTCAATAACATAGCCCTTCCTCAGTATCAATACAAATCTTTGCCTAGATTGTGCCTTCGAGTCTCAGGAGTGGAATTGAACTAATAAACTGAGCTGAAGCCCTTGGTGAGTGATAACTTCGGCTATGCGATATAATGTAAGGTCATCTTATCTACATGAACCGTTGATCCATCAGGTGAGTGGCAGCGATGTAGTGGGAGTAATAGGGAGAGAATCCAGTAGCACAAGTAAAAATACCACAGTATCATTGTTCTGCTCTGAATGATTTTCTAGAATGGGAAAAAAAGGCCATGGACTAAGGCAGGGGAGGCAAAACAGTAAATTAAAAATTGAGATTTCCTTTTCAGTGCTTCTCCCAAATTATGTGGCTGGGGGAATGGTCAAGTATCCCTACACTTTGGAGACAATAGTGCCCTAGAAATGTTAGAGATTCCTAAAGGTATAATCCTATATTTAAGGCAAAATATGAGTGTCTCAACTTTTTCTTAAAAAGTGGCAACTTGTCCTATATGTTCAGTGTCCGAACATCTGTTGCAATTCACAATAAAGTGATTTTTTTTTCACCAGATTACTGAAACAAAGCTTGTGATAATCTTTGGCAAGTTGTAATTCTGCACACAGAAAAATAAAATCTGGTTGGACTCATTGTGATGGCAGTCAATTTTATGACAGGCAACAAGCAACCATGTAGATATTGCGATTAAACTTAGAATAAAATGGCTGGCGCCAGCTAGCCATATTCCCTTGCCTCTGCCCTCAGTAATTGGCAGGGAACACCCTTACACCTCTGAGAGTGGGAACATGGCAGGTGTGTGGCTGGCATTAGGGCCAGGTTTTCTGTTGGGGTTGTGGCCAGGAACTTAGATATTGGTATTGGTTTCTTATTGTCACTTGTACCGAGGTACAGTGAAAAACTTGTCTTGCATACCGATCGTACAGGTCAATTCATTACACAGTGCAGATACATTGAGTTAGTACAGAGTGCATTGAGGTAGTACAGGTAAAAACAATAACAGTACAGAGTAAAGTGTCACAGCTACAGAGAAAGTGCAGTGCGGGAAGACAATAAGGTGCAAGGTCACAACAAAGTAGATTGTGAGGTCAAGAGTCCATCTCATCATATAAGGGAACTGTTCAATAGTCTTATCACAGTGGGATAGAAGCTGTCCTTGAGCCTGGTGGTACGTGCCCTCAGGCTTCTGTATCTTCTGCCTGATGGGAGAGGAGAGAAGAGAGAATGATCTGGGTGGGTGGTGACTTTGATTATGCTGGCTGCTTCACCAGGGCTGGGATGTGTCCACAACTCTCTGCAGTTTCTTGAGGTCCTGGGCAGAGCAGTTGCCATACCAAGCTGTGATGAATCCAGACAGGTTGCTTTCTATGGTGCATTGATAAAAGTTGGTAAGTGTCAAAGTGGACATACCGAATTTCTTTAGCCTCCTGAGGAAGTAGAGGTGCTGGTGAGCTTTCTTGGCCGTGGCATCTATGTGATTGGACCAGGACAGGCTGTTGGTGATGTTCACTCCCAGGAACTTGAAGCTCTCAACCCTCTCGACCTTAGCACCGTTGATCTAGACAGGTGCATGTACACCGCCCCCTTTCCTGAAGTCAATGACCAGCTCTTTTGTTGACATTGAGGGAAAGGTTGTTGTCATGACACCATGTCACTAAGCTCTCTATCTCCTTCCTGTACCCCGTCTCATCACTATTTAATATATGGCCCACTACGGTGATATCATCTGCAAACTTGTAGATGGAGTTAGAGCAGAATCTGGCCACGCAGTCATGAGTATATAGGGAGTAGAGGGCTGAGGAGTGGGGCTAAGGTGTTCAAATGGAATACAGCAGAAAAGGGACCAGATGTATGACCAGACCACAGCCAGGAATATGGCCAGGATTTGGAGCAAGGCATCGGAGCACTAAAAATGGGGTCAGGTGTGCAGCTAGGAGCCAGGTCTTCTTTGTGGTTCTTGATGGTTAGGATCGATGGTTAGGAACATGGGCAGGTGTGCCTTGAGAGTGAGTGAGTCTAAAGGGTAAAGGTAGGAGGTACATGGAAGGTCAGAGAGCAGAGAAGGGCAGAGAGGATTGGGTTGCTTGCTTAAAATGAATGGGTTCAGGGTACAAAGGAGAACTGAGGGTATGAGGAGTCAAGATGAGGGTGAGTAACTGAACAAGTGAGAAGGAGAGCAGTGGACATGAGCAATTGTGACTTGAGATCACACAAATATGCATGTGTGTGAGATAAAAGGAGAGAGTGTGCATACACCAATTGCACCCATGCACATGCCCAGCAAAGTGTGAGCAGAGATACCCATGCAGCAGATTCTGGTCTCTTGTCACCTTCGTCCCCCTTACTAGAGGATCAAGGCCTCCCTTTCTCAAGTCCGTGTTGTAGATGGTGTACAATGCATTAGGTCCACACACACACAGACTTCTATTCCATGTACTGTGCTAAGCACCGAGTGTTGCAAACCTGATAACACTGCAAATATATCACAAAAGGTCTTTAATGTGGACCTTCAAGAACAATTTATGGTTTTGAAGAAAGAAAGGCAAGTTGCTGACAGCAACAATGTATTTTGTCAGACAAGTGGAGGAAACTTTTCAATCTTTCACGGTGGCCGCGGTGATATTACATTTATTCATTATTGGTCTCTAGGCAGTGTTGGCAAGGCCAGCATCTATTGCCCAACTGTAAATGCCCTTGAGAATTGGTAGTAAGCTGCCTTCTTTGAACTGCTGAAGTCTTTTTAGTGAAGCTACTCCCACAGTGGATAAGCAGTTCCAGGACTTAGACCTAACAACGATGAAAGACCAACAAGATATTTACAAATCAGTATGTTGAGAGACTTGAGGGGAACCTGTAAGTTAGTGAAGTTCCCATCACCTGCCGCCTCTATCCTTGTGGCAGAGGCCATGGGTTTGGAATGTGCTATCGGAATAGCCTGAGTGAGTAACTGCAGTGTATTTTGTTGACAGTACCACTGCAGCTACTCTGTGCCACTGGTGGAGAGAATGAATGTTTAGGGTGGTTAATGAGCAATCAAGTGGGATGCTGTGTCCTGGATGGTGTAGTGTTTCTTCAGAATTGTTAGATCTGTACTCATGGAGGGCTGATGAATCAAAATATCTCAAGGATATTGAACAAAGTATGCAACTCCAAGCATTTCACTTTTTTTGTACAAAAAATACAGAAGCTGTTCATGTTTATGTAAATGAGAGACTGCTTATGATGATTACACCAAGGACTAGTGATCATACATCACAGTTGATTAAAAAACCAGTAACGACCTAAATTTTCATCCACATGTACAAAACCCAGGGCAATCATTTGCAAAGTATGGGGCCATTGTCAGCTAAAGAACTGCAGACAATCCCCGGATTACATAAGGGTTCCATTCCTGAGAACTGTCTGCAAGCCGATTTCTCCATAAATCAGAAAGGTCCATTGTCTATTGTAACCCATATTGTATCACTCTCCATACACTTGCTATAAGTCTTTCATTTCATTGTATAATCACCCCAGCATTACCCATAGTTAAACTGATGGAATATATACTGGATCTAGTCATTAATTAATACCATGATTATTCTTATCATTACTAGTTTGAAAAATCCTTCAAAAATGTATTGGAGAATTTGCATAAAGTTGGATTTCCATTAGTCAGGTCATTCATAAGCTGGGAAGTCCCTGTACTGGGCAATTTACATGATTGTTCATTTATCTCACTTAGCTTGGCTAAACCAAACAAAAAAGATGACAAATTAATCCCATTTCTGATGTGCTATTTTCTTCCAGTGATAGGGATAAAAATAACATCTACCAGGTGAAACATCTGACTTGCAATGTAAATTCTTTCTTCAATTGATTTGGAAAAATCATCTCAACAGTGGGAACAAAAAAACAACATATGGCAAAAATTGCAGGTCAAACTAGCATAAAAAGCAACCAAAAACAGAATACTGGAGGAAAATACAGATGAGCCTTTGTTACGAGTCAGGTTGCTATATGGTGAATGTCCCTTTAAGGCACCTGGACAGTAGAGCGGTTGTGTGTGTGTGTGTGTGTGTGTGTGTGTGTGTGTGTGTGTGTGTGTGTGTGTGTGTGTGTGTGTGTGTGTGTGGGGTGTTATCAAGACAGCAAGATTATAACAATGTGCTGACGGTTTTGCTCAGTGGGTTGAGAAGAGAGAGAGAGTGTGTGTCAAGGAGAGTGGGGGGGGGGGGGAGAGGGAGACTGATTGCTGGTCTCCGTATCAATGGATGAAGAACAATAGCTGTGTCTGTCACTACAATCCATGTATAGATTTTTGGAGCAAACAAGTGGAGTCCACTTTGTCGTTAACCTGTAGAGGGAAACAGGTATTTGTGTGGGTGGCCACGTATGGAATGTCTTTCGGGGTGGCAGATACTTTGCAACAAAGCAATGGAGATCATCAGTGATTGAGGTGTCGTATGGGTTCCATCCTGGAACATGTGCATTTCGTAATTTTTCTCTACATTTTCTCTTCAGTCAACGGTGGTTTTGCAAAAGCCTTTGCTCACGTTTCACCTTATGACTTGATGAACTGAACTTTGAGAACTATTCCCAGACTTGGAGTTTGGGAATTTGCCACACACACACTTTGAGTTTAGTTTTGGGGATTATGTTTGATATCTAATGTTTTTACTTTCCTTATTATCACAAGTAGTTATTAATAAAATAGTTTCTAACACTTATACATGAAACGGTGTGTTTCTGTTGTTGCTGGTACGCAACGCCTTGCCACTTGCCAAATGAGAATTGTCATCCTAAATTTAATGAATGAAAATCATCTTTTTGGGGAAATGCAAAATCCATAATCTCCCAAATGATGTCTGACTGGAAAGCACAGGAAGTACCAGCTTCTGAAGTGTGAAATATTTTTCAGGAGATGGACAGACATGTGGTGTGTGAGACACAATACTCAGATACGGCAAAGGCAGCTGAGTTCACATTATGTCTACCTAGCAGCACAGCCACCATTGAACAATTTTTTCAATAATGAGAACAGTCTGGGCATCTGAAATGTCGGTGTCTCGACAATGAAGGCCAAATTATTTGTGCAGGTAGATTTTGACTTTGACTGTGCGGCCTTCTATGACAAGCTATTGAAAGACAAGTGCACCTTACAAATGATTGCTTCAAAAGAAAAATACAACTACAGAAAGCTTTGTACTGCAGGCAGCACAGTGAAGAGAAGGTGTGTGGAACCGTAAGAGAAGGCAAACTATTTTAAGGATGAATAGTTGCTTAATTGTAAGAATTGCCATATTTTATTTTGCTTATTATTTACATTGTAATAATTAGCCCTCTTCATCATTTTTTAACATCCTGATGTCTGCAGAATCATAGATGACCCTTCTCATCCCTCCCACGACCTATCTGTCCCACTGCCGTCTGGCAAGCGGTACTGGAGCATCCAGGCCAGAACTACTAGACTGTACAACAGTTTTTCCCCCAGGCTGTCAGGTTCCTGAATACCCTGGAGACAGTTTCAGACAAATGCCGCGTCAAAAGCCCTGGTTTGCACAATGGCGTACAAGAACCTTGGCTGCTGTTGAACATGTTTATACAATTAGTGCAACACACTGAGTTCTGTATTTTCCTTGTCCAACTCGGTTTTGCACTAACCCTGCACTAATTTTGTATTCTGTACATACTGTTTTTTGCACTATTTGTACTTGCACAATTTTTTTTGTCTGTGTTTATTGTATGTCC
The DNA here is from genome assembly GCF_009764475.1 of Pristis pectinata. Lineage (NCBI taxonomy): Eukaryota > Metazoa > Chordata > Chondrichthyes > Rhinopristiformes > Pristidae > Pristis > Pristis pectinata. Next base: position 6,370,100 of record NC_067410.1, on the reverse strand, counting down.
TCTGTTCTATGTATGTCCTCTGTTGTGAGAGTCTGGGGGAAACCACATTTCGTTCCTCCATGTGTTTTTATAGCATATGGATGAATGCCAATAAATAACTTGAACTTGAACTTTCAATTCTGTGTTTTTCAACTATTTTGCTTGCTGCCAATACAGAGAGAATGGTTTGGGTGTCTGGCGAGAATATCATTCCTGTTTTTCAAAATTCAGTGTCCTATATTAAGACAATCAAAAAGATCACCTTGACACGTGATTGCTCTGGCCATGGGCTCACTGCTGCAGAATTCAGTGGAGATCAGACCTTGGTCCTGCAAATTTTCTTGTTGGAAGTGTACTGCTGTGGGCCAAGGCTAGAGGAAGAGAACAAGGGAAAACCAATGGCTGCCTTCCAAGTTGGCGTATGTCACCCAGCAAAGGCTTGGTGATCCGGTGAATGACTAGCTGGTGAAGGAGCAGATGACGTGGATACAGCGATCAGGTAAAAGGCTACACAAGAGAGACTGCAGATGCCGGAAATCTGGAGCAACACATACAAAATGCTGGAGGAACACAGCAGGTCAGAAATAAGAGGCAGCAAATAGTTAAGTAGTCAGAATGGAATGCAGGTGGTGTAGAGATTGGGACTTCCATCAGGGGAGATACGATGGTCTCTGGGCCAATTAGGGAGTTAGGACTGGGTAACATCAATGGGTGGAGGGAGGCTGGACTCTGGACCAGATCTTCAAGGAATTGGAATCTGGCCTGGTAGGAGGGTTTGAGTTTGTGGGGTTTATCAGTTAGCTGAGGGCATTAGGACTTGGATCACATTTGGGTTGGTGGGTGTGAAGATTGGAGTGGTGCAGCTGGGAGTCCCCAGGTCTTGGAGGTCAGGGTCTTAACTAAAGTGGGTGCCATAGGATGTTAATGATTAGAAGGGGTGATGTCCGTACATAGGAGGTGAGAGTGAAGTATAAAGGATAAACATCTTCTTTTACTGGTGGACAAATTTGGCGCCATGCAAATGAAGACCTAATTGTCCTGGGAGTGCCGAGCAATTAGTCACTGCCTATTTAAAGTGGTTCCCTAGCAATTCTCCAAGAATTGATACCAGGCAGGAAGTGTCCACTTGAATTTTCAGAGCAATGCAAAACCATCTATTTCACATGTCACTCTGTGTTAAGTACATTTTCAATCATATTACATTGAAATAGGCAGTACTTTGCAATTGGCCAGTATAGTCAATACATGTGACAATTGTTTAAATAAAATGATTTAGTAATCACTCAGAAAATAATAAAAGCTCACCAGCACCTCTACTTCCTCAGGAGGCTAAAGAAATTCAGTTTGTCCCCTTTGACTCTCACCTTTTATTGATGCACCATAGAAAGCATCCTATCTGGATGCATCACAGCTTGGTACGGTAACTGCTCTGCCCAGGACCACAAGAAACTGCAGAGAGTTGTGGACACAGCCCAGAGCATCACGGACACCAGCCTCCCCTCCTTGGACTCTGTCTTTACCTCTTGTTATCTTGGTGAAGCAGCCAGCATAATCGAATACCCAACCCACCCGGGTCATTCTCTCTTCTCTCCTCTTCCATCAGGTAGAAGATACAGGAGCCTGAGGGCACGTACCACCAGACTTAAGGACAGCTTCTACCCCACTGCGATAAGACTCATACGATGAGATGGACTCTGACCTCACGACTTACCTTGTTGTGACCTTGCATCTTATTGCACTGCACTTTCTCTGTCGCTGTGACACTTTACTCTGTACTGTTATTGTTTTTACCTGTACTACATCAACGCACTCTGTACTAACTCAATGTAACTGCACTGTGTAATGAATTGACCTGTACGATCGGTTTGCAAGACAAGTTTTTCACTGTACCTTGGTACAAGTGACAATAATAAACCAATACCTAATGTAAACCCAGTTGTAAGAATTGTAGGAAAACAAAATTAGGCCATGAAACAGTGGGATGAAGGTATGATGGGTGAGAAACCTGACTGGTTTGTTTCCAAAATGCATAAACATGAGCTTTGCACTTTTAAGCTATTAATAAGAAATCTTTAAATGACACTCTAGTCTTGGAAAGATGTCATGAACAAGATCCATGATTCACAGGGTGCACATTTCTTCCCATTCCATGAATAATTATGCATCCATAATGGAGAAAAAGAGTAAATAAATCAGCCAGAAGTAAAATGGGAAACAACTGATGAGATAGTGAAATAGGAAGTTAAGATGAGAAATTGAGAGGTCATTAAACTGTGATGGCGAGAGGTGTAGAAAGAGCTTCTTTAGACGTTCTTAAAAAAATAATATTTAGAATGTTTTCGTGATACTCTTAGAATTGTCATAATCTGAACCAAAAGCAAAGGGAATTGATTAGAAATTAAAACAAAAAGACTGCAGATGCTGGAAATCTGAAACAAAAACAAAATGCTGGAAGTACTCATCAATTCAAGCATGATCAGTGGAGAGAGAGATAATATCACAACACTTCAGGACAAGGACCCTTCATCAGAGCTGGAAAAGTGAGAAAACAAGCGTGTTAGGTTGCAGATGGTGGGAGAGGTGGAGAGAACAGGGGGAATGTCTGTGAGGGGGTTCAAAAAAGGGTTGACAAGGCAACAACTATTTTAAAAATCACAGGCAGTTAGAGACTTAAAAAAGGAAACAAAAAATTGATACAGAAAGTACAGTCCTGTCAAGAGAGTGGAAAAAGCAGGGTGGTTATCTGAATTTGTTAACTTAAGTATTAAGTCCTGGGGCTAACGTACCCAGACAGAAAAGGTGCTATTACTTGAACTTGCATGGGGCATCAATGGAACCGTGTTGGAGGCTAAAAATAGAGAGTTCAGGGTGGGAATGTGGCAGAGAATTAAAGGGATGTGTGACTGGTAGCTCAGGGTTGCCCTTACGGACCGGATGGAGGTGTTCTGCAAAATAGTCACCCAATCTACATTTGGTTTTTAAAAGGCAGAGATCACAGCCCAACGCATCACGGACACCAGCCTCCCCTCCTTGGACTCTGTCTTTACCTCTTGCTGTCTGGGTGAAGCAGCCAGCATAATCAAAGACCGTACCCACCCGGGTCATTCTCTCTTCTCTCCTCTTCCACTGGGTAGAAGATACAGAAGCCTGAAGGCACGTACCATCAGACAAGGACAGCTTCTACCCCACTAAGACTATTGAACGGTTCCCTTATACGATAAGGTGGACTCTGACCTCACGATCTACCTTGTTGTGACCTTGCACCTTATTGCATTGCACTTCCTCTGTAGCTGTGACACTTTACTCTGTAGTGTTATTGTTCTTACCTGTACTACCTCAATGCACCCTGTACTAACCCAATGTAACTGCATCGTGTAATGAATTGACCTGTACGATCGGTTTGCAAGACAAGTTTTTCACTGTGCCTCGGTACAAGTGACAATAATAAAGCAATACCAATACATTTGTTTTTAAAAAGGTAGAGATCACATCATGAACAACAAATGCAAGCACATTAAATTGGAAGAATTGCAGTTTCACCTGGATGGAGCATTTGGGTCCCTCTGTGGTGGGAAGGGAAGAAATAAAAGGATCATTGTTGCATGGGGATGTGCCATGAAAAGAGGTGTAGTTGGTGGAGATGGAAAAGCGGACGAGGAATTCATAGAGGGAATGATCTTTTCAGAATGCTGAGAAGGGGAGACGTGCCAAGTGATGGAATCCCATTGGAGGTGCTGGAGATTATGGAGAATGATCTGCTTCATGTGGATGCTGTTGGAGTGGAAGGTAAGGACAAGAAGAACCCTATCCTTGTTCTTGCTGGGAGAAGAGGTGCGGGAAATACAGTTGATTGCCCATCAACTATGGTGGAGGAAAACCATGGTTAAGGATAAAGGAAGACACCTCAAAGGCACTGGAGTGGAAAGGCTCATCGTCAGATCATACAAAATGATAGGGCACTAAGGAATGTTGATGAACAGGGGGACCTTGGCATTCAAGTCCATAGTTCCCTGAAAGTGGCAACACAGGTAGGTAGGATGGTGAAGATATATGGTGGCAATGATTGCCTTCACAGGATATAAAAGCTGGGATGTTATCTTGCAATTTTACAAAATGCTGATTAGACTGCACTTGGAGTATTGTGTGTGGTTCTGGTCACCATGATTACAGGAAGGATGTGGTTGTGTTGGAGAGAGTGCAGAAGAGATTCACCATGATGTTACCTGGAGTGGAGGACTTCAATTATTAGGAGAGATTGGATAGGCTACACCTGTTTTTCCCAGAGTGAAGGAAGCTGAGAGGTGACCTGATAGAGATATATAAAATTAAAAGAGGCATAGATAGGGTAGATGATCAGAATTTTTTCCCATTGTATGAGTATCAAAAACAAGAGGGTTTAAGGTGAGAGGAAAGAATTTTAAAGGGGAGTTGAGGGGAATTTTTTTTACACTCACAGAATATGGTTGATATCTAGAACTCATTGCCTCAGCTATAATCACTACATTTAAGAGACATTTAGATAGACAATTGAATGGGCAAAGCACAGAAGGATATGGACGTAGCATGGGCAACGGGATACATGTAGGTGAGCAAAAATGTTGGCATGGATGTGATAGGCCAAATGGCCTGTTTCGGTGCTGTATAACTATGAAAGCAGAGATGGAGAAAGTGGGAGAGTGAATTGGAGTCCTTGTGGGAAGCAGGATCAGAGGAGGTGTTGTTGTGATAGCTGTGGGAGTCTGTGGGCTCATAATGGATATTGGCCATGAACCCATCTCCTCAGATGGTGATAGCGATGTGAAGAAAGGGAAGGGAAGAATTAGATATGGACCACGAGAAATAGCAGGGTAGAAATTGGCAGCGAAAGTAATGAAATTCTTGAGTTCAGTATGAGTGCAGGAAGCAGCACCAAATCAGCCAAAGGTTGAGGGAGGGACCATGAAGAGGACTGAAACAAAGCATCTTCAATACACCCATTAAAGAGACAGACATAGTTCGCTAATTGTTAATTGGTTTATTATTGTCACATGTACGGAGATACGGTGAAAAGCTTTTGTTTGCATACCAGCCAGACAGGATATTCCACACATAAATACATTGAGGTAGCACAAAAGGAAGAAGCAAACGGAATGCATAGTATTGAGTTACAGTTACAGAGAAAGTGCAGTGCAGGTAGACAAATAAAGTGCAAGGGCTATGATGAAGTAGAGTCCAAGAGTCTTATAACTGTGGGATGGAAGCTTTCTTTGAGCCTATGTGTTCTCAAGCTTTCGCTCAATGGAAGGAGGGAGAAGAGAAGATGACCAGGGTGGGAAGGGTCCCTGATTATGTTGGCTGCTTTCCCGAGGCAGTGGGAAGTGTAAACGGAGTCAATGAAGGGAGGTTGGTTTGTGTGATGGATTGGGCTGCGTTGACAACTCTCTGCAATTTCTTGCAGTCTTGGGCAGAGCAGTTGCCATACCAAGCTGTGACACCCTTTCCTTTCACCTTTGACTTTGAAGAAATGATAAGAGTTGATGGAGAAATTGTTCAATGTAAGAATGAATTCAGCCAGAGTAACGAGAATGGCGGTTGAAGGGGACTTCTAGACTTCTGTTCAAGGACAAGTGAAGGGCCCTCAGATCATTCTGGCATAGGATGGAGGTATAGAGGGATTGGAAGGTGAGGATGAGCCAGTTCGAGCCAAGAAATTGAAAGCTATCAAAGTGTCAAAGCCTATTAGAGGAATCACAATCTTCTCTCACATGGAGAGAAAAAAAATAAAGCTAGAAAGAAATTAGTTCTGCGGGGAAAGATCATGCTGAAACAAGGCTTCCCTCAGGACAGTCCTGGTTGTGGATCTTGGGGAGAAGGTGAAAGTGGCTGTGCAGGATTGGAGACTACGAGACTAGAGGCTGTCGAGGGAAGATTTAATTAGGATGTCTGAGAGACATAACCTAATGTTCAGTGATGGGGTTACCTTCCATTGGGAGGTATGGGGAGGTGGTTGAGAGCTGACACTTGGCTTCTGCGAGAGAGAGGGACCAATTGGCTAATGGATTAGAAGCTTGTTATTCAACAAAAGGTGAATTTTGAGGCTTAGATAGTTTAGTATTCTGTAGCTCCACAATTAAAAGACATAAAACAGAGAGATCAAAAGGGTTGTGTACTGCAAAACCGTTGCTTTAAATGGTATAAACACTTCAGCTAAAGACTGAATCTGTTGAATGGCAGAGGACTTTCTATATGCAGAATCAGGGTAGTTAAAAAAAAAGAAGTCGTGGAAGACATATGGGTGCATGGCTGCCAGGGACTCTGCACAGGACTAGAAACATTGGATTTGTTCCAGATTGTCTGTTTCAATGAATGAATTTGTAGTGCAAAAACTAATTCCAAAGTTCTCTCTCACTTTGTTTTGTATTGAGAAAAATTTTGAAATCTATCAATGAGGCAGGGGAGTAAGGTGGTAAGTTGAAATTTCTCTTTTGGTGTTGTTTCCAAACTAATGGGTATTCTGTATGTAGTATTTAATATTCTTCAGGGGCCCAATAGTGAACTTCACAATTTGACTTTCTGCAGGATTCCAACTCTCTTACAGATTGTTCGCAATTCTAATTCCCCAGATTGTTAGTCCGGGATGTTAGAGCATTATAGTCTCCCTGATTTTTTTAAAAATTATTCCTTTCCATATTTTGTGTCTGAATCCAAATAGTCAGATCCAGAGTTCCAATGATAGAACAGAAATAGGGAAACAGGGAACAGGAAAGTGGGGAATAATTAAAGATTAGACCTAGAACCAGCTATCACATGTACAACTACTTAACTAGTCTCCAGAGCAAAAAAGCCCTTAAACTGTCATTGGAAAGCTTGGAGTCCTAAGCTGAAAATGAGACAAAGAGAACATTAAAAAGAGGAAAGGTGAAGGGATAGAAAAAGACAAATTTTAAACAAAATATTTAAGTCCATGATTTTGAGAGCTAGCAGAAAGAATCCAACATTTGTCATAATGGATCTGAGCTTAAACTGAGGACCAGTAGATATTACGTTCTGAGTCAGTGGCCCAGAAAAATAGCTTTCTCACTCCCCGAGGTGAAAATGGATAGATTTAGTAGTCAAATTAGGATGAGGTGAGCTGGGTTTTAAATTAAATGGGTCTGCAGAAGAAAATAATTCTAGTTAAGAACAAAACCAACATAACAATTCAGACTGATTGCCATTACATACCAATTATACTTATGGTCATTCCTGATGTAATGATGCTTTCTGCTGAATTTAAATCAGTGTCTGCAATATTCCATAATATTTGGAATAAAGATCTTAGTTATATGAAATACTTTAAATAAGAATATACAAGACCATTTCCCTCCTCTATACTAAATTTTAAGCTCTTGTTTTTTTTCCCCCAAATGCCTTCTTTCTCTCTCTTTCCATTCCTTGAGAAAATCTATTTTTTTTATTGCTTTGGAAATTACCTTAAAATAGCTTTGTACTCGTGTAAACCAGCAAGTATATTCTTAGAAAGAAATGAAGGAATGGTAATCATTCACCATCTATAAAGCCTCAATATTCTTTACTACGCAGTGAGTCCCATGTTCCAGCAGTTCAGGTAATGGAAATTCGCCCTTACAGAATTCACAAAGCACTACCAGAAATCTGAGATAGGAAATAAAAATTCACTTGCATGGAAAAAAACAAATAAAGACAAAATTGATTTTTTCTCTATTCGCATTTGTTGATGCATGCACAGACAATGTGGATTTGTGTTACAAAAGATTGCGATATGGAAGGTTTTCTATGAATGTAACCCCTCGGTAAAGTGGGGTTCACCTGTACAATATTCCCAAAGGTAACATCTGTCCACTATGAATGGCGAAAGCAATCTAACCAAACTCCACTACTCAATCCTGGCTTAAAGCTCTCTTAAAAGAATGACACCTGGGCATTACAAGAACCATAGACCAGCAACATTTTTCCTGGCACATTGCCCTATTCAAATAATCTTTAGTCCTGTTCATATTTTTTTTATCTACAAAATTAAAATGTAGAAGCAGGGTCGTTTTGGAATCTATTTTAGATTTTTACCTTGTTCCGAAGAAAAATCTTTGTATTTCAAATCTTGATTATGATTTATTAATTTTGTGCTAATCAGTAGTCACAAAAGCAAGGGAAGTGAAGATTACCTGGAACAGTCTCAAGAACACAAAATTATAAATATTTAATAATATTTTGCATTTGTTCATAGGGAAGATACCTGCTGTGTTAAAAATTCATTCTAATCCCCAATGTGAAAATTTATCTTTAAATGCCAACATCCAGATTAGAGACAAATACATGATTGTTTTCATCATAAACCTGAATCATCAATAAAACGTGGCCCTCTGCAAACCTCCTTAACAAACATACTGATCAGACATTGGAAATACTTCATCCAGAATGACGAAATTACTATTGTGTTCTGGGTATTTTTCTCTGCCAGAAGTAAATGAAGTCAATCAACTGATTTCATTGACTTCATTTAATCAGCTCGATCAGCTGTTTTAGACCATTTGATCGTAATCTGAACTTTAATTTTTTTCAGATCGGGTTCATTAGTATTAGTCATAGGGCAGAAGAAGTTTTCATTTAATTTAGTTAACGGTTTTCACACAGTCCAGATAGATTCTGACAAAAATTGTAATCATTTTATGGTAAAACAAAAAAGTTTGTCCCTTTTGGCACTCACCAACTTTTATCGATGCACCATAGAAAGCATCCTATCTGTACTCTGTACTGTTATTGTTTTTACCTGTACTACATCAATGCACTCCCTACTAACCCAATATAACTGCACTGTGTAATAAATTGACCTGTACGATTGGTATGCAAGACAAGTTTTTCACTGTACCTCGGTATAAGCGACAATAATAAACCAATACCAATAATTGTAGTTACTTACCTGTTTGCATATTATGAAGATGTACTGACAATATCAATACTATGTATTGACTATGTGGAGATGGACTTTTGACCTCACAATCTTCCTTGTTGTGACCTTGCACCTTATTGTCTACCTGCAATGCACTTCCCTGTAGCTGTGACACTTTACTGTCATTTTTTTTACCTGTACTAACTCAATGCACTCTGTACTAACTCAATGTATCTGCACTGCGTAATGAATTGATCTGTACGAATGATATGCAAGATAAGTTTTTCACTGTGACTCAGTACAAGTGACAATAATAAACCAATACCAATATAATACCAAGCAGATTTTGCTTCATTTTGGCTTCTAGATCTTTGAACTAGTTTTGTTATGAATCATGGCATAAGCAATTTTGTCCTGTGTAGTATATTGAAACATTCTGACAATATAAGGTGCTGTGTAAAAGAAAGAATTTCTCCATCTTTGGATGTTTTGAAAGCATGTTCAAATGAAGTTGAAACACCAACCTGCATCACCGAACTTCAATACTACTATCCCAGAAGCTATCAATTGTCTTTCTTGTCATCTCAAAACAATAAAAGTAATGAATTCTAACCAATAAGCTTAATGGAAAAACCTGCTTGATCTTGCCAGCTTTAAAACAGTTAATTCAGTGGTAAATTGGGATTCCCAACTGTAGGATGAAGTGCACCTTTCTGTTCCACTTAATCATTGGTCCTGGGATATCTGTGCTGTGCCAGTGTAGTCCAGGCAGCACAATGGTGCAAAGGGTGGTACTACTATTTCATAGCTCTTACAACCCAAGATCAACCCTAACCTTGGGTGCTTTTAGGTAGAACATAGAACAATTACAGCACAATTCAGGCCCTTCAGCCCACAAAGCTGTGCCGAACATGTCCCTACCCTAGAAATTACTAGGCTTACCCATAGCCCTCTATTTTACTCAGCTCCATGTACCGATCTAAGTCTCTTGAAAGACCCTATTGTTGCACATTTTTCCTCTGGTTGTGTGGGTTTCTGAAAATTAAAAATACTGCAGATGCTGGAATTGTGAAACAAACAGAAAATACTGGAAACGGTCAGCAGGTCAGGCAGCGTCAGAAAAAAAGAGGGCTGAGTGGAAGGGTCTTTGACCTGAAATGTTAACTCTTTTTGCTCAGAGGCTGCCCAACTTGCTGAGTTTTTAAAAACAGCAATTGGTGCTTGGGTTGCCCCTGGGTGCTCTGCTTTCCTCTCACATTCAAAAGGTTGGTAGGTCAACTAGTTATTGTAAATTACCCCTCGTGTGAGTGGGTGGCAGGAGAGTCGGCAGAAGGTGGGAGGTGGAGGGGGGGGGGTAGCTGATGGAAACGTAAAAGAGAATAGTGACTAAACAAACCACTATGGGTACATGTTCATTGATTATAAGCACAACAGATATATTAAATAAGTTGTATCCAGTACAAAAAAAACCTACACTAAAGATAATAGTCACAGTCTGTTCCTTGAAGGCTTGCCTTCTGAATGACTGAGCGCTGGTCTCTTTCCCTCTTGCTGTGTTCTGTTGACTACAGAATCTTTGTCCTGGTTCTGCTTGCTCTTCCTGCCTCCCCTCACATCCGCTCTCTAGCCCTATGCATTAAATAGTCTTTCCCTTTCTTACCTGCTGATGACCAATTCCTGAGCTATTTTACCCCTTTCCTTTCTACAAAGGAATTTTGTTTCATTTAATCATTTGCCCCATCTCTCCCTCCCCCCCCCAACAGATTGAGCCATTCCTTATCAAATCCTTATTCTTATTCCTTATTTCTTGCAGACCGAATGGTATCCTTGCAGAAATTGTCCAGAATTTTATTGCAAGTATCTCTTGTTTCAGTAACATGGTCCGTTCGATCAAACTCTAAGTCTGTGCTCTGACTTTTCTTGTTTCCAGCACCATATCTTGCTAGAATGTTCCTGGTAGAATTAATGTACATTCAGTCCCAGGCTATGTTTGATACAAAACCAGTTTAAATTTCACATAATTAAATTTGCAAATTTAAAATTGACAATTAAAATTACAAATTTTAAACATTATTCTATTTCAGCAAATTTCAAGCAGATGCATTACTTTTGACTTAACTGACCATCATGTATCATGTTTCTCAGCCTTTCACTGTTTTAATAGCTGTTCTTTGCATTAACAATCTTTACAGCACTGTTCCATTGCAGTAATACAACACTTCAAAATAGGCTTATACATTTACAATATTTTACTATTTGTTTAAATTACTGCCTAAAGCACATTGGTCTAAAGACTGGTGACCATAGGGTCAGCAGAAAATCTGCACAATCACTGTTGCAATGTTACATTGTGTTCCTGGCTGAACTCCAGGAAAATCTTTCACTTTTAATTCTATATGTCTTGCAATTTAAAATACTATCCTGACAATAATCATTTGCTTGTAAATAGACCTCTTCCCCCATCTCCGGACTGACTTGAAATACATTCTCTTTGTGTCATTTCAGATTTCAGTGATTGCTACTCCTCAGCACAAGATGCTATTTAATTAAGTTGCACTAAATAGGCAACTACACCAAAAGAAATTATAAGAGTAGTAGTATTGGAACTGAAATTATCAAACTGTTACTAAATGCTTTGCTCTTCAATGTGGAGACACAAAAGATTGCAGGTGCTGGATGCTGGAGTCCAGGATGGAGGTAGGAAGGGACTGGACAATGGGAGACAGGACAGGGTCAAGGTACGAGGAGATAAGTTTGTCGTTCTTCAGACTTTTGGGTTAGTCACGTCGTTTAAACAAAGAAAAGCTATTTAACCTCATTTAGGAGAAGCTCGCAGGCTGACAGTGGATTCCATCCACCATCTTCAATTCCAATTCCTCACCATCTACATAGCATGACTGCCGTGCGCACTATCTACATTTGCAATTTCCCCAAGGCTTTTTTCACGGCACCTCTCAACTTTATGACCTTTACCACCCAGCAGAAACATGATAAATATCACCACCTGAAAATTCCTTCAAGTCACGGAGTCAAAACCTTGTAATTGTATTGCACGGTGCAATGCACTTCACTGTATGGATGTCAGAAGTCCAGGAAGGATGGTTGCCATGACTTTCCAAGAGGTCTAACTGCTTGGACAATGGGTGGACAATAAATGCTTCGTTAGCTTATTTTGACAATAAGTTGGTTAGTTCTTGCTACATTAAAGTATGGACTGCTTAATTTGCTGAGGAGGTGTGAATGGAATTGAGGATTGAGCAATCGTAGATGAGCATCCTTACTTTCGATTTAATGGTGGGAAGGAAATTCACTGATGAAGTAGCTGAAGATGACTGGGTTTAAGACCCTGTCCCAAGGAACTACTAAAAACACATCTTAGGTCTAGAATGATTATTGTACAACAATCAGAACTATCTTCCTTTGTGCAAGGAATAAATTCAATCATTGGAGTGCTTTCGCTTTGAATCCCATTGACTTTAATTTTACCAGAGCTACTTGATACTACATTTGATCAAATGGGGATTGGTGAGCAGTTATTGGTGACTAGCTTGTTTGTATCTTCCATAACTTTGCTGATGATTGGGCAGTAATTAGCCAGATTCAGTTTGTCCTTTTTTTTTGTGAACTGGGTAGGGACATGTTCGGCACAGCTTTGTGGGCTGAAGGGCCTGAACTGTGCTGTAATTGTTCTATGGATAAACTTGGACAATTCCCGACATTGTCAGATAGATGCCAATGTTGTAGCTGTATTGGAACAGCTTGGCTAGAAGGTGTGGTTATTTCAGGAGCACAAGTCTTCAGTCCTCCTCCCACCTTCTTATTCTGGCTTCTGCCCTCTTCCTTTCCAGTCCTGATGAAGAGTCTCGGCCCGAAACATCGACTGTTTATGTCCCTCCGTGGATGCCGCCCGACCTGCTGAGTTCCTGCAGCACTTTTTGTGCATTTCTTCAATCCTACAGCTAGGCTGTTGTTTGGACCCACGACCTTTGCTATAACCAGTATGCTCAACTATTTCTTGATATTGTGTGGTTGAAAGCTAGCTCATGTGATGGTAGAAATCAAGGAGAACAGTAACACGAATCATTTGCTCTGCGCTTCTAGCTGAAGGTGCCTGTAAGTGCTTCAGCTCTTTCTTTAGCACCCAGCTACTGGGATCTGCCATCTTTAAGGATGGTGATGTTTTTGAAGCCATTAATTCACTCCAACTTTTGGAGCTAGGGGTGACAGGGCTTCAGAGCTTTGATCAGATATCCTTGTAGTGTCCTTTAGCATTGGCTCTTGCATTCAGTTTAGCAATGCACGTTGTATTACGTTGCATCTTCAGCAGATTGTTACATCACTTTTAGGTACACATGGTGCTACTCCTGGTATGCACTTCTGCATTCCTTATTCAAGGATGGTTGATCTGCTAGATTGTAATGGTAGAGCAAGGGGTGGGCAAGCCACAAGGTTACAGATTGTGGTAGCATACATTTCCACTACTGGCAATAGTCCACAGTGCCCCATGGAGGCCCAGTTTTGAGCTGCCAGAATTGCCTCTATCCCATTTAGCATGATTGGTGTATCACACAACAATTGAAGGAGTCCTTAAATTAAAGATAAAATGGGAATTTATCTTCATAGAATGCTGTTGTAGTTGCTTCTATCACTGCTATATGGAACAGATGTATCTGCCACAGGTACACTAGTGAGGATGAGGTCAGGTAGGTTCTCCTCTCATGCTCACAATCCATAAGCGGACAAATCTGGCAGCTATATCCTTCAGGACTAAGTCATTGGTGGAGCTTTCAAGATGCTCCTGGTGGTCAATATTGAATTCCCCTCACCCAAAGTACATTCTGTGCTTTTGTTCATTTTAGTGCTTTTTCCAATGATTGATCAACACAGAGGAGCACTGACTTATTAGCCAAGCGAGATAATAATCAGGAGGTTTCCTTATCTATATTTGACCTGGTGTTTTTAGACTTTATAGGCTCCCAGGGCTACTGTATTCCACCAGGATACTTGTGTGTCACCTCTTCTGATGGGATAAGAACATACCCATAATTTAGGATCAAAGAGTCCTGCATATTGTCAGTATAGTACAATTCAGTGTGTGTGACTACATCAAGCTATCTAAGACAGCTGAATGAATTTAGACACCAATTCCCAGATGTCTGAGAGATGGAATTTGCAAGAGAGCTGGGAGCAAACTTCTCACGTTCAAGTTCCGTGCCAAGTTCAATGCCACATATTCTGGCCAGTTTCAATCTTTTTCTGCCTTAATGTAATAGCTATTAGGCTATTTTACAGTCAACTACATTGTTGCAGGTCCAAGTCACATATAGCCCAGCTGAGGCAAGGATGGCAGATTTCTTCCATTGAGGGTGATCAATGAAATGAGTTTTTACAACAATCCAGCAGTTTTTGCAGTCATCATTGATTTTTTTTATTCCAAATTATTAACTGAATTTGACATCTGTAGGTGCTGAGGTGCGATTTAAGCTCATCTCTCTGGATTGTTGGTCCAGGGCTCTGGCTTATTAGATCTGTTACTTTATAGCTGCATATCAAATCCATGGACAGTGTCTAGCAGTTTACATTACCTTGCAACTGATCATCTCAAATTACATTTAATAAAAACTACTAAAATAGATTTTGGCCAAGCAGAGAATGAATGTAAATGGACAATGAGCACCTTTATGTTTTCCCACTTGGTTCCGATCCTGCTGGTTACAATGAATCCCGAAAGAAATAGTGGCTAGAAATTAAACCACACCTGAAAACCTTGGTTAAAGAGGTGCTGTATGAGAGCCATACCAGGTTAGAATTAAATCACCAGGTTAGTGCTCAAATATCTCACTTTGCATTTTTGGCTGACCACCACTATGTGACTAGGTGTGGCAGGACTGCAGAGCTTTGATCAGATGTCCTTGTGATATCCTTTAGCTTTGGCTATTGCACAGCCAAGGACACTAGGAATGAGGGGATTTATGGTGATGTGAACTCAAGGAAGCCATGCAAGGAAGGCCTTGTCTAGAAGACAGTGGGCAACACAGAATCTGAGTGGCAATCCAGATAACTTTGGACCCCCTTTAACTAACATCATAATAAACCTTAATCCTTTGGTATAGGGCTACTTTGCAAGGTTCCCATACTCAGAATTTTGCACATGTCAAAACATACAATTTTACATCACTCTGCATATTTGGCAGTGTTGTGTGTTTGTGTATTTCCTGCCCCCCCCCCCCCAGTTGAGCCTGGACAAATTCTCTGACACAGCTAGTAGTGATTGAGGATTTGATAAAAATCAACCATAAAGCATGTTGTCAAACTGCCGTCAATCTACAACTCAGTTTTCCACAATGACCGGCTTTGGTTTCAAATTAATCTTGGCATATTCCTATTTACACAAATTAACCTTATTATCTTAAAAGGCAATGTAATGTATTCTGGGTGTACCTTGTACTCTGTTAAAGTGGTGGTAGGCTCTAACCACTACAATATCTATAAAATCCAAGAGATTCAAAGTCAAGTACATTATTCAAATCTAATAGCAAGGCACTCCAGCATGTAGTGATTATGTTATATTCTAAATCATAACTTATATACACAAATATAACACTGCTTTTCCTCTTTGAGAGGAAGCTTGACAACATTTTTCATATACACAGTCAATACAGATTGAAAAAACAAAATACTGGGAAGCTTCAACTCAGGCAGCATGTGTAGAAAGCAAAACAATGTTTCAGGTCCAGAAAACTCTGCCAAAACAAAGTTAAGGAAAAAACAGTTAGTCCAGGTAGCAGAGACAGCGGGGAAGGATGATAAATGGAACAAAGGGAATTTCTGAGACCAGATTAAGTTTCTTTGTGTAATGCATTGCTAATGTGCTACAGTGCGTGAAATGTTGTATAGTCTGGCCTACTGAGACATGCCCAGAAGAATAGACCATGACAAAAACAATGAAAAAGTGGCCAGTTCTCATATGAACAGAAAGATAGTCATCTAAAGTTGGAGAGTTCAATATTAAATCCTGTTGGAACATTGCAGCCTGCAGAAGATGAGGTATTGTACCTTGAGCTTGCATTGGGCATCATTACAACAGTTTACAACACAGCAGGCACAGTAGTGTATGGTTAGTGTAACACTATTACAGCACCAGCAACCCAGATTCAATTCCAGCCACTGTAAGGAGTTTGTATGTTCTCCTTGTGTCTGCATGGGTTTCCTCCGGGTGCTCCAGTTCCCTCCCACATTCCAAAGATGTATGGGTTAAGAAGTTGTGGGCATGCTATGTTGGCACCGGAAGCATGGTGGCACTTGTGGGCTACCCCCAGAACACTACACAAAAGATGCATTTCACTGTACCATAGAAAAATACAGCACAATACAGGCCCTTCAGCCCACCATGTTGTGCCAACCTTTAAACTACACTTAAGTCTAACCCCTTCCTCCCACATATCCCCCTATTTTAAATTCCTCCATATGCTTATCTAACAATCTCTTGAACTTGACCAACACGTCTGCCTCCACCACTACCCCAGGCAGCGCATTCCATGCACCAACCTTCCTCTGAACTTCCCACCCATTACTTTAAAGCTATGCCCTCTTGTATTGAGCATTGGTGCCCTGGGAAAGAGGCGCTGGCTGTTCCTCTTATCTTGTACACCTCTACCAAGTCTCCTCTCATCCTCCTCTCCAAAGAGAGAAGCCCTAGCTCCCTTAGTCTCTCTTCATAATCCATACTCTCCAATCCAGGCAGCATCCTGGTAAATCTCCTATGCACCCTTTCCAACACTGCCACATCCTTCCTATAATGAGGTGACCAGAACTGGACACAGTACTCCAAGTGTGGTCTAACCAGTGTTTTATAGAGCTGCATCATTACCTCACAGCTCTTAAACTTGATCCCATGACTTTTGAAAGCCAACATCCCATAAGCTTTCTTAACCACCCTATCCACCTGTGAGGCAACTTTCAGGGATCTGTGACATCCAGAAGGATGATCTAGAGCCCTTTTCGCAGTTTACAGTGTTGCGTCCACTGGGTTATAGTCTGGAATGAGACTGGGTCCCACCCTCATAAGGGAACTGAAATGCCTGCTGGAATGGCAATGATCTTAACCAAGTTGTTATTGGGCTTGGGGGCACAGGGGTGCATAGTTTGCCTGCTTTTATTATTTAATATACATATATACACAATACAAACTCCCACACTGAATGTCAATTGTCCATAAATATCTGGAGTAGATCTATCATCAAATAGTTAAACTACAGATATGTGTCAAATATCTTGTATTTGTTTATGCCCAAGGATTTCATAAGGGTGTCATTCTCTTTGGCCCACAAACCACAAGCTCCAATAACAAATCCAAAGAACTCAACGATCTGTACCTTGGTTAATTCCTTAATTTGTTCAATAAGGTATTGATATTTATTGCACTTCTGACCAGGCATTCAGAATGGAGTTATTTTCGAATCTAATGGTGATGTCGACTATGGCTGCTTTATTTCCTTTCACGAAAATCACATCTGGCTTCCATAGTGCGCCACCATCGTCCCTCTGGTGTGGTTCTAAGGGATCCCAGTGATATTGTTTAGCCTTGGCCTTCAGTTTTTTTTGGAGTCTTTTTATTCGCATTTGTTTGACCACCATACACTTCCCAGAGACGTGCAATGGTTTCATTAGCAAAATCACACCTCCAATAGATTTTCACAGCATCAGGGATGCCCTGACTACATGCACATCTCTTGGGGTACTGTCCACACCTTAATAAAATGGCATCAACGACCTGGTACCCCCTCCAGGTCTGATTTTTCTTCAGCCATATATTAGAAGTCAAATCATTCTTTAACTCTTTTACTCCTACACCTTGTAGGTCTGTTCAACCCATCTGTCGAACTTGACTGACCGCCAGTTGATGTTAAATTTTGGCAGTCTGGCTCTGTTCAGTTTCCTGCCCAAAAATCAGCCTCCAATTGCTTGTAGAAGCTGTCCTAAGGTCTCCGTTGCTCTAGCTTGCCTAGACATATCTTGAGCAAGAATGATGTCCCATGTCACTGCCAGCTTAAATTTTTTTCGATTGTGGTCTTGTTGTCCTCACCAGCCATTTCAAACAGATGCTTGATGGTAATATCTTCAGATGTCTCTAGGGACTCATTTTCTAATTATCACAATCGGTACCTGAATCTCCAGCTTAGGCATACAGTCCCCCATCTCATTTTGGAATATAAAATTCCATCAGTTGTATTGTGGGGGAGGTGCAGTATTTCCTTGACAGTCTTTATTGTTCTATTGAGCTCTCTAAGCAAGTTTTGAGAGGCTTCTGTTAGAATTGGGTGGAAGTAAATCCTAGGTATTATATAGGTTGAGCAGTACAGCTTTCTGCATAGATTTGAGTTTTGCTCTTTTTAAACTTGTCAAACCATGCATCGAGTTTAGATATTAGATCTTCCATTGAGATCCCACACCAAGGGTCGACCTTTGCTCAGATATTTTTTGATGTCCCCTGGTGGTATGTATGTTATTGTTTCACATCCAAACTGCCACTGCTCTTTAGAGTTTTTACATGCACGTCTTCTTGTACTGATGCAGTGAAAACCTTTGGTCTTTTTAATGTTGACTTCCAGGCCAGTACCTTTACAAAAGTCACAAGATATCAATATTCCTGGCCATACCCTTGTAGGAGTCACTTAAAATTGCTACATCATCTGCAAGAGCAAGTGCTGTGCATCGTGATCTTCCACTTGATGTTATAATTTCAACTCCTTGGCTGTGATGGTCTCTGCTAATGAGGGAGTCCATGGTGATATTGAACAGAATCAGTGAGGGGATTGCCCTGCTTCACCCCCCCTCCTAATCTCAATTCTGTTAGTTCTTCTCATGCCAACTTCTACAACAGTAGAAGTGTTGTTGTATAGATCTATTACAAGGTTGATAAAGACCTTAGGTGCACCCACCCTCTGTAGAGGTTTCATTATCAGTTTGTGTCCAACCGAGTCAAATGCCTTTGCAAGGTCAACAAACAGAACAGAGTTCCTTACTGCCACATTTTGATCCCCTTATGTTCTTGAGAATAGTGATATTTTCATTACAGCCTGGCGTATTCAGCAGAAATCCCTTCTGTCGATGGCCGATTTTAACTGACTCAGTCATTTCACCAAAATCTTTGTAAACAGTCGGAGAACCATTGGGCCAATGGTAATGGGCCTCCAATTGTCCAAGTTCTTCAACTGTTCTTTATCATCGGTTTTGGGGATTAATACTGTTCTGCTTTGAGGCACTTGGGTATGGTACCTGACCTGAGCCACAATGTAAACAGCCTTGGCAGTAGATCTTCATTGTCTAACAGTCCTTTAAGATCTTTCTTTTTAATTCTGTATGGACCTGCGGCACTGTCCTCCTTTGTACTGTTCAGTGCCTCACTGACCTTGGTCCCCTCAATCTTCTTGAGTTTTTCTTCAAAGTCAGCATTATGATCTTTGAATCTAAGGTCTACTTTATTATTGGCTGTACTCAGTTTCTCTTGAAAGTGCTTGTAGGCCTCCAATTTTCCAGGGGCACTCGCTCTGTGCTGGTACACCCAACAATTGGCAATGAGGTGCTTCTGATCTTTTCCAGAGAGTCTGAGGGGCTCTATATTCTGCTTTTCTCCAAGCTGTTCTTTTATTTCTGGAGTTTATTAATTCCTCATTCTTTTTCCTCACAATCAGCCTCATGATGTATCCTTTGGCTCTTTTCTGTGAATGTCCAACTAGGTCCCTCGTGATGCCCTCAACCATACTGACCCAAGGAAAAATTAGCTTTGTTCTTCCTATTCCTAAATAGGTGTTCTGCCTGGTCTAGGTTGTCTGCCATATTTTTGGACAGTTGCCTGATGTTATTTGCACTGATTTTCTGTTTTGTCCTAATTGGGGAGTCTTTGCTTTGATCTTTCTCTGCATCCATATTAACAGCCTCTGCTGTCAATGGACGTTATTTAGCCCACAGGTACTTGCTAGGTCTCTTGGTAATATTCTTCACTTATCGATATCTGTTTGTTGGTCTTGGTTGTTAATACTTTTTGATTTCAACTTAATGACTAGTGCCCCATTAAACCTTTCCTCCAGCTCTAAGAGGAATTTAATCTCCTCCTCTGTCCACAGTTCTTTCCTGCCAGGTTTCTTCTTACCAGGAGTGTCTTGGTTCTCTTGGCATTCCTTACCACAGCATGAATGTCACCATCATGTGGCAGTGACATTCATGCTATCTGAGACTACTGACTGGAAAGCCTCATTACAGATGGTACACTCAAAGGGCTTTACACTCTTCTGGTTCTGTATACCTTTACATTTACTGGCATGACAGGCTATTGAGTGTAGTCCCCCGACCCTACTGCGTGATCTACAGGTTGCCATTACAGATCAGATATGTTTTTTTTTCCCCAAGTGTTTCTGAAGCACCCCCATTGTATTGTAGATCTCCCTGCAACCTTCAGCGGGGCACCTCAGTATTAAAGGGGATACGGATGTTGCTTACTATGGCGGCACTATTTCTGGGTTGATCTTTTCTCTTATTTTCTTCTGTAGTCTCCTTCCACAGAGTATCACCGTTGAGTTGTAGTAGGTAGCTGTTCTTACCTTGATGGCAGTATCCTTATTTCCATCTTCCAAGTCCTTTACCTTCCTTTTCAGAGTATCTGTCTCATGTTCTCATCTCCACAGATAACTGCCCCAACCTGGAACACCAATGGTAAAAATTAGTCTCTGGTCCTTTGCCAGTCTGTGTGGAGGACACCATCATCGGTGTGGGCCAGGCACCGGAACAAGTGCAACTACTGCATTTTGTGATGGCTGTCATTGCAAACATGCCAACAGGGCAGTTCTTTGCCATGTTATCTGCCCATCTGGGAATTTGCTAATTTTTATCCATTTTGACTAGAAGGGTGTGGTCAACAGCACTTCGCTGAGTTTCTATGGAGTCGCTTTGGCCACCAGTTGGGGTGTTACCAGTGGGACAAGCAAGGAGGCGTGAGTCACTGATGTAGAAACCAGAAGAACACTACAGCTACTGTGTAACCTGACTCAAAAGGTCCTGGTGGCAGGAAACCAGGTGTTCACCCCATAGAGTCATAGTTACATGTGACTAATAAAGATCTTATACACAATTCAGGAAGCCACATACAGAAAGGTCAGAGTGGGAATGGTGAATTAACATGACAGGGAACCAGAAGCCCTGGATCACTGCTATGAACTGAATGCAAGTGCTCTGCAAATAGTTTGCCCCAATCTAGTGTTTGCTTCTCCATTGTAGAGGATGCCACATTGTGAACACTAAACACTAGATTGGAAGAAGTCCAAGTGAATTGTTGCTTCACCTGGGAAAGGCCATTTGGATACCTGGAGAGTGGGAAGGGAAGAGGTGAAGGGACAGGTATTGAACTTTCTGCAAGTGCATCGGAAATTGCCACAAGCAGGGATGGAAGAGCAGACCAGGGAATTGTGAAGAGAGTGATGCCTTTGAAAGTGATGAAAGGGAAAGACAGGGGATAAGATGATAAAATATCTTTAGACACATGTATATCAAAACAGTGAAATTCATCTTGTGTAGAGTGTTCTGGGGGCAGCCCGCAAGTGTCACCATGCTTCCAGCACCAACATAGCATGCCCACATCTCCTAACTCTGGCATCTTTGCAATGTGGGAGGAAACCCATGCAGACATGGGGAGAGCATATAAACTCCTCACAGACAGTGCTGGAATTGAACCTGGGTCACTGGCATTGTAATAGTGTTACACTAACCACTACACTACTGTGCCTGCCCACTTATCACAAAGGATCATTAGTTCCATTCTCTCAGTTCCTCATCTCTGCTGCAATTGTCCCGATGAGACATTCCACAGGTGCCTCTGAAATGTCTGTTTTTACTTTAACTGCATCTCAACTATATTGTATCTCTGGTCTCAACCCTTCTCCTGGGCAGAGCAACAATAGAGTCCACCTCACCAGCCTCCACATCCAGTAAATGATCTTTTGCAACTTCTATCAGCTGCAACAAGATTCCACCACCAGACATACCAGCTTCCCCCTTCAGTATTTCTATTTTTCCAATAAAACCACATCCTGTTCCCCTAAACTGAAGAAAAGGGCCCTGCCTGCTTAATCTTTCTCAGACTGAAAACATGCCATCCCAGGAATCAATCTGGTGAACACTTGCACTCCTTTGCCACACCTGTAGCCTTTTTCAGGTAGTTAGAGCAAACTGTACACAGTATTCCAGACGCAGTCTCACCAGGTCCCTACATAACTGGACAACACGTCTGCTCTTGTACTCATTCTTGTAATACATGTCCCTCTTCCACTGGCCTGCCTAATTGCTTGATGTACTTGTATGTTAACTTCCAGTGCTTAGTGTACATGGCCAGCCAGATCCATCTGAACACCAGTAACTTTCAATCTCACCACTTAAAAATCTACCTTCCTTTCCTATCAGATTTCATCATCTGCAGCTCTGTTGTTTCCACCTATCACCTCCCGGCCTGTCACTATCTCCATTCTTCCCTCCTCCATCTACCTATAACCCCTCACTTGGGTCCATCTTTCGCCTGGCAGCTCTTGTTACATCCCTTCCTTCTACATACTGACTTTTTCCCTCTATTTCCAGAAGGAAGATCTCAACCCAAGATGTCAACTGTTCATTTCCCTTCACGGATGCTGACTGACTGAGTTCCTCCAGCATTGTGTTTGTTGCTCCAGATTGCAGCATCTGCAGTCTCTTGTGTCTCCGTTCTGCCTTTCTATTTTTGCCTACTACAGGGAACCTGAATAACAGAAACTACCGGAAACATTCAATAGGGCAGATGCTATCTTTGAAGAGGGAAAGAGTTAATGTTTTAGAATGACAGCATTACTTTGTTCTGATGCAAGTCATCAACTTGACAAGTTAACTATGATTTTACTGTTCAGAAATTCCTAACCTGCTTAGTATTCCCAAACCTGTAGGTTCCTGAGAGAGAGGACAAGGATGGCAAGATTCATGAACCCTGGATGATGAGAGATGTTGCAAATTTAGTCAAAAAGGAAAATGAAGCACATGCAAGGTTTAGGAAGCTGAAATTGGATAGGGACTTTGAGGAATAAAGGAAGCAAGAGAGAACTTAAAATGGAATCAGGTGGGCTAAAGGGGGCCATGAAATATCCTTGGAGAGTAGGATTAAAGAGAATCCCAATGTATTTTATACATAGATTTAAAACAAAAGGGTAACTAGGGAGAGAGTAGGACCACTCAAGGACTGGGGGGGGGGGGGGGGGGGGGGGGGGGGGGGGTGGAATTCATATCTGGAACCAGAGGAAGTTGGCAAGATACTAAATGAATATCTCACATGGGTATTCACCAAGGAGAAAGGCATGGCAGACAGCAAGATCAGGGAGAGATATGTTGATATTCCAAGGCATGCTGATATTAAGAGGTGGTGTTGGGTCTCTTGAACATTACGGCAGATAAGACCCTTGATGGGATCTATCCCAGGTTATTAAGAGACAAGGGAGAAGATTGCTGGGACCATGACAGGGATCCTTGTATTCTCTTTATCCACAGGCGAGGTCCCAGAAGACTGGAGAATAGCCAATGTTGTTCCTGAGTTTTACATCAGTGGTAGAGAAGTTATTGGAGAAGATTCTTAGGAATGGGATTTACTTGTATCAGGAAAAGCATACTGATTAGGATAGTTAATCTGTGGGGGAGGTGTAAAGGTGTCTGATGAAGGTAGGACAGTGGATGTTGGATACATGGACTTGAGTAAAGATTTCAAGAAGGCCCCTCATAGAAGACTGATGTGGAAAATTAGGGCTCATGGGATCAATGGAGACTTGGTAGATTAGATTCAAAATTAGCCAGTGGCTTGGCCAAGGAAGACAGGATAATGATGGAGGGGTGCTTCTCTAACTGGAGGAATGTGACCAGTGGTGTTCTGCAAGGATCAGTGCTGGGACTTTTAAAATTAATATGTGTGTGTAGGCTGAATTAGGTTTGTAGACAACACAAAAATTGGTGAAGTTGTGGATTGAGAAAGGTGGTCAGAAGATTCAGCAGGACAGAGATCAGTTGGAAATATGGTCATAGACATGGCAGATGGGGTTTACTCCAGGCAAGTATGAGGTTTAGCACTCAGGTCAAATTTAAGAGTTATGTATACAGTAAGTGGGAGGACCCTTAGCAGCATTGAGGGGGATCTTGAAGGTGTATGGCATACTTGCCTTCAGTCAGAAGTAATGTTGCAGCTGTATAGAATTTTGGTGAGGACACATTTGGAGTATTGTGCAGTTCTGGTCACTGACTTACAGGAAGGATGTGGAGGCTTTGGAGAGGGTGCAGAAGAGGTTCACCAGGATGCTGCCTGGATTAGAGAGTACTAGCTGTAAGGAGAGGTTGGACAAGCTTGAATTTTCTTCTTTGGAGTGTTGGAGAGTGACCTGATAGAATTATATCACGTTATGAGAAGCATAGACAGGGTAGATAGAGTCTTTTTCCCAGGACGGAAATACTAGAGAGCATAGCTTTAAAGTGAGAGGGGGAAAAGTTTAAAGGAGATTTACATGGCAAGCTGTTCTACAGAGCAGGAGGTACCTGGAATGTGCTGCCAGGGAAAGTGGTAGAAACATATACAATAGCAATGTTTAAGAGGCATGTGAACTGAGGGTATAGACCACGTGCAGGCAGATGTGCAGTTTAAATTGGCACCATGGTCAACACAGACTTCATGGGCTGAAAAGCCTGTTTATATACTGCTTTGTTCTAACTTTATGTTCTAGAGAAGATTGAGATCATTGGCAAGGTAGAAAATGACCTGAGGAAAAGTGAATAGAGCAGCAAAAACTATGGCATTTTGTCAGCAAACATTGACCAAAATTGGCTCATGGAAGCAGATTGGATTGCAAGTCTTGTCCTCCCTGTAAAAATATGCATCATTGGTCTAGAAAAGTCTAGAAAATGTTACATTTCAGCTCCACCATTCAGTTATTTAAAAAGTTATGTATTGAAGTTCTTAAGCTCTTGCATTTTTGACCAAATTTGAAAAAATGGCTCCTTTTTAAGTTTGTAACCAGCTTTTCTAGTCTAGCAGAAAAGCATCTCATCACATGTTCCTCATGTCATAATACATGGTTGTGTTATGTTCCATGTCACATGCCTTACTTACATATTATACACAAATACACTATAGCAAGGCAAAGTTAAATCTAGGGCTACCTAAACACTGAAAATACATACTTCATTGCATTGTATAGCAAGGAATTATTAGGATGGGAGATCAATTGCATTATCAAAGTTTATATGGTTTTAAACTCCTTCAATAGAAATGCTTTCCCCTATTTATTACATGCTCTTATTTTTGTGAATTTAGTCTTGCCTAATGTTATTGTCAAAAGAATGGAACAATTTACTTTCGTCATAGAATCATATAGCACAGAATCCATGCCAACTGTCTACACTAATTCCATTTTTCAGTACTTGGTCCATAACCTTCTACGCCTTGACAATTCATGTGCAGATCTAGATACTCCTTCAATATTTTGAGAGTTCCCACTTCCATCTCTTAAGGCAGTGCATTCCAGATACCAATTACTCTCTGGGTGAAAAAGATTGTTCCTTCGATCCCTTCCAAACCTTTTCTCTTACTCTAAACACATGGTCTCTAGCTTTTGAAATCTGTTGCAGGGAAAAGTTTCCTTCTATCCATCTTGTCTATGAGTCAGCAGTTACACAGTTTAAATTAGTTCAGAGTTATCTGCAAATTATATGATCAGTGTATTTTCAGCTTGG
This sequence comes from Pristis pectinata, assembly GCF_009764475.1. Lineage (NCBI taxonomy): Eukaryota > Metazoa > Chordata > Chondrichthyes > Rhinopristiformes > Pristidae > Pristis > Pristis pectinata. The sequence goes on along the minus strand of NC_067410.1, from coordinate 6,344,458 downwards.
ATCTTCCTGCCTCAGCATATTTCATTTCTCACGCTGGCTTCTCTAACAGCTTTAAGATATCCAAAATTGTGTCAAATTAAGTATAACTGTCCTTATTCTCAAATCCTTTCAAGAATGGCCAATCTAACATTACCAGATTTACATCCAGGGAGGTAGACTGGGTGTTCTAATTGATTTTACCACATTACCTATTCAAATGGATAATCTGGCTCATGAGCAGTTTTTCCATAAAGTGTTTGCAGAATGTTAGTGATCCTAACAAGGAGACTAAGTGGCCTCTTGAGCAATTCAAAGGGCATCAAGTATCAACTACTTTGCATGGGACTGGATGAAGAGATTAACCAGACCTGATAGGAGTACTATTCTATTCCCCGAATACCATTTTTGAACAAGTAGCGGACTTTGTAAAATTTAAGAGCTGGTTATCTTTCTGATGACTGCGGCTTAGTTGACTGGATTCTTATTGCTATAAGCAGTTGTTCAAAGTCGCACGTCATAGATTTCAGCACTAGTCTAGTCTGACATTTACATTCAGTACATTGTCAGTCACCTTTTGGATGAGACATTCAACTTGAAGCTGAAAACTACCTTTCCAGATGACATAAAAGATCTCATGGCACTATTTTAAACAGCTTACATTTACATGGCCTGTAATTTTGCAATGCTTCATACTGCTTTACAGGAGCATTAAATTTGACTGAAGATATTGCTAGTGGAGTACCCCAAGATCAGTTATTGGCTCTCAATTATTTTCTATTTATATTAATGACCTGGAGGAGGGGGCAAAATGCAAGGTATACAAGCTTGCCAATGGCAAAAAAAAAAATAGGTGCAAGGGCATGTTTTGATGATATTGTAATCCTGCAATGGGATATAAATAGGTTAAATGATTCACCAAAAACTTGGCGAATGGAATTCATTGTGGGAAAGAATGAGGTCTTGCACTGAAAACTGAGTTATGCAGAAATTTCATCTCACAGAATGGTGAATCTCTGGCATTCTCTGCCCTGAACAGTGTGGGCTTATTAGAAGTATTTAAAATGGGGGGGGGGGGGTAGATAAATCTTTGACAGATTGGCAGACTCAGCTCTGGGGGGGAACTGGCACAGAGAAAGATGAGGCCTGGGGTAGATCAGCAATGATCATATTGAATGTGAGCAGGCTAGAAGGGCCAGCTGGCCTACTCTGACTCCCATTTTCTTGTGTTCAATGTCATTAACCATCACCCTGCCCTTGTTTATCAAGGAACAATGCAAAGTCAGCAATGTCTTAACTTCAAAAATTCTCACGATTGTTTACAAATTCCTCTCTTGTCTCATCCTACCCCATCTCTAATCTCCCCCAGTGGTACCACCCTGAGATAATTGTACTCATCCAATTCTGGTCACTTTCTCAATCCTGAATGTAATTGTAAAATCACTGGTGACCATTCTCAGCTATCTGAGGCCTTAAGCTTTTTAAATCCTTCCTTAAACCTTTCCATCTCTACTTCACTTTCTTCCGTTAATGAGCTTTTAAAAAATATACCTGTTCAACTAAATGTATGACTATCTGCCTGAATATTTTAGATGGCTCATAAGAACAAGAAAATAGGAGCAGTAGGCCACTAGCCCCTCAAACCTGCCTTGCCATTCAATATTATCATGGTTGATTCATGCTGGCCTCAACTCCTCTTCTGTGCTCGTTCCCCATCAAATCCCCGATCTTTCAAAGATTTATCTACTTCAACTTGAGATACTTCAAGCCATCACAACTCTCTAGGGAAGCAGATTCCAAGAGATTTGCCAACATCCGCAAAAGTTCCACATACTTTCATTTTAATATCTCCCCTTGTTTGAGAGTCTCCCACTTGTGAAAACATTTCAACATCTACCCTGTCATGTTCCCTCAGGATTTTGTACATTTCAATAAGATTGTGCTATTCTTCTGAACTTGCAAGAATACAGACCCAACCAGATAAGCCTCTTGATAGAGCAATCCTGCCATTGCAGGAATTAGCTTGGTGAATCTCTTTTGGACCACCTCTAATGCTACTACATCCTTTGTTAGGCAAGGGGACCCAAACTGTGTGCAGTACAGTGCCTTGATAGAGGTGTACAAGATAAGAGGCGTACAAGATAAGAGGCATAGATCAAGTGGACAGTCAGACTTCTTCCCAGGGTGACAATGGCTAACATGAGGGGACATAATTTGAAAGGTGATTGGAGGAAATTTTTTTTAAATATACAGAGGGTGGTGGGTGCATGGAACACTGCCAGCAGAGGTTGTGGGGGCAGATACATTGGGGACATTTAAGAGACTCTTAGATAGACACATGATAGAGAAATGGGGGGCTATGTGGGAGGGAAGGGTTAGAAAGATCTTAGAGCAGGATAAAATGTCAGCACAACATTATGGGCTGAAGGGCCTGTACTGCACTGTAGTGTTCTATGTTCTACTCCAGGTGTGGCCTCACCAATACCTGTACAATTGTAACAAAATTTTGCAATAAAGGCTAAAATACCATTTGCCCTCTTAACTACCTGCTTCACCTGCCTGTTAATTTGTTCTGATTCACACAAGATCCCTCCATACTTCACTCATTTGCAGTCCTTTGCCATTTAGATAATCTGCTTTTGATTCCTCTAACCAGTGTAATGTTGGACTTCACATTTTCCTACATTAAACTCATTTGCTAAGATTTTGCACACCCACTCTATCTATTTAGATCCCATTTCAGAATAACAATCGCCTCATCACAACTTGCCCTTCAACCTATTTTCATGTCATTATCAAACTTGGATACCTTATATTCTGCTCCTTCCTCCAGGTCATTGATATAAATAAATAACTGAGGGTCAAGAATCAATCCCCAGGGTACTCCACTTGTTACATCCTTCCAACCTGAAAAAGACCCATTTATTCCAACTCAGAGAGTTATAGAAACAGGCCCTTTGGCCCAACTCTTCCATGCTGACCAAGGTGTCTTCCTAACCTAGTCCCATTTGCCTGCATTTGGGCCACATCCTTCTGAACCTTTCCTACCCATGTGCCTGTCCAAATGTCTTTTAAACATTGTAATTGTATCTGCCTCTCATTTCCTCCGGCAGCTCATTCAATATACCCATCACCCTCCTAAAAAAAAAACTTGCCTCTCAGGTACAGTTTAAATCTTTCCCTTCTCACCTTAAACTTATGCCTTCCAGTTTTAGATTTCCCTCATATGGGAGGAAGATTGTGACAATCCATTTTATCTCTGCCCCTTATTTCATAAACCTCTACAAGGTCATGCCTCAGCCTCCTTTGCTCTAGGTGAGAAAGTCCCAGCCTATAGTCTCTCAAGCCCTGCAATATTCTCTCATTTTTTCTGCATCCTCTCTAGCTTACTGAGATCCTTCCTAGAGTAATGACAACCAGAACTGCACATGATTATTCCAGGTGTAGTTTCACCAACATCTTTTACAGCTGTAACATGACATCCCAACTCTTGTACGCAATCTCCCATCCAATAAAGGCAAGTGTGCCATACACCTTCACCACCTTAGCTACCAGTAATGTCACTTTCAGGGAACTATGTATTGTACCCTTAGTTCTCTGTTCTACAGAACGCCCCAGGGCCCTGTCTTTCACTATACATCCTGCCCTTGTTTATCAAAATGATCACTTTGCATTGTTCCTGGTTAAATTCTAAGTCTTAACATGTGCATCATTCTTTTATGCAGTACTATGTCAAACACCTTTTGGAAGTCCAAATATGCAATATCTTCAGATTCCCTCTATCTACTCTGCTTGTTACATCTTTTTAAAAACTCAAATTTGTCAAACATGATTTGTCTTTCATGAAACCATTTGGTTTGATTAGATTAAACCTCCCTAAATTATTAGCTACTGTGATTATTGACTCTAGCACCTTGCCAAAAATAATGTCAAACCAACTGGCTTATCATTTCACACATTTTGTCTTCCTCCCTTTTTGAACAAGGGAGTCACATCTGCTGTTTTCCAATCCACTGGTACCTTCCAAGAATATAGGGTGTTTTGAATGAATCCACTGATGAATTCTTTTAAAGCCCTTGGCTCAGGCTATCAGGTCCTGGTGACTTGTCTACCTCTAATTCTGTGAATTTTTCTAATGCCTTGTCTCTCATGATTGGAACTTTTATGTTCTTCCGTGCTACTTCAAACTAGCCCATCTGTTATCATTATGATACTTTATGTCCTCCACAGTGAAGACCAGTGCAAAAATGTGTTCAATGTTCTGGCATTTCCTTGCTTCCTGATAATTTCCCGGAGGTCCTACACTAGATCTCCCTGATATCCAGGGAGAGCTAGTTAGGAGGATTCAAAATTGGCTTAGAAGGTTGTTTCTCAGAATGGAGGCTGGTGCCGGAGGGGTCAGTGTTGGGACCCTTATTTATATCCAGTAAATGATTTGGATGCAAATGCACAAGGCTCAATTAGTAAGTTCGCAGATGTTGTTGATATTGAAGAAGGTTATCATAGATTAAGGGGGGGGGGGGGGGGGGGGGAAGCAGAATCTTGATCCATTAGGGAAGTGGGACGAAGAACGGCAAATGGATTTCAATGCAGATAAGTGTGAGGTGATGCATTTTGGAAAATCAAACCGTGCAGGACTTATACTATGAATGGTAGGGCCCTAGGGAGGGTAATGCAACAGTTCATTGAAAGTGGCATCACAGGTAGACAGTGGTGAAAGAGGCATTTAGCAACACTGGCCTTCATCAGTCTGGGCATTGAGTATAGGAGTTGGGACATGATGTTGCAGTTGTAGAGTCATTGGTGAGGTCATACTTGGATTACTGTGTACAGTGTTATAGGAAACATGGTTAAACTGGAACAAGTGCAAAAAAGGTTTGAGGATGTTGCCAGGACTAGAGGGCCTGAGTTATAGAGGTTGGCTAGGCTATGCCTTTATTCCTTGGAATGTAGGAGAATGAGGGGCAACCTTATAGAAGTGTTTAAAATTGAGAGACATAGAAAAGGTGGATGGTAGGTCTTTTCCCCAGGGTAGGGGAGTCCAAAACTAGGGGGCATAGATTTAGTTGAGGGGCAACTTTTTCCCGCACAGAGGGTGGTGAGTATATTGAATGACCTGCCAGAGAAATTGGTTGAGGCAGGTACAATAGTATCATTAAATGATTTGGATAGGTACATGGAGGGATGGGGCTTGTAGGGATATGGGCCAAATGTCAGAAATTGGGACTAGCTGGGTGGACAATGTGACCAGCATAGATTGATTGGGCTAAAGGGCCTGTTCTGTGCTGAGTGCTCTATGACTCAACTTAGACACTTCCTTTTTACACATCCATAAAATTTTACGGTTTACTTTCATATTACATGCAAACTTTCCCTCAAAGTTAATTTTCTCCTTATGTTTTAAGACTTGTTTCTAGTTCCTGAAATATTCCCAATCCTCTGGTCTACTATTAGCCTGTGCTACTTTCTATGCTTTTTGATTTAACATTATCCTCTATCTCCTTTGGATAGTTGCTCTTGCTCTCTTGGAATCCCTTCTTCTGGTTGGGATAAATTTCTGTTAACACTATGAGCTAGCTGTTTAACTATCTGCCACTGCTCATCTATTGACTTCTTAGCTTATTTTCCCTGATCACTCAAGAACTCCACCTTAAATTACCCTCTAATTACCCTTATTTAAGTTGAAGGCACTGGCTTTGGGCCTGGGATGTTCACTGTCAAACTGTATCTATGTTGGGCAAGCTGGAACTCTAAGTTTTGAATGATTAAGGTTCCAGAACAAGGAGCAAAAGAGTTGTGGAACATTACAGCTCAGGCCCTTTGGCCCACAATGTTGTGCCAACCTTTTAACCTTCTAAGATCTGTCTAACCCTTCCCTCCCACATACCCCTCCATTTTTCTATCATCCACGTGCCTATCCAAGAGTCTTAAATGCCCCAAAAGTATCTGCCTCTACCAGCACCCCAGCAGTGCATTCCACACACCCACTAGTGTAAAGAAAACTTACCACTGATAATCCCCCTGTACTTTGCTCCAATCACCTTAAAATTATGCCTCCTCACGTTAGCCATTTCCACCTTGGGTAAAGTCTCTGGCTGCCCACTCAATCTATGCCTCTTATCATCTTGTACACCTCTATCAAGTCTCCCCTCATCCTTCTCTTCTCCAAAGAGTGAAAGCCCTAGCTCACTCAATCTATCCTCCTAAAACATGCTCTCCAGTCCAGGCAGCATCCTGTAATCTCCTCTGCACCCCCTAAAGCTTTTACATCCTTCCTATAATGAGATGACCAGAACTGAACACAATACTCCAAGTGTGGTCTAACCAGAGTTCTATAGAGCTGCAACATCAGCTCACAGCTCTTGAATTCAGTCCCCTGACTAATGAAGGCCACAAGTCATACATCTTAACAACCCTATCAACTTGCGCAGCAACTTTGAGGGATCTATGGACCCCAAGATCGCTCTGTTCCTCCACACTGCTAAGAATCCTGTCATTAACCCAGTACTCTGCCTTCAAATTCAACCTTCCAAAATGAATTACTTCACTTTTCCAGGTTGAACTTCATCTGTCACTTCAGCCTAACATTGCATCCTATATATTAAGGACTGCCCCTACCTCCTCTGACCACAGGCACGTTTCCTCTATTCCTAAACTGGTCCTACCTTCACTCTAGTCATTCTCCCATACAAATAGAATGCCTTGGGGTTTTCCCTAATCCTACTCGCCAAGGCCTTCTCATGCCCTCTTCTAGCTCTTCCAAGTCTATTCTTAAGCTCCTTCCTAGCTACCTTGCAACTCTAGAGCTCTGGCTGATCCATGCTTCCTAAACCTTACACAAGCTTCTTTCTTCCTCTTCACAAGATATTCCACATCTTGTCAACCATGGTTCCTTCACCCTACCATCCTGCCTCAAACCTATCCAGAACCCCATGCAAATGATCTCTAAACTTCCACATTTCCATTGTGCACTTCCAAGGGAATCTGCTCAGAATTTTCACTCCCAAGTTCCTGCCCATAGCATCATAATTCCCCTTCCCCCAATTAAATACTTTCCCCTACCATCTGCTCCTATCCTTCAAGGCAAGGGTAAGGGTCAGGGAGTTGTGGCCACTTTCTCCGAAATGCTCACCCACCAAGACGTGACACCTGACCAGGTTCATTACCTTGTACCAGATCCAGAATGGCGTCTCCTCTCATGGACCTATCTACGTATTGTGTCAAGAATCCTTCGTGGACACCTAACAAATTCCACCCCATCCAAACTTTTTGCATTAAGGAGGTGCCAATCAATATTAGGGAAGTTGAAATCACCCATGACAACATCCCTGTATTTTTGCACCTTTCCAAAGTCTGCCTCCTGATCTGTTCCTCACTGTCTCTGCTGCTATTGAGGGGTCTATAGAATACTCCCAATAGACTGATTACTCTCCTCCTGTTTCTGACCTCCACTCACCCTGACTCAGTAGATGACCCCTCCAGGAAGTCTTCCCTTTCTGCAGCTGTGATATTATCCCCAATTAGCAATGTCACTCCCCCACCTCTTACCTCCCTCCCTGTCCCTTTTGAAACATCTAAACCCTAGAACATCCAGCAACCATTCCTGCCCTTGTGACAGCCAAGCCTCTGTAATGGCCACAACATTGTAGTGCTCAAAGTTCATCACCCTTGTTCCTGATACTTCTTGTATTAAGATAGACACTTCAACCCATTCAACTGACTGCCATTTTACTTCATCATCTGCCTATCCTTCGTCAGTCTCTCTCCATGCTACATCAATTTATACACCAACTGCTCCATCCTCTGACCCATCACTTGGGTTCCCATTCCCCCACCAAACTAGTTTAAACCCTCTGCAACAGCTCTTGCAAACCTGCCCACAAGGATATTGGTCCCCCTCCAGTTCAAATGTAACCCATCCCTTTTGTACAGGTCATCTTCCCCAGAAGAGATCCCAATGATCCACAAATCTGAAACCCTGACCCCCTGCATCAATTTCTCAGCCACACATTTACCTGCCAATTCAGCCATTTTTACCCTCACTGGCACATGGCACAGGCAGCAATCCAGGGACTACTACCCTTGAGGTCCTGCTTTTCAGCTTCCTACCTAGTTCCCCATATTCACTTTTCAGGACCTAATCCATTTTCCTACCTACAACATTGGTAGGAATGTGTACCATGACTTCTGGTTGCTCACCCCATTTAGAATGCTATGGGCCCAACCTGAGATGTCCCTGACCCTGGCACCTAGAGGTCTCTTTCACAACCAAAGAAGCTCCTGTCTGCTCTTCTTAGAGTCCCCTATCACTATTGCTCTCATCTTCTCCCCACTTCTCTTCTGAGCCACAGGGCCAGCAACCTGACCTGAGGCTTGCCCTGGTAGGTCATCCTCCACAACAGTATCCAAAGTGGTATACCTGTTATTGAGGGGATCAGCCACAGGGGTACTTGCACTACCTGTCTATTCACTTCCCCCTCCTGAGTCACTCAGCTACCTGCCTCCTGCAGCTTAGGTGTGGCTACCTCCCTGTAGCTTTTATCTGGCACCTCCTAATTCTCCCACACGAGCCCAAGGTCATCCAGCTGCAGTTTCTTAACTGGGTCTGTAAGGAGCTACAGCTGGATGCACCTTCCACAGATGCAGCTATCAGAGAGACTTGAGATCTCTCACATCTGGCAGGAAGAACACACCATTGACCCTGGACCCATTGTCAATACTTCAGCTAGGCACCAACAGTCAAAGAAAGAAACTGACCTTGGCCTCATCTCACCAAAGCCTCAACTTCCTCCACTCTGACACCAATCCACTCCAATGACAGCTGCTCTGTTTGAGCCTGCCTTCTTTTTATTGGTTGTTGCCAATTGGCCAATTTCCCAATCAACTATCACCTAACAATTTGCAGCTGTGCCTCTTGTATTGTCAGGAAATACCTTGTTTTGTATCCTTTCTAATATTTGCCTCCCAACCAGTAACATTAAAAGGTGACTTATTTATCACAATACTGTTGGTCGGAGTTTGCTATACAAAAACCAGCTGTTGCATGCCCTGTACTATAGCAGTGTCTACACTTCACAACGTAAGTAATTAGCTGAAAAGCACTGGAATGAACTGAGACTAGGAAAGGCACTATAGAAATGCAAATGTCTCTTTTTACTATTGCAAACCCACAAATTAGCAAATTCATTGAATTCAATTAAACAATTTAGCTTGGTGGAATTTGTACTCATGACCATTACATTTCTAGTTCCATCAAAACTACAACACTAGCATGTCCAGCATGGTACACTTATCAATGCTTGTGCTGCTGTGCAAGATTATAGAATGATTTGTTAACTAAATTCAAGCGTGATTATAAATTTACAAGTCCTTTAAGCAAGTCAAGAAATTGGATTAAAGATGAAAGGAGATGGAATCTGATCACTGCCTGTGAATATTACATGGTGTTAGGAGTAAGGAATGACTTCACCATATCCAGAAGGTAACCTGTCAGAGTACTGGAGATGTTCCAATTATGAATGATATACAGCATAGGAACAAGGGAGAAGACAGATAATTTTGTTTTAGATATTCTTGTTTTGGGATCTGGGGCAGCTGGCAACAACGGTGATCATTACCCATGCCTATTTGACAATGCAGTCACATTGGTGAAGGTTCTCCCACAGTACAGCAGCGGCACGGTAGCGTAGCAGTTAGCGCGACACTATTACAGTGCCAGCGATCGGGGTTCGATTCCCGTCGCTGACTGTAAGGAGTTTGTACGTTCTCCCGTGTCTGTGTGGGTTTCCTCTGGGTGCTCCGGTTTGCTCCCACGTTGCAAAGACGTATGGGTTTAAAATGGGCGGTGCGGGCTTGTTGGGCCGGAAGGGCCTGTTACCACGCTGTAAATAAAATAAAATTAAAATAAAAGATATAATTTAGATCCTGTTAGAAGGAACAGAAATATGTCTCCAAGTCAGGATGTTCCATGCCTTGGTAGGAAACCCATAGGTTGGGGGTTCCTTGTCTTTTTTGGCAGTGGAGATCACTGGTTTGGGAAGTGTTGTCAGTGGAGCCTAGGCAAGTAATACTGTGTTTTGGAGGTGGCACACATTGTGTCTAAGGTCCTCCGTCAGTTCTCTGGCATACGTGATCCAAATGTCGCTTGACAATTCGTCCGTCTGGCAGTTCAAGTTCTGCAACTTGACTATTACAGTGTCGGACGATGGCAGGTTGCCAGTTTTCTTCGCACGTGAGTCGAGTGTAGACCTCGTCATCGGCGCCAAATGTTCACGGCCCAGTGTGGTTATCGTAGTTTTGTTTCATGGCTCCTTGTTTGCTACAGGAGATCCAACCTGATGCATAATGTGCGTTTGAACGTTAACTCAGCGGGGGAGGCGCCCGTTAGTTCATTTGGGGTGATTCGGTAATAGAAAACGAAACAGCTTAATTTCGTCATCAAGTCATCATGAGAAAAGTAGAGGGCTATGGGTAAGCCTAGTAATTTCTAGGGTAGGGACATGTTCAGCACAGCTTTGTGGGCTGAAGGGCCTGAATTGTGCTGTAGGTTTTTGTATGTTTCTATGTAAGTCACCCTGTGTTTGTTTAGAAAGGCCCTGTTTCACTGTTTGCCCTGCTTGCCCATCCAGGCCAACTGAAGCTGGGTGATATGGAGCCGTTATCAGGTGTCCAATACCATTCTTCCCTACAAAAATCCTGCACTCGTGAAAGCCAGTCCGTTGTCGGATACGATCATTTCCAGAATACCAAACGTAGCAAAGACTGACCGTAATTTAGTTACAGTAGTTGTTGAGGAACACGACGCTTAAGTTGGTAACACCTCTACCCACTTCGAATGGGCATCGCAATCACCTGAAACATGTGTCCCCAGAATGGTCCAAAATATAAGATAAGATATAAGATTTCTTTATTAGTCACATGTACATTGAAACACACAGTGAAATGCATCTTTTGCGTAGAGTGTTCTGGGGGCAGCCCGCAAGTGTCACCACACTTCTGGCACCAACATAACATGCCCACAACTTCCTAACCCCTACGTCTTTGGAATGTGGGAGGAAACCGGAGCACCCGGAGGAAACCCACGCAGACACGGGGAGAACGTACAAACTCCTTACAGACAGTGGCCGGAATTGAACCTGGGTCGCTGGCGCTGTAATAGCGTCACGCTAACCGTCACCACTACCGTGCCACCCACCACACTACTGTGTCGATATGAGTGGGCTTTCATGGAGAATTGGGCCAGGCCCATGGTTTAAGGGGGGCCTTTAGTGATGCTTTTTGTGTCTTCTGACAAATAGGGCAGATGTGCATTATATTCTCAATATCGGTGTGAACTTTCGGCCACCACACAAGCTGCCCTCATTCTGACCACCCCAGGGCGACCGTCATGCAGATCGCGGAGTCTGCGCTTCGTGTCTGAAATTCGGGTGAAGGGCTAGCTGGCCACCCAACCTATAGTGCTCTTTTTACCTGTGATAGGAGTGGATCACAGGCTGTCCACTGCCTGATGAGGTGACTTTTGATTGGTGTTTCATCTTGGCTTTGTAACGGATGAACAACCTCAAATGAAGGGGTGCAGGATGCTGTGCCCTCAACAACTGGTAATCTGCTTAAGGTGTCGGCAATGACATTTGCGTTTGCGGGGGTATACTACATTGTGTAGGAGTAAGCGGATAAGGTCTCTCGACTGCCTCCCTGTGACGAGTTGTGAAGCACACTTTGTCCCAGGACAAGTCGTGCTTTTCAGACAGTAGGTTCTCACGTGTCTTCTCATCATAGACTCGGATAATCAACGTTTGGATAAGCATCGTTTCTTCAAATTTGTTCACTTGGATGTCTTTGTATTTGCATTCCTGCAAAGCCAGAGTTAATCTTGTGATGAAATCATCTACGTTCTCATTGGGGGGGTTGGTTGCAGCTGCGAGAATCTGAAGCATGCCTTATAGACGTTGCCCTGCATCCCCCAAACGTTGTCTAAAGCCTCAAAAGCGCTGGGCAATTCAGATTTATTCTGTAAGAGCAGAGCGCCTAAGTATTTCTGCCTGAGTCCTTCCAAGTGCATGCGAAGCAGCTCGAGTTTGCCAGCTTCCTCCAGCTCCACCGTTGGTGTTAAAACTGGTAGAAGTTGGATGTAGTCCTGGAAGATTTTCTTCCATTGTAGCCAGGTTTCTGGTGTTGGTTTTGCCGTAGTTGCAGCTCATAATGGATTGGGTGCTTGAAGCAGTGTGGCCATTCTTGTTTAGATCCTCATCGCCAATTGTTATATATGTACGGAGAAAGAACAACAACGGTGCAGTAGGATAAACGCCTTTACTGATCCATATTAATTAAAATACGGAAACTGAGCAAGTTACAATTGTAGATCCACGAGAAGGTCTGTGGAGACCTAAAAGCGTTCGAGTCCCCGAAGTCCCGCACCAACAGTGAAGTTGCACGCATCAGAGGCTGTCGTCGCTCTGAGTGATTGGCCAGCCAGTGCGCACGCGTATAGGCGCTTATGCATACTGCCACATGAGCGCCATTGATCCGCTGGACGATCGACGAACTGGCATGCACACAGGTGCGTGCATGCGTATTCGCAGCGTTCTCTGTACAGTTTGTCCATACAGTTCAGAAGTGTTTTGGGGTGTCAAAAGGTGGATTCCTCATCAGAGGATAACCAGCCCCTAAATAGCTCTTGTAGCCAGAGAATCTATGTGGCTAGTTCAGGTAAGTTTCTAGTTTCTAGTGTTCCCCAGAATGTTGATAAGGGGGATTCAACAACAGTAGTGCCATTGAGTATCAGAGGTTAGTAGTTAGACTCTCCCTTATTGGAGGTGGCCCTTGGCTGGCATTTCTGTGGTGCAAATGTTACTTGCCACTTATCAGCTCATGCCTGAAGATGTCTAGGCTTTACTGTGTGTAAGATGGATTGTTTCATTTCTGAGGAGCTGTGAATGGAACTGAACATTGTGCCGTCATTAGCAAACATACCCATAACTCACCTTATGATGGAAGAACGGTTATTGATAAAGCAGTTGAAGATGGTTGAGTTTTGGGTGCTGCCCTGAAGAATGATGAGATTTTGTATGAATACTTACCTCGAAAAATTGTGAATTTGAATTTCAAATGCGATTGTACTACATGGTGGATGTGACCCCTGATTTATTTACAAAAGGAACCTCATGGTTGAATAGACCATGGACTTGTACTTGTGTCAAATTCACAAGCAGGCAGGTTGACACAAGGCAATGGAAAGCAAGCACACAGTATAAAAAAAGATGCTCACGGTAGATGCAGTAATAGCACAGTAACATAAAGTAGACACAACATATAAAATGAGTAGAAGGTGATTCAGTGTAGCTGTGAGCCAATGAAAAAGAATCGTCCTGCTTTTGAAAGGAATTGATTCTTCAGTAGGGAGAAACACTTTGATGAAATGTGTGGAATGGAGAAATAAATTGGAAATGAAAGTAAGGTAACAATGATTTCCTCAGACACTATGTTTTCAGCGTTAGTAAAGAGCAAAAGAATGCCAAGGGAATGTAACATTGTTATGAATAAAGCAATTTTTATGATAGAGAAAAATAACTTTCATTCATGTGGAGCCTTCCACAAACTCTGGGAATCCAAAATTGCTTCTCAGTCTACTAAGCATCATGTTGAAGTGCAATGTTGAGAGAAGTATCAGTCAATTTCTGGAAAAGCAGCAACGAGATAAAAGACCCAAATGAACTGTTAGCAAGTAACCAGAGAACTGCCTTGGCCTCCTTAAATAATCATAGAAAATTCCAACACATGCAGAAGTCACTCAAGACATCATGTTTGTGCTGATGGAGAAAGAACTTCCTAATCTAATCTCACCTTTCAGCACTAGGGCTGTTTAAATGTGATGACGGTTTTGTTTAATCATTCAAGGGATGTGGGTTTAGTAGACCGAGCCAGCGTTGAATTGTCCATCCCTAATTGCCATCGGATAGGTAGCTTTCCAATGGAAATTAGGGATGGACAATTCAACGCTGGCTCAGCCTTCTTCAACCGCTGCAGTCCTTGATGTGTGCATATACCCAGAATACTGTTAGTTCCATTATTTTGACCTAGCTGTTTTTGCATTTAGCATCCAATCATGATTAGAACGTAGAACATAGAACAGTACAGCACAGGAACAGGCCCTTTGGCACACAATGTTATGCCAAACTAATTAAACTAGTAAACGCCTTACTAAACTAATCCCTTCTGCCTACACGAGGTTCATATCCCTCCATTCTCTGTGTATTCATGTGCCTATGTAAAAGCCTCTTAAACTCCTCTATTGTATCTGCCTCCACCACTATCCCTGGCAGTGCATTCCAGGCACCCACCACTTGCCCCACTCATCTCCTTTGAACATCTCCCTTCTCACCTTAAATGCCTGCCCTCTAGTATTAGACATTTCAACCCTGGGAAAAAGATACCGGCGGTTTACCTATGCCTCTCATAATTTTATAAACTTCTATCAGGTCTCCCCTCAGACTCCGCCACCTCAGAGAAAACAATGCAAGTTTGTCCAACCTCTTCTTATAGTACACGCCTTCTAATCCAGGCAGCGTCCTCGTGAACCTCTTCTGCACCCTCTCCAAAGCCTCCACATCCTCCCTGTAATGGGGCGACCAGAATTGAATGCAATACTCCAGATGCGGCCTAACCAGAGTTTTATAAAGCTGCAACATATAATTCCTGACTCTTGAACTCAGTGCTGTGACTAATAAAGGCAAACATGCCATATGACTACTTTACCACCCTATCAACTTGTGCAGCCAATTTCAGAGAGCTATGGACTTGGATCCCAATCTCCCTCTGTACATCAATGCTATTAAGGATTCTGCCATTAACTGCATACTGTCCCTTTACATTTGACCTCCCAAAGTGCAACACCTCACACTTGGCCAGATTAAACTCCGTCTACCCCTTCTCTGTCCATATCTGCAAATGATCTATATCCCACTGTATCCTTTGGCAATCTTCTACACTATCCACAAAGCCTGATAGCGCCTGTGAATTTACCGACTCACCCATCCACATTTTCATCCAGGTCATTTATATACATCATAAACAGCAGAGGTCCCAGTACAGATCTCTGCGGAACACCACTAGTCACGGACCTCCATCCAGAATAAGTCCCATCGACCACTACCCTCTGTCTTCTATGGGCAAGCCAATTCTGAATCCAAATGGCAAGGTCACTGTACATCCCATGTACCTCATGCCTACCATGTGGGGCCTTGTCAAACACCTTACTAAAATCCATGTAGGCAACATCCACAGTTCTACCTTCATCGATCACCTTTGTTACCTCCTCGAAAATCTCAGTCAAGTTAGTAAGATATGACTTGCCCTGCATGATGACTGTCCCTAATTAGACCAAGGTTTTTCAAATGCTCATAAATCCTATCCCTGAGAATCCTCTCCAATAGCTTCCTTACCACTGACGTGAGACTCACTGCTCTATAGTTACCAGGATTATCCCTGTTTCCCTTCTTGAACAATGGAATAACATTAGCTACTCACCAGTCCTCCAGGGCCTTGCCTGTGACTAGAGAGGACACAAAGATCTTGGTCAAGGCCCCAGAAATCTCAACAAACTGGGGTATATCCCATCAGGCTCTGTGGACTTATCCACATTAATGTTCTTCAAGAGACCCAACACTACCTCTTTCATTATCTCAAAATGCTCTAGTATATTGGTAGGGTCCATGCTGATCTCAAAACCCTCCATATCCTTCTCCTTGTTAAATACCAATGCAAAGTACTCATTTAAGACCTTGCCCATGTCCTCCACCTCCAAGCACATGTTCCCTTCTTTATCCTCGAGAGTTCCTACCCTCTCCCTAGTTATCCTCTTGCTCTTGATGTATGTGCCTTGGTAATCCTACTTGCCAAAGGCTTTTCATAGCCCCTCCTGGCTCTCCGAATTCCCTTCCTGAGTTCTTTTCTAACTTGTTTGTAATCCTCAAGGGCCCTGTTTGATTTTAGCTTCCTAAATCTTACGTACACTTCCTTTTTCTTCTTGACTAAATTCACCACCTCTCTTGTAATCCAAGATTTCCTTACCTTGCCATCCATGTCCTCCCTTCTTATTGCAACATGTCTATCCTGTACTCTGGGCAGTTGGACTTTAAACACCCTCCACACGTCAGATGTGGACTTGCCCAAAAACAGCTGTTAATGCTCTCGTAATTTGCCCTGCCCCAATTTAATACTCTCCCGCAAGGTCCATACTTATTCATAGCTATGTTAAATGAGTTGCAATCACTGATTGGGATAAAATGTAAGTATCAATGAGAAAGTCGAGTATTAAATACCAAAAATGGAGACACAAGAGACTGCAGATGCTGGAATCCGGAGAAACACACAAAGTGCTGGAGGAACTCGGCATGTCCAACCTGACTGTTTCCCAACCCCACACTGTCTGTTTCTACCTCCTACCCAAGGTTCACAAACAAAACTGCCCTGGAGGCCCATTGTGTCTGCCTGCTCCTGCCCTACTAAACTCATCTCCTCATATCTTGACGCCATCTTGTCCCCCCGGTCCAGTCCCTTCCCATCAATATCGATGACACCACGCATGCTCTCCACCACTTCCACAACTTTTAGTTCCCTGGGCCTGACCATATCATTTCCACCATGGACGTCCAGTCCTCGTAAACTTCTATTCCCCATCAGGAAGGCCTTGGGGCTCTCCGTTTCATTCTGGAAAACAGACCCAACCAGTTTCCTTCCACCAATGCCCTCCTACATTTGGCAGAACCTGTGTTTACCCTCAATAACTTCTCTTTTGGCTCCTCCCACTTTCTCCAAACCCAACGGGTAGCTATGGACACTCGCATGGTCCCCAGTTATGCCTGACTTTTCGTTTGGTCCATTTTCCAAACCTACCCCAGCACCACTTCCTGATCCTTTCTCCGCTACATTGGCGACTGCATTGGTGCTGCTTCCTGCACCCGTGCAGAGCTCATCAATCTTATCAACTTTGCTACCAACCACCCCACCCTCAAGTTCACTTGGTCCATCTCCGACATGTCTCTATTGAGCTCTCTATCTCCATCTCGGGAGACAGATTATCCATCAATTTCTACTACAAACCCACTGACTCCCACATCCCCCCACCCCCCCTCAGGCAGAACAGGGATAGAGTTCCCCTGGTCCTCACTTACCACACCATGAGCCTATGCACCCAACATATAATTCTTCGCAAATTCTGCCAACTACAATGGGATCCCAACACCAGCCATATCTTCGCCTCCCCTCCCCTCTCTGCTTTCTGCAGGGATCACTCTCTCCATGACTTCCTCATCTGCTGACCCCTCCACAGGCTGTCTCCCCTGTAACCACAAAAGGTGTAACACCTGTCCCTACACCTCCTTCCTCACCACCATCCAGGGCCCTAAACAGCCCTTCCAGGTGAGGTGTGGATCCCAGGTATGAATCCCATTTCACGTGGGAATCTCATGATGTTATTTTTATAAGACAAGATATCTTCATTAGTCACATGTAAATTGAAACACACAGTGAAATGCATCTTTGCGTAGAGTGTTTTGGGGGCAGCCCGCAAGCGTCGCCACGCTTCCGGCACCAACATAGCACGCCCACAATTTCCTAACCTGTACGACTTTGGAATGTTGAAGGAAACCGGAGCACCCGGAGGAAACCCACGCAGACGCAGGGAGAATGTACAAACTCCTTACAGACAGCGGCCGGAATTGAACTCGGGTCGCTGGCGCTGTAATAGCGTTACGCTAACCTGGTGCTCCTGCTGCAGTCTCCTCTACATCGGTGAGACCAGATGCAGTTTGGGTGACTGCTTCACCAAGCACCACGCACCCTACCGGCCTGGACCTCCTGGTGGCCAGCCATTTTAATTCTACTTCCCATTCCCACACTGACACTTCTGTCCTCAGCCTCCTCCACTGACAAGTCGAAGCTAAATGCAAATTGGATAAACAGCGCCTCATATTCCTCCTGGGTAGTCTCCAACCTGGTGGCACGATTGTTGAATTCTCACACTTCCGGTAACTGGTCCCCGTCTGTCCCTTTTCTCTCTCGTCCTGATCCACCTGGCCCTCATCACCCTATCACTTTCCCCACTGTAACTTCCGGTAATCACTCCCCTCTGTCCCTCTTTTATCCCTTATCCCATTGGCCCCATTCTCTTTCCCCTCCCCTACCCCCTCCATCTGTCCATCACCCACACACTTCTCCCACTGGTTCCCCTCCCCACCTCCTTCCTTTTACTCCATGCGCCATCTTGCTCTCCTATCAGTTTCCATCATCTTCAGGTCTTTGTTACTTCCACCTATCCCCTCCCAGCTTCTAACGTCATTCCCACCCTCCCCTCTCCCTCATCGGCCCATTCCCCCTCACCTGGATCCACCCATCACCCGCCAGCTCTTGCTCCACCTCTTTCCTCCAACTTTTTATACCGGCTATCTTTCAGTCCAGGTGAAGAGTCTCGACCCAAAACATCGACTGTCCAATTCCCTCCATAGATGCTGCCTGACCTACTGGGTTCCTCTAATGCTTCATGTGTTGCTATTAAATACCAAACATGTTCTTTGTGAATTTATATCTATTGGCAAGATTATAAACAGAAATAAATAGGTTATATATTAATCCAGGTGATTGAAATTTATCATTATTGGGCCTCACTAGCTGTTGGATCCAAACTTGATCTCATGGCTGTACTGCATTCTATATCCCACAATTTCATCACTTAAGAACATTTGCCCAAGAAGATTGGATTGCAATTTGAAATTTAGACCAAGCAACTGATACAACAAAATCCAATATGGTGTAAGTCATGCAAGTGTGTGTAAGTTATACAGAAATGTATTGTACAATGTGACAGTAAGGGCCATCTGATGTTGTCCAGTGCACTACTGTAATTTCCATTAAATATGCTGATTATGCAAATAAATGCACTATTTCATGTCCTTTTGAATACAAAGACTATTAGCTGCTCAGTACAACGTCCTGATGCAAAAGTGTAGCCTGCTTAACACTATCAACTGAACTGAATTTCTAGGCAAAACTTTTAATATACATTTAGCTACTGATGGAGAAACTACCCATATTAAGAACAACTGTATTATGACAGTATGTTCCAGCACAAGAACTTTTGGGCTAATATTTTTCCCCCACGAATTTTGTCAATTTTTCCCCATGAGAGTAATCCTATTATTCCGATCACATACGTCACCTTTTCATATTCTTCTTTTTCAAGTAGGTCATTGTCATACTAAACATGAGAAGTAAAGTCAATGACCAAAGATTATCCAGGAGCTTGCAGATTCAAAGCTGGAGTCACACGTATGTATGGTTTGTGTCAGACATTTGCCCCACATCACTCTGACAATGGTATGGGAAATCTCTGCCATGTAAAATAAAATAAGCCAGTGCTGAATGACTGCTGCAGACTCATCACTGGCTGTCCTAAGTCTACAATTATTAACTGGTTGCCAAGCTTTACTGGAAAAGCACCATCAGATGTCCAGAGAGCAGTGACCAACCAAGAAGAAAGGGTAAACAGACAATGTCAGATCCACATTACGTGGTCACACCACTGCAAATAAACGTCTGATTGCATGCTGGTGCTTCTTCTTCACAGGAACCTAACACGACTGCAGCAACTACCTATGGAGGGCTGTGGCAGCATCGTTTTGCGGACCTTAACAGCAAGGTCAGCATGTGTCTAAGGATGGCCGGCCAGCTTGCTGTGGGGAAGAGTAGAAATGGATTACCCGGAAGACCTTAAACTACCTATGTGTCCAACTTACTCAGTCAAGAGCCAACATGGTCAAATAGTAACCAAGGCCTGTAATTATGGAAAAAGGCAGACGGTGCAGCATGTTTTGGTCTACCCACTGTTTGAGGATGACCCATGTACAATGTGGTATCTTGCTGATATCACTTGAGAGCTTTTGGTATTGGAAATGGTTTATTATTGTCACTTGTACCGAGGTAGAGTGAAAAACTTGTCTTTCATACTGTTTGTACAGATCAATTCATTACACAGTGCATTGAGGTAGTACAGGATAATAACAACAACAGAATACAGAGTAAAGTGTCACAGCTACAGGGAAGTGCAGTGTAGGTAGGCAATAAGGTGCAAGGTCAAACAAGGTGGATTATGAGGTCAAGAGTCCATCTCATCGAATAAGGGAACCGTTCAATAGTCTTATCACAGTGGGATAGAAGCTATCCTTGAGCCTGGTGTTATGTGCCCTCAAGACTCCTGTATCTCTGCCTGATGGGAGAGGGGAGAAGAGAGAATGACCCGGATGGTTGGGGTCTTTGATTATGCTGGCTGCTTCACCAAGGCAGCGAGAGGTATAGACAGAGTCCATGGAGAGGAGGCTGGTTTCCATGACGCACTGGGCTGTGTCCACAACTCTCTGCCTGTACCTTTGGAATTGGAATTAGAATTGGTATTGGTTTATTATTTTCACTTGTACTGAGGCACAGTGAAAAACTTGCCTTGAATACTGTTTGTACAGATCAACTAATTATACAGTGCATTGAGGTAGTACAAGGTAAATTACAATGGAAAGATATAGGACTTAAAATGGGTGAACACAAAAAGGCCCTTCTCCCATGTTACAGTCTCTTATATTCTAACAAATATTTAATTAATTGCTAAAAAGATTGTTTTTCCAACAATTGTTCACAATCACATTTTAATCACATTTTCTAGTGTATAGACATCAAATCCCTGTTAAAGCCAAACTTCAAGTATTGCATTATTGGTATTGGTTTATTATTGTCACTTGTACCGAGGTACAGTGAAAAACTTGTCTTGCATACCGATCGTACAGGTCAATTCATTACACAGTGCAGTTACATTGAGTTAGTACAGAGTGCATTGATGTAGTACAGGTAAAAACAATAACAGTACAGAGTAAAGTGTCACAGCTACAGAGAAAGTGCAGTGCAATAAGGTGCAAGGTCACAACAAGGTAGATTGTGAGGTCATAGTCCATCTCACTGTATAAGGGAACCGTTCAACAGTCTTATCACAGTGGGGTAGAAGCTGTCCTTAAGTCTGGTGGTACATGACCTCAGGCTCCTGTATCTTCTACCCGATGGAAGAAGAGAGAAGAGAGGATGTCCCAGGTGGGTGGGGTCTTTGATTATGCTGGCTGCTTCACCAAGACATCGAGAGGTAAAGACAAGAGTCCAAGGAGGGGAGGCTGGTGTCTGTGATGTGCTGGGCTGTGTCCACAACACTGCAGTTTCTTGTGGTCACGGGCAGAGCAGTTGCCGTACCAAGCCATGATGCATCCAGGTAGGATGCTTTCTATGGTGCATCGGTAAAAGTTGGTGAGTGTTGAAGGGGACAAACCAAATTTAAAATAGATAAAACAGTACTGGATTAAGTGCAAAACAAAAATTACAAGGAAAGAGCGAATATATTAGGACCTATTCCTTCATAAAAATAAACAGCAGAGATCTGATGGAGGTTTTAAAATTATGAATGGATTGAATAGTGTGAATGAAGAGAAAATATTTGCACCTCTGGAAGAATTGAATATGAGAAATACAAGATTCATTTTGTATCGGTACAAAATAGAAGCAAAATACAATAGCGAGATGAGAAGTGTATCTAGTGAGTGATTGTAATGTGGTTGTGTCTATCGGTGTATCTAGTGAGTGATTGTAATGTGGTTGTGTCTATCGGTGTATCTAGTGAGTGATTGTAATGTGGTTGTGTCTATCGGTGTATCTAGTGAGTGATTGTAATGTGGTTGTGTCTATCGGTGTATCTAGTGAGTGATTGTAATGTGGTTGTGTCTATCGGTGTATCTAGTGAGTGATTGTAATGTGGTTGTGTCTATCGGTGTATCTAGTGAGTGATTGTAATGTGGTTGTGTCTATCGGTGTATCTAGTGAGTGATTGTAATGTGGTTGTGTCTATCGGTGTATCTAGTGAGTGATTGTAATGTGGTTGTGTCTATCGGTGTATCTAGTGAGTGATTGTAATGTGGTTGTGTCTATCGGTGTATCTAGTGAGTGATTGTAATGTGGTTGTGTCTATCGGTGTATCTAGTGAGTGATTGTAATGTGGTTGTGTCTATCGGTGTATCTAGTGAGTGATTGTAATGTGGTTGTGTCTATCGGTGTATCTAGTGAGTGATTGTAATGTGGTTGTGTCTATCGGTGTATCTAGTGAGTGATTGTAATGTGGTTGTGTCTATCGGTGTATCTAGTGAGTGATTGTAATGTGGTTGTGTCTATCGGTGTATCTAGTGAGTGATTGTAATGTGGTTGTGTCTATCGGTGTATCTAGTGAGTGATTGTAATGTGGTTGTGTCTATCGGTGTATCTAGTGAGTGATTGTAATGTGGTTGTGTCTATCGGTGTATCTAGTGAGTGATTGTAATGTGGTTGTGTCTATCGGTGTATCTAGTGAGTGATTGTAATGTGGTTGTGTCTATCGGTGTATCTAGTGAGTGATTGTAATGTGGTTGTGTCTATCAGCTTTGATGGCTTCAAAAGAAAACTAGAGGAGCACGAGATAAAAGAGAATAGAAACTTTGATTGAAAGACTGAGATGAGATAATGGAACGAGTGAAGATTTATGTGAATGGCAGCATTGACCAGATGGGCTGAATGGACTTTTCCTGCACCATCTATGTAATTTGACATAATGAGTTTTTTTCCTAACATTCCCTTAAATTATATATTTTGGAATAACCTTAAACCTGGAGCCTGCAAAGTGGCAGTATTTCAAAGCTGAGTCATTGAGCCCATGCAGGCACAGACTGAACAAATGGAAGAATGTGATAAAAGCTTAATAAGGCTGTTTGTGAAGTAGATACAAACAGAAAAGAAACTGAAATGAGAAAAACATGTGAAAATCAGAACAGCCAGTGATGTCAGAAATCATTAGAAGCACGTTTGTAGAAACAGTAGCATGTCGCAATTATTAGATGGATTCAGAATCGAACAGGCAATGATGTTTTGGTAAAAGGATGCAAAATTAAAAGAAAAGATTGACTTTGATCTGTGATACAGCCCAGGGACTGAGAGGTTCAGAGAGATTGGTGCAGAGAGATTGGACAAGCACAAGTGCCAGGAGCGACTAAGTCTGTCTGTTGCAAAGCAAATTAAAAATTGTACAAAGAGCAGATAGTGCAAAATCAATTATTTCAATACCATGTGAAAAAAATTCAGGGTTCAAAAGAGCAAAGAGACAACAAAGGCCAAAATATCAGGTAATCTTCTATTTATAAAATAGATACTAGCTCTGTGCAGTTTAAATAGATATTAGCACAAAAAAATGCCAGGAAATTGGATCATACAGTTCTATTTTATCCTAAATAAGCGACCCAAAATTAATTTTACCTTATTAATCACCTTAGTGATTATTTTTGGGTGATACACTAGTTGTGGAATTGGACAAGGCACTTTTGAGATGGTCCATGTTATCACATTCATCATTTTTCCATTGTCAACCCATGTTTCAACCTGTTGTGATAAAAGTTCGAGCTCCTAGCTCCAGAAGACAACTGTCATTGAACAGCCACAAAAATCAAGAAGCAAACATGTGGCATTCTTCACTGAGGCACCATTTAAAGTGTCACTCTGCTGACATCAAGACGTTCACAAGGTAGATCCGAAATTCCCTGAAGACTGTTCATATACATTTCAATCAGCCATGTCTGTGCTTAAACCAACAGTAAGTTTTTTTTAGAGAATGCAACTAATGAGAAAATACTGCAACGCTTGGCTCAATGATCATCCTGTAGGTACCACAAATGTGTGGCAGGTGACTCCTTGAGGACAGCTGACCCTGGAGGCACAGAGATACTTAACTATGAAAACCCCTTCGTCTGCAGTCACTCTTTTAGCAAAGGCAGCTGCTTTGCCACTCGTATCCAGCTGCTATCAGGATTGTGCCTTTAAGGGCTGATGATCTTTGAGCGTTTCATAGCAAAGAGCTGCTTTACAATTGTACTGCTCCTACCATGACATGAGCATGTTGCGATTGCACTACACGCACAATAGTTACTTGCTTTTAACTACTTTCTTGATTTTGGTCTGGGGTTGAGGGGGATGGGGATGGAAATCAGATATGATGGCTTCATGCAACATTGTTTTAGAGAACCAAAAAAAGTGCAGTTCAATTTCTAGGCAATAGTTTTTTTTATCCAAGTCAAAAAGCAAACTTGAATCATACTACCAAATCTCTGCTAATAAGCTATGTGAAATAACAGCCATTTTCTACTCCTGAGGTTTAATAGTTGCTGTTATATTCATGAGGTTACAATCAAATTAGGCTTGATTTACGTCGGACACTAACCTACCTTGGACTATATTTCTTTTTACTCTCAACGCACTACTGTTTTAATGTCATTATGTTTATATTGTTGTGTAACTTATGTATGATTTATGTTAAATTAGTTTATGTGATGTTGCTGTAAGGAGCTGACTTTTATGGCCTTTATACTCTGGGTATGTATACCCATGACAATAAACTTGAACTCAATTTTATTGAATGGTGGTGTGTGCTTGATGGGCTTAGCTTCTGCTCCTAACTCATATGCTTGAACCTACCTGAAAGAGATTAATCAAGGGTTTCTTTTCATGTTGGTAATTGGTAATTGGTTTATTATTGTCACGTGTACCGCGGTACAGAGAAAAACTTTGGGTTGCGTGCCGTCCATACAGATCCTTTTACTACATCAGTATATCAAGGCAGTACAAGGGAGAAGCAATAACAGAATGCAGAATATAGTCTTACAGTTACAGAGAAATTGCAGTGCAGGCAGACAATAAAGTGCAAGGCCATAACGAGGTAGATTGTAAGGTCAAGAGTCCATCTTATCATATAAGAGGTCCATTCAATATAACAGTGGGATAGAAGCTGTCCTTGAGCTTGGTGTTAAGTGCTTTCAGGCTTTTATATCTTCTGCCTGATGGGAAGGGTCAGAAGAGAGAATGCCTGGGGTAGGAGGGGTCTTTGATTATGTTTGCTGCTTTTCCAAGGCAGCGGGAAGTGTAGACAGAGTCCATGGAGGGGAGGCTGGTTTCCCTGATGTGCTGAGCTGTGCCTACAATGTGATGCAGTTTCTTGCGGTCTTGGGCAGAGCAGTTGCCATACCAAGCCATGATGCATCTGGATAGAATGCTTTCTAATGTGCACATAAAAATTGGTGAGAGTCAATGGGGACATACTGAATGTCCTTAACCACCTGAGGAAGCTGAGGTGCTGGTGAGCTTTCTTGGCCATGGCGTCTACATGGTTGGACCAGGACAAGCTATTGATGATGTTTACACCTAGGAACTTGAAGCTCTCAACTATCTCCACTTCAGCACCATTGATGTAAACAGGAATGTGTCCACTGCCCCACTTCCTGAAGTCAATGACCAGCTCTTTTGTTTTGCTAACACTGAGGGTAAGGTTGTTGCCATGACGCCATGTCACTAGGCTCTCTGTCTCCTTCCTGTACTCCAATTCATCATTATTTGAGATTTGGCCCATTATAGTGGTGTCATCTGCAAACTTGTAGATGGAGTTAGAGCAGAACTTGGCCACACAGTCTTGAGTGCATAGGGAGTAGAGTAGGGGGCTAAGAACGCAGCCTTGTGGGGCACCATTGTTGAGGATAATCGTGCCGGAGGTGTTGCTGCCTGTCCTCACCGACTGCGGTCTGTTGGTCAGGAAGTCAATGATCCAGTTGCAAAGGGAGGTGTTGAGTCCCAGGTCTTGGAGTCTGGAGATGAGTTTGCTTTCTCGTTCCCTCCATTAGAAGACAAGCTTGGGTAACATATCAAAGCTGCTCTACCAGTTGGATGCCAGTAGTCAAAGAAAAAGTACTTACATTGGGATGGCTCCATTCAAGACATTCTTCACAGCTAACAAAATACTTCAGAAATATAGTAACAAATGTAAGGTAAGGTAGCAGACAATTTTTTGCAAAGCAAGAAGTCACAAATAGAAATAAGCTAAATGGCTTCATAATCTGGTGAAAAGCTTAATATAGTTGAGGACACCAGCAGGGTATCCTCGCTTTGCCTGACATAACCTGAAAGATCATGCTCAGTAAATTTTCAAGATTGAAATTGATAATATTTTGGTTAATGAATGATATCAATGGATATGGATCAAATATGAATAAATAGAACTGAAGTGCAAACCAAATATGACCTCATTGAATAGAACTGGGCCAGAATGTGTCTCTGTAAAAATCTGGTCATTGACTTATGATATGTATGCTTCATAATATGATATGTATGCTTCATAATGTAACAGCCTGTAAGGAAGAAGTTGAGGTCAGTTGTTCTTATTTTCCTGATGGCAAACATGCAGAAAAAAGGACAATTTTGTGGAATTAGATAGTGAAATATACACCTGAAATATATATAGCAGTGAATGTTTCTGTTCAGTACTGCATGTGATTACTTCAATAAGGTTTCTAATGTTTTATGTCCAAGAGAATGTGTTTATAAAGGATGTTGGTTAGTTTTTGATTTTTTTTTACATATACCAGAGCAAATTTTTCTCCTCATTAAGAGTTTATATCATTTACCATTCTTTACAAAAAATCCATTAGTATCACATAATGTGGATCCGTACTTAATGGATCCACATTGAGACTCTCCATTAACTAAAACAGCCACATATCACTCTAGTTTCTGGGCACCAGCCTCCAAACACATATATCGATCATATTAAAATATAACTAAGGATAAAGCCATGTTTTCTAAAAATTTCACCAAATAAGAATGGCTCATGGTTATGTCATGTTTGCTGTATCCCAACTTTGTATAAATACGTCCATATAGAAACTAATCATTGATTGTATATATATATGATGATCAGTTTTCAGACCACTTGTTAAGTGGGTGTCTGTTGTGTAACATTGCAACTACTGTTCTAATAGAGAATAGTATTTGTTTACACAGATGCACTTAATGATTTCAAACCAATTATTGCTTATAAGTATTGATACATTCAATGGAAGTAGTTTGAAACCTGATTCTTTTTTAAAATATATTCGTTCAAGGGATGTGGTCTGAGCCAGCACTCAATTGTCCATCCCTAGATGTCCTTGAGAAGGAAATGGAAAGCTGCCTTTTTGAACTGCTGCAGTCCTTGAGGTTTGGATCTTATAACAATAGTTCCTGTATTAACTATATATCCTTTGACTATGTCTTTCTGCTTCTTAACAGTTTTTAACTGATGTGTCAGTATTAACAATGTATAATGGGGAATGTGTTATAACTACTACATTTAGTTTAACAACATTTCATAATCTAATGTAGAAATTAGAGGCTTTGAAGAGCAGCAAGCTGCAGGTTAAAGAGTCACTCGTGGCTTGAAAGCTATGTCTTGAGTATCACCACCCTAGAGAATATTTGTGCTCCAATAATAATTGTAAGGGGGGAGGGATGTGGGAGGAAGATTTTTGGCTGAAAACTCAGGAGTTCCACAGGTCTTGACAGAGTAAATGCCCAGGCCTATTTTACAATTTTTAAAAAGATCACCCACTAATGATTTGGCAGGTGGACAACTGGGGAAGGACGGAGGGGAATGTAAGGGTGCAAGCTTGAGGTAAACATATCCACCGGGGGAGGGGAGTCAGATATCGCTAGGAGCAGGCGCATCAGCCATAACAAAGGCATGAGGTAGGTACTGGGTCGTCAGACTTCATAGGCGTGTGGGAGATTCAACCATTATGGGAGTAGAGGAGACTGCAGACATTGCGGAGTGGAGTCAGACACAATGGGGGAAGTCACATAATGCAGAGTAGGGAAGCACCAGCAATTTGTGCAGGACCATCTGTTCTTTCTGACTGAAAAGCAGGGTGGTAAAGGCTCTTGGATATTGGATCAAACTTTTCACTATACTTATTCATACCCTGCTAAAAACAACACCCCTCCTCCTCCTCCCTTCCCCCACACTCACGAACACACTTGTAGGTTGTTTAGAATTCCATACCATAAGATTCAGTAAATTGGCTTTCATCTGTATCCACTCAAGGCCCACAGTGTTCCCCTAGGATAATGTAAAAGATCCCTCAGCACAGAGCAATAGAATTATTTTAGGTGTACTGGCAAATCTTCCAACTAAATTACTTAAATATGGTTATCCAGTTGATATGTACAGATTGACTGTCATGTCTCTTATACTTCAAAGAACTTCACTGCCTATAAAGTGCTTTGGAGCACCCGTAAAAGGATGCGAGTTGCACTATATTAATGCAAGTCTTTCTTTGTTTGGGGAAGGAAACTTACTCATTTAGCCAATGTGTTTGACTGCAAACTGTACTTTTGATATGACCTAGAAAGCCATTCATTTGTATCAAAAGAAGTCCCACCACTATCTCACGGCAATAAATATTGGCCTTTGCCAAATCTGAGAATTAATTCAAACATGTCTGTAGCTTCAGGAAATAAAACCACAGGGTGAACAATAAATGAATACTCCTTATTGGAAACCAAAACCATTTATAACTGCTTTGAATGTTCTACACTTTTGACAAAAAAAAATCTTACTATAGTCGTGAACCTGATGAGCACTGGTGTCATATTTAATGATAGTTTGCAGATAAATGCACACGACCTTTCTTCTCTCTTCTTTCCTGAAGCAAGTGGATGGTTCGCAGAAAATCTTCCCATGAATCTGGGCCAAGCTTGACACTAGATGGCAGTGTAGGATTATATGAATTTTAATATAATTAATAATCTTTATGTATGTCCATTTTGCCTTTCACTAAACAAAATTCCTGTCCTTCTTCTAGTTGTTTCATTATTCAATACAACACCCATAAGAATGTTTCTGGTCTCAAAGGTTGGACGTAGCAGAACAGGGACTAAAACAGAATTAGTCTTTCACAATGGAATCTATTCCATTCCTCCATTCAGAACACAATGATCTTTGACAAATGGAGACCTAGGTGCATTGTATGATCAATTCAACTGAACAGGGTTTTAATTACATTATTGTTCTAGGAACCAATCGTGGTATGATAGAGTCATTCTGGCCATTTGGCCCATCAAGTTCATGCTGCCTCTCTGTTGAGCAACCCAGTCAATCACTTTCTCCTGCTTTATGTCCATAGTTCTGCCTGTTTATTTGTCTTGTGCCAATCCAAATTCCTTCTGAAACTGTTGATTGTCTCAGCTTCTGCTACCCTCATAAGCAGCAAGTTCCAAGTCCTTACCAGTTGCTGCATAAATGTTTCTTCCTCACATCTCAATTTTATCTCTTGCACAAAGATCTCTCTTCACTAGTCCTTTACATTAGCTAATGGCAACAGTTTCTCCTTGGATACCTTGTCAAAAGCTGTCATAATCTTGTGCACCTATATCACATTTCCCCCCGATTTCCCTACTCCAGGGAAAATAACCACAGGTTATCATTGCTAACCTTATAAGACTGAGGGTTGAGAACTTCAGGTTCCTAGGATTGAACATCATGAATAGCCTGTCCTGGTCCAACCATGTAGACACCACAGCCAAGAAAGTTCAACAGTGCCTCTACTTCCTCAGGAGGCTAAAGAAATTTGGCATGTCCCCTTTGATCCTCACCAATTTTTATAAATGTACCACAGAAAGCATCCTATCTGGATACATCACAGCTTGGTATGGCAACTGCTCTGCCCACGACCGCAAGAAACTGCAGACAGTTGTGGACACAGCTCAGCACATCATGGAAAACAGCCTCCCTTCTATACTTCTCACAGCCTTGGTAAAGCAGCCAACATAATCAAAGACCCCACCCACCCCGGACATTCTCTCTTCTCCTCCCTCCCATTGGGCAGAAGATACAAAAGCCTGATAGCACGTACCACCAGGCTCATGGACAGCTTCTATTACGCTGTTATAAGACTATGGAATGGTCCCCTAGTACAATAAGATGGACTCTTGACCTCATAATCTACCCCTTTATGGCCTTGCACCTTATTATCTATCTGCACTGCACTTTCTCTGTAACTGTAACACTTTACTCTGCATTCTGTTATTGTTTTCCCTTGTACTACCTCAATGCACTGTTGTAATGAAATGATCTATATGGATGGCATGCAAAACAAAGCTTTTCCACTGTGCCTTGGTACATGTGACAATAATAAACCAATTTACCCATTTATAGCTAAAATTCATCATCCCTGGAACCATTCTGGTAAATTTGTTCTAGACTTTCTCATGGACCTTTGGATCATTCCTGAAGTGTGGTGACCAGAATGGGACACAATACTCTAGTTGTAACCAAAGCAGAACTTTATTAAGATTCAGCATAACTTTACTGCTTTTGAACTCAATACCTCTATTTATGCTTTGCTATATCCTGCCACCTTCAAAGATATCTGCACATGAACTCCAGGTCCCTCTGTTCCTTACACACATTAGAACTGTTCTATTCAGTCAATATTGCCTCCTCCCATCTCTGCTCCCAAAATACATTACCCCACACTTATATGAACCCATCTGCTTGTTATGTTAGGTTATGAAAGCATAAAGGCAAAGTGTCTTTCTTTCTCTCAGGGTTATCTGTATTTCTTTGCTGAATTGTAGTCCCTTCCAAATAGGATAAATGACACTTAAGACCAATTGTTACATCTCTCCAGTCATGGTGGGTTCCAACAACTGGGCCATGCCATCTTCCCGCAGCTACCATCGGGCAGGAGGTACAGAAGCCTGACGTCCCACACCACCAGGTTCAAGAACTGCTACTTCCCTTCAACTATTCGGTTCTTGAACCAACCTGCACAACCCTAATCACTCCCTCAGTATAACAACACTATGACCACTTTACACTACAATGGATGTCATTTTTTTGTTCTAATTGTGTACTTTCTTGTACAATTTATTTAAATTTTTAAAATTTAAAAAAAAATTTTATTTACAGTGTGGTAACAGGCCCTTCCGGCTCAACGAGTCTGTGCTGCCCATTTTTTAATCCCAACTTAATCTACCCGTACGTCTTTGGAATGTGGGAGGAAACCGGAGCTCCTGGAGGAAACCCACGCTGATACGGGAGAATGTACAAGCTCCTTACAGATAGTGACAGGAATCGAACCCCGATCACTGGCGCTGTAATAGCGTCGCGCTAACCTCTACACTACTGTGGGAATGTTGTGTCTCTAATGCTATGTGCCTGTGATGCTGCTGCAAGTAAGGTTTTCATTGCACCTGTGCATGCAGGTACTTGTACATATGACAATAAACTCGACTTTGACTTTAGCTAACACAGCGCAGCCTGGTGATTAAACGTGGGAGGTCTGCATTGATGAATTTAACTTCTTTAAATATCTGCAGCTAACAGATAGAACTTTGACCTTTGGGCACTCAATGAACTGTGTTCTTCTGAAAACTATTGCAACTTACATGTATATAGAATCTCTATTATAAAAATTAAGTTGAAGGTTTCTTTGAAAAAAATAGAAATATGGTATTGGGGACTGAACCAGAAAGGGTGAGACCATAGACAGTTCCAGAAGCTTGGTCAAAAAGATAATTGTTGAAAAAGGTTTATAAAGTAGGGATTTTTTTTTATTATTATTCATTCAAGGGATGTGGGATTCACAGGCTGAGCTAGCATTTAATTGCCCATCCCTAGCTGTCATCAAGAAGGTAGTGGTGAGCTGCCTTCTTGAACCTCTGCCGTCCTTGAGGCGTGGGTATACCGACAATGCTATTAGGGAGACAGTTCCAGGATTTTGACCCTGTGATGGTAAAGGAATAGTGACATATTTCCAAGTCAGGAGGGCGACTTCCAGGCGCTGCTGTTCCCATGTTTTTGCTGTACTTCTACCTGGCAGAGGTCATGTGTTTGGAAGGTGTAGTCTTGCTGAAGTGCATCCTGTAGATGGTACAAACTACTGCGAGTGTTCATTGGTGGTAGAGTGAGTTAATGGTTATGAATGGGGTGCCTATCAAGTGGGCTGCAATGTCCTGTATGGTGTCAAGCATCTTGAATGTTGTTAAAGCTGCCCTCATCCAAGCATGTGAAGAGTATTCAATCACTGATTTGAGCTTTGTAGATGGTGGTCAGGTTTTGGAGAGTTAAGAGGTGATTTACTCACTGCAGGATTCCTAGTCTCTGACCTGCTCTATAGCCACGTTGTGTGTATGGCTACTCCAGTTCAGTTTCTGGTCAATGGTAACTCCCAGGAAATTGAGAGTGTGGCACTCAATGATGGTAATGCCATTGAAAGTCAGGGGTGATACATGGATTTTCTCTTGTTGAATATGGTCATTGCCTAGCACTTGTGTAGGAATTCCAGAGAATAGGACCAAGAAGGGCATTGGGTCTGCCAGCAATAAGGCACCATATAGGAAGGAAGGATGTTCATAGGACTACAATTGGGGCACGAGAACATGCACAAAATAATGTCGAGCTGGCAGTGGTAACTAAGATATGGTTGTGGGGAGGGTTTGATTTAAATATAAGCGAAGAGACTGTGAACTTCACCACATCTGATTCACTCTGTCAGCACTACTGTGTAAAACCTTCCTGAAAACTTGCAGCTTTGCACTTCCTAAAATTTGATCAGCATGCCTCCGTTTAGAAACTTTAATTGTTATTCTCAAATCCCTCTCTAGCTCCTTGCCTTCCTCTGCAGCTTTTCAAATGTCTCATATATCTGCACTTCTCAATTCTGAACTTGAACTGTCACGATCCAAAGACTGAAATTCCCTCCATAACTCTCTCAATCATTCTACCTCTTCCTTTAAGATGTTTCTTAAATCCTGTCTCTTTCAATTCTAATATATGTTTTGATGTTAATTTTTTTAAAAAAGGTAATGCACTTTTTAAGTGTGTTGGAATGCTGTAGAAAGTAAAGAAAGTAAGAGCAAGAGTAGGCCATATGCGGACTCATCTACTCTGCCGTAGATCAGGGCTAATCTAATCTTAACTCCATTTTCCTGCCTATTCCCCCTGACCATTGACTGGACTGTTGTTCAAAAACCTGAATATCTCTAAACCTTGAATATATCAGATGACTCAGCTCCATCAGTCTCCGGGGAGAGAATTCCAACAATTCATGACCCTTAGAAGACATTTCTCTTCAACTCTGCCTTAAATGGACAACCCCATATTCTGAAACAAGGATCCCCCATGAGAGGAAAGATATCCTAAGTATCTACAGTTTCAAGCTCTCTTAGAATCTCCTTTATTTCTATAAGATCATCTCTCATTCTTCTGAACTCCAGTGAGCTCCAACCTGCTCAGTCTCTGCTCATAAGACTACCCCTTCATCCCAGGAATTAACTTAGCAAATCTTCTCTGAACTGCTTCCAACACAAATTTATCCTTCCTTAAGTAAACCAAAACTGTACACAGTACTGTAGATACGGCAAGACTTTCCAACTTTTATACCGTATCCTCTTTGTAATAAATCCAACAATTTATTTGCCTTCTTCATTATTTGTTGTGCTTGAATGCTAACTTACTGCATTTCAGGATACCCATATCCTTCTGCACAGTAGCATTCTGTAGTCTCCCTCCATTTAAACAATATTCTGATTTTCTATTCTTCCTACTAAATGTCATATTTCTCTAAATTATACTTCTTTCTGCCAATTTTTTTGCAAAACTCTTTTAACACATCTGCGTTCCATTGCAGTTACTATTGCTGTTCTCAGAGTGAGACATTCTGAAAAGGCTTGTATTTATTGCACACACCTAGTTAACCTGAGGAGGTGGTGACAGTGAGTTTTCTATATGAACTGTTGCAGATCTTAAAGCTTTTTGTTCCAATAATAAGGGAATTTACAGAATTTCAGCTCAGTGAAAATGAAAGAAATGCAATGCACATCGAAATTAGGATGATTTGTGACTTGGTGGGGTAGTTGGAGGTGAAGATGTTCCCATAACATTGGTAAATTGGTTTTTCACTTGTACCAAGAGTCCATCTTATCGTAATAAGGGACTGTTCAACTCTCATTGCTTCTCTTGACCTTAATGTTGGAGGCTACAGGGCTGGAAGGTGTCAAACCAGGGATTGGTTCAACAAAATAAAACCAGCATCGGTTAAATGAATTACTCGTCAACACTTTAGCTGAAGCTGAATATTCTGCATCCAGGTTACATTAATTTTAGTTTTAAAAATATAATTATGATTTTACAGTGTCTTATGTAGCATAGTGCTTCTAAATTTAAAGAAATCTGAAATAAAATGTATTCCAAAATTCTGTTATATGTAATAAAATCCTGTCGTAGACTCCAAGTTTATATGTTTCATTGCACAATTTGTTCTGTCAAGGAAATGGATTTAGCACCATTGAATTTCTAGGATTTAAACAAATGTAGATAAATGGATTTTTTTTTCTTTTAGTGCATAAGACAACTGCCGAGCCTGTGCTGCTTTCCTTAGATGTCAACAAAGGATCAGTGGGGAACATACTCATTTTTGAGAATAATAGTTGTGGTATTAGTTCACACTTCAGAGAATTAAGCACAAAATCTCGGGTGAAGGTCCACTGCAGTATTCAGGAAATGTTCTACTGAATGAAGTTCTAGTTTTCAGATGAATCATTAAACCTAGGCCTTGTTTGCCCTCTCAGTTAAATGTAAAAAGCCCCAGAGCGTGATTTTGAAGAGCAGTTTTCTTCTCAGTGCCCTGGCTGATATTTATTACTCCGTCAATTACTGAAAAGATTATCTGGTCATTATTACATGGAAAAATAGAAAAGTGCAGCACAAAAAACAGGCCCTTTGGCCCACTTTGTCCATACTGACCGTGATGCCAATTTAAACAAATCACATTTGCCTGCACACTGTCCATTATTGCCTGCTTGTTCATGTTTCTGTTTAAATGCCTTTTAAATGTTGCTATCATATTTGCCTCTGGCAGTACATTCCAGGCACCTACCACTCTGTGTAAAAAAACTGGCCTCACAAATCTCCTTTAAACTTTCCCCCTCTCACATTAAACCTATACCCTCTAGTATTTCACATTTCCATCCAGGAAAAAGATTCTGTCTACCCTATCTATGCCTCTGATAATTTTATAAACTTCTGTCAAGTCGGCCCTCAGCCTCCGACACTCCAGAGAAAACAATCCAAGTTTGTCCAACCTCTCCTTACAGCTAATACCCTCTAATCCATGCACCATTCTTGTTAACCTCCTCTATGCCTTCTCCAAAGCCACCACATCCTTCCAATGGTGTTGCAACCAGAAATGCACTCAACACATCAAATGTGCCCTCACCAAAGTTTTATATAGCTGCAACATGACATCCTGACTTTTATACTCAATGGCCTGACCTATGAAGGCACGCACCCTATCCATTTGTGTTGCTACTCTCAGGGAGCTATGGACTTTACTGCATAATTTCCTCCAGCATTTGACCTTCCAAAATGCAACATCTCACACTTGTCTGGATTAAACATCATCTATCATATACATTGCTATCTGTGAGACATTGCTCTGTACAAATTGGCTGCAGTGCTTTCTGTTTTACAATGGAAATTACAATTTTGGACAGGGTGCAGAGTGACTAAGTTACGAAACCTGAAATGAAAAGCCTGAATTATTAATACAAGTTCAAATCACACGACAGGAGTCAGGAGTTGGGGAATTTAAATTCAAATATTGAAATAAAATGTGGAATAAAATGCTAGTTTCAGAAACTAATGGATTGTTGTAGAAAGCCACCTAGTTCCCTATAGTCCAAAAGGGAAGGAAATCTACAATCCTTACCCTGCCTGGTCTGTATATATCCCCAAATTCACCAATGGTTCACTTTTAACCGTTTTCTGAAATGATCTAGGGCCAATTAGTGAAGAGCAATAAATGTTGACCTTGCCATTAACACCCACTTCCATGAACAAATAAAAAGAGACCTTTAAAAAAGACTTACTTTGCTTTTTAAACTTGCTTTGGGATATGCTGAAATTGTGGAAGATCCTTTTGTTAAAAAATTTTATTTACAGCGTGATAACAGGCCCTTCTGGCCCAACGAGTCCGCGCCACCCATTTTAAACCCATATTAACCTACCCGTACGTCTTTGGAATGTGGGAGGAAACCAGAGCACCCGGAGGAAACCCACGCAGACACGGGAGAACGTACAAACTCCTTACAGACAGTGACGGGAATTGAACCCCGATCGCTGGCGCTGTAATAGCGTCGCGCTAACCACTACGCTACCGTGCAGCCTGTATTATGGCAAATTCTTTCATTTTCTTGCCTTAACACACAATGTCAACTTCACAAATTGAAGGTGGTTCACCTTGTGAGCCAATGAATTACAGACGTTTGCTGGGCTGAATCACATTGCTGGGACAGGAATAGAAGTGCTCCAATTGACTTCAGATCCTTTGTGTTCAGTTGCCTTGAGGTGAAAAAAATTCCCTGATGTTTCACTCTCCTTGTCAACCAATGACCCAAGAGCAAGGTATACAAGATGCTGGATTTCTGGAAAAAGTGCTGGGAGTACTGAATAGGTCAGGCAGCATCTGTGGAGAGGGGAAAAGAATTAGCATTTCAAGTACACTGAAAGGAACAACAGCTAGTGCTGCTGACATACAGCTCCAGTGGCCTGGGTTCGATCC
Source organism: Pristis pectinata (assembly GCF_009764475.1). Lineage (NCBI taxonomy): Eukaryota > Metazoa > Chordata > Chondrichthyes > Rhinopristiformes > Pristidae > Pristis > Pristis pectinata. The sequence goes on along the minus strand of NC_067410.1, from coordinate 6,307,961 downwards.
TGACAAGGAAAAATTTCTTCTCTCAGGATCATGGGTCCTTGGAACTCTCTTCCTCAAAGGACAGTGGAAGCCAAGTCTGAATATTTTAAATGGTGGATAGAGTCTTGAGAAGCAGGGGGTGAAAAGTTACCATATGAAGAATGGAATTTGGAGTTGAGGGTGCAATCAGATTAGCCATGATCATTTTAAGTGGCTTGACCAGCTACATGGACCACTCCTGCTCCTAATTCCTATATTCCTATGTAAATTATGGAGTAGGCTTGAGTACTATATGGCTTTCTCCTGCTTTTAATTTGATATATTGTTATGATTAACAAAATGTTATCAAATCTCATTTTAGAAGTATTCGTAGAAGAAATTTCAAAACTTCAATGATGTTTGCATGTCAAAGCAGTTCATAGCTTCATCCTGAAAAGGCTGATGCAGATTTTTAGACAATGCTCCCTACTCGTAGACTCCTCAACCAGTAGAAGAAGGGTAGCTACAATGAAACTAGAATTTCTGCTTAATATTTTGTCAACTTCAAACAACTCACTTTTAACCTTCTGAATTCCAGGGTCTGAAGTCCTACTTAATGTGATTTTTACTCACAATGTAAACTTTGGAATAAATAGGGCACTGCAGTTACATAAAATGTTTTTTTCTGGTTCACTTGTTGGAGTAGGTTCTGCAAACTTCATAGCACAGAAACAGACCCTTTGGCTCAACTCATCCATGCTGCCACCTGATTGCCTACCTGAGCTAGTCCTAAATGCCTGTGTTTGGTACATATCCCTCTAAACCTTCCTATCCCTGTTATGGATGCCTGAACTTTGTTATAACCAAGTCAAAGACTGCCACGGGATTATTTGATGGGGCTATCTCCAGTAGCAGTGTCATCTTCATGTCACTTCGTCACTGTCTAATAAGGCAGTTTGGAATTTAAGTGCACAGTATGATCCTGAATCCAAAAGAACAATGAATAAAAGAGTAGAGGGCAAGACCATTAGGAAATAATCCATAAAGTGTTGTAGAGAAGCCCTATTCTTGATCAGTCAATCTTTAGTTAGGCCACAATGGAGTACTGAACACATTTCTGGTATAATGTCCATATACAGTACTACATACACTCCTCTACTACAGAAAAGTTGTAATAGCACTAGAGAGGATGCAGAGGAGATTTACTAGGACCTTACAGGGTTGGATAATATACCTGTGAGGAAAGACTGCCTAGGCTGTGTTGCTATCTTTGGGATACTGAGGGGAGATTTAATTGAGACATATAAAATTAGAAGAGGCCAAGACTCACATCATTTCCCTCAGCAGAGAGGCCAGTAAATAGGGTGCATAGATTTGTTAAGTGGTAAAGGAACAGAGGGGAATTGAGAAAAAAAAAGTGCTCCGAATGGTGTGGGTATGGAACTGACTGCCTGAAATGATTGGGGAATCAGCAACATTCATCAAATTTAGGGACTATCTGGATGAGTACTTTGACAGCCATAACCTGTAGGATTTGACCAATAGTTTAGAAGTTTGATTAACCCAAGGTCCATTTCTGTCTAGCACGGAGGTAGTAGAATGAATGCTCTCCATCTGTGCTGGAAGTTTTCATGATTTTATGATTTTTATACAGAAAAAAAAACAAGAACTTAATGCCAAACAAAGTGCAAGGTACCATTGTGAAAAGGAGTATGATTCATCACAATGGGAAAACAAATAAGAACATTGGCCATCACTGCTTCTCAGAGAAAGATCCATCCTGTAGTAACTATAACCCTTTACTAGCATGCAATTACAAACACCAAGGATACCTCTCCTGTATTCTCTTGTGTTAGCACATTGTCTGATGCATCTTACAGAAAAATATTTTTTGTTTTTAAAAATTTCCCCTGTAAATTCGTTAATTCACATGTACTGAGGTACAGTGAAAAACTTGTCTTGCATACCGTTCATACAGATCAATTTATTACAACAGTGCATTGAGGTAGTACAAGGTAAAGCAATAACAGAATGCAGAATTAAGTGCTACAGTTACAGAGAAAGTGCAGTGCAGGTAGGCAATAAGGTGCAAGGTCATAAGAAGGTAGATTGTGAGGTCAAGAGTCCATCTTATCTTACTAGGGGAAGGCTAAAGAAATTTGGTTTGCCCCCTTTGACTCTCACCAACTTTTACAGATGCACAATAGAAAGCATCCTATCTGGATGTATCATGGCTTAGTTCGGCAACTGCTCTGCCCAGGACCGCAAGAAACTGCAGAGAGTTGTAGACACAGCCCAGCGCATTACAGACACCAGCCTCCCCTCATCTCTCGCTATCTTGGTGAAGCAGCCAGCATAATCAAGACCCCACCCACCCGGGACATTCTCTCTTCTCTTCTCTTCCATCGGGTAGAAGATACAGGAGCCTGAGGGTATCACCAGACTTAAGGACAACTTCTACCCCACTGTGATAAGACTATTGAACAGTTCCCTTATACAATGAGATGGACTATGACCTCACGATCTACCTTGTTGTGACCTCGCACCTTATTGCAATGCACTTTCTCTGCAGCTGTGACACTTTCCTCTGTACTGTTATTGTTTTTACCTGTACTACATCAATGCACTCTGTACTGACTCAGTGTAACTGCACTTTGTAATGAATTGACCTGTACAATTGGTTTGCAAGACAAGCTTTTCACTGTACCTCCATTCAAGTGACAATAATAAACCAATACCAAATAGGGAACCATTCAATAGTCTTATTACAGTGGGATAGAAGCTGTCCTTGAGCCTGGTGGTATGAAATAATGTTATTAGTATTTAAGGTCGATAGGAACCCAACACTTGATAATAAAAGGTAAAAAGTTTAGAGTTAGACATTTTTTACTTGAGTACTGTTTTATTCAATTTAAAACATTGTGCACTTCAATTCAGCACATAAAAAGCAACAAGACAAGTATTTTGGAACATCAATATCACATATCTAATTTGCAATTTACAGTGTAGTAATTGCTGTTTCTCTTTTTTAACATCATCAAGTTACTACAACACCTACAAATGATTCATTCTTCCAATTATAACAAAACTCAACTCCAATTTAAATGTTAAACATACTTATTTCATTAAATTTGGAATGTACTGAGTTTTTTTCATTATAATGAGTAGTTCAAATGCCCCGGACACAGGTCAAGGATTAGTTTAAAAAAAAAAGTTGGGTTGAATGTTTTCACCCAAAAGATGCTGTGGTCTAGAAATTTATTTACCAATGACAGATATGCTAAACCAGCTCTGCAGTTAACCTACACTTATTTCTTTCACTCTGGGATTTATCCATATTTTTGGGTTGTACTGCTTTGTTTTCTTTGTTGGTACATAGTTAAAAATGATTAGTAGTTCTGTGTTCCACACCTGCTGACCATTTGTGCATTAATTGAATCAGGGCTCTAGCCTTTAAGGGATACTTGCTTATGGTACACAAACATCAAAAGGCTGCAAGGGAGGAGCTTTCATGGTCTTGTGGAAGAGGATGACTGGAGGAGCTGTTATGTGTGCGGGGGTGCCATATGGATCCACATATCAAAAGTGAAAATATGGTTGCAGCCGAAATCACTGAAAGAAGTGATTTGTCCCTTTCAGAAACAAAACTATATGACCTCACTTTCTATACTTGGGTAGGTACGATGAGTCTTATAACTGTAGTTCACAAATGGAAACTTTTTCCCCTCCAAACTGCACAATATCCTGATTTGGAAATGTAATGGTTTTTTTTTCATTATCACTGGATCTATACCATGGAACTTCTACCCAAGAGCATTGCAAGGCTACAACTGTATCTGTGTTCCCACTTTCATATGTCTTCAGTTGGGTTAGGGTGATGTTGATAAAATTATATAAATTGATCAAGTATTTTAAGGTAGGCAGGGCAGATATGTTGCAGCTGTATTATGGGAAGTTGATAGAAAACACTTGGATTTATGGTACCACTAATGCAGTGAATATCTGTAGCTCAAGTAATTTTTGATCCGAGTTGACGTCCGATTTGTAATACACCAGTAAGGCAGTGACACCCTTAAACTGTATTCTGTAGAACTGAACAGTTAAAAGGGACAAGATGGTATGACTATAAGAAAGGCAGATACAGGGATCTAGAAGATGGCAATGCAGGAGACCCAGTCCTTGCATCTGCCCAAGTGCTATGAAGCTCTTGGAGCCTGCATAGTTGAGAGCAGAGACTGATGGGCAGATGAGCAAACTGACCACAGCACTATGGAATTTGGGTCCATACAAGTTGGGGAAAATAAAACAATGTACTGGTAATAGGGGACAACATTGTTAGTGGGATAGATACTATTCTCAGCAGCTGTAAGCATGAATCATGAAAGCTATATTTCCTGCCTAGTGCCAGGGTTAAGGACATAGTCTTGGGCTGGAAACTCCGAGTTCACACCTGTATACATCAATGGTGTTGAGGTCCAGAGGGTTGAGAGCTTCCAAGTTCCTTGGAGTGAACATCACCTATAGCCTGTCAACCATGTAGACGTCATGGCCAAGAAAAGCTCACCAGCGCCTCTACTTCCTCAGGAGGATAAAGAAATTTGGCATGTTCCCTCTGACATCAATAGAAAGCATCCTATCTGGATGTATCACGGCTTGGTATAGCAACAGCTCTGCTCGGGACCACAAGAAACTGCAGAGAGTTGTGGACACAGCCCAGCGCGTCATGGAAACCAGCCTCCCCTCCATGGACTCTGTCTATACCTCTCGCTGCCTTGGTGAAGCAACCAGCATAATCAAAGACCCCACCCACCCGGGTCATTCTCTCTTCTCCCCTCTCCCATCAGGCAGAAGATACAGGAGCCTGAGGGCACATACCACCAGGCTCAAGGACAACTTCTATCCCATGGTGATAAGACTATTGAACAGTTCCCTTATACGATAAGATGGACTCTTTACCTCACAATTTACCTTGTTATGACCTTGCACCTTATTGTCTACCTGCACTGCACTTCCTCTGTAGCTGTGACACTTTACTCTGTATTCTGTTATTGCTTTTACCCTGTACTACCTCAGTGCACTATGTAATGAATTGATCTGTATGAACCGTATGCAAGACAAGTTTTTCACTCTACCTCGGTACAAGTGACAATAATAAACCAATACAGAAAGGAATTCTGAATAAAAGGGAAGGAAAGACCCAGTTGTTATGATTCATGTGGGAACCAACGGTGTATATAGCAGAATGTTAAAGATGATGATTAAGCCACATGCAAATTAGTAAAAGGGAAAATAAGATGAGAGAATTGAATACAAGGCTCAAAGACTGATGTTAGAATGAATCTCATTTCATGGGGCACTGGCACTAGTATTGGGGAAAGAGCGAACAGTTCAGGTCAGATGAGCTTCATTTGAATCAGGTTGGGATCAACATCCTTGTGAATTGAATAACTAGGGCTACAGATAAGGTTTTAAACAAAGGTAAGAGGGTGGGTTCTGGAATTAAGAAAGATAAAAAGAAAGAGTAAAGAAACATAAAGCTCAGAATCTGTCAGGAAGGGATAATGCTAATAGCAAAGAGCATACCTCCAATTAGAGTCGGAGCAGGGAAAAAGACGTACCGTTCCTAACCAGGTAGATGAATTAATGGCACAAGTAGAAATAGATAGGTCTAATCTAAGCTATTATAGAGACATGGTTGCAAAGTGACCAAGGTTGGAAACTGAATATTCCAGGATTCTTGTACAAGAGATGGGCAAAATGAAAAATAGACAGGGTAGCCCTGATATAAAGGCAGTAGAAAGAATCTTGGTACAGAAAATGAAATAGAATCAATTTGGATGAAGCTAAGAAATGGCAAGCAGCATAGAACATTAGTAGGAATTGTTTGAAATTCCTCAGAGTCATGGTAATATAGGGCATAGTGCAAATTAGGAAATTAGAGGTATACCTAACAAGGGTAATACAATAATCATGGGGATTTTAATTTGCATATAGACTAGGCAAAGCAAATTAACACATTCAAACACATCACGCTTTGAGCTATGCATTTAATTATCTGATCTTATTTGCGCTATTAATAGTATGGAGGATGAATTTATGGAGTTTTTTTGTGAAAGAGAGATAATTTCCTAGATCAGCATGTTGAAGAGTGATTGAGGGAACAGGTGCACGATAATGGGGGTAATGTACTTGCGTGAATTTAGGGTCAGTAATGAACAGAACACAGTAGCGTAGCGGTTAGCGCAACGCTATTACAGCGCCAGCAATGGGGGTTCGAATCCCGTCACTGTCTGTAAGGAGTTTTTACGTTCTCCCCGTGTCTGCGTAGGTTTCCTCCGGGTGCTCCGGTTTCCTCGCACATTCTAAAAACGTACGGGTAGGTTAACTTGGGGGTTTAAAATTGGCGGCGCGGACTCGTTGGGCCGGAAGGGCCTGTTACCACGCTGTAAATAAAATTTAAAAAAAAATTTAAAAATTAGTCATTTTCAGTTTGGGAGGCTGTGACCGGTGAGGTACTTCAGGGACTAATACAGAGGCCCCAGCTGTTCACAATCTATATAAATTATTTGGCTGAGGGGCCCAAGTGTAGTGTATCCAAGTTTGCTGGCAATGTAAACCAATGTGACAAATGTGAGTTGATGAAGATGCAGAGAGGCTTCAGAGATTGTGGGCAGACTAAGTGAATAGGCAAGGAGTGGAAGATGGAATAAAATGTGAGCTTCTCCACGAGTAGAAAACAAAAGTAAAGGCACTTTTTTTTTTAAATGATGAGAAATTGAAAAGTGCTAGTTTTTAAAAAGAGCTAATGTTCTTGTAGATGAATCAATGAAAGTTTACATGCAGGTTTAGCAAGCAATTAGGACAGCAGACAGTATGTTGGCTTTTATTGCAAGAGGACTTGAGTATAAAAATAAATTTTAAAAATTCATTCCAATTATATAGAACCCTGGTGAGACTGCATCTGTACTATTATGTATAGGTCTGGTCTCCCAATCCGAGGGAAAATACACTTGGGATGGAGGAAATGCAGCAAATGTATACCAGATTGATTTCTCAGATGGTAAATTTGTTTGCCAGCCCGACAGCACAGAAATGGGTCCTTTTGCTCACCATGTCTATGCCAACCATCAAATAGCCATCTAAACTAATCCCACTTAGCAGCACTTTGTCCATAACCTATGTCTTGGCAATTCTCATCTCGATACTACTTATGCAGTGTGAGGGTACCTGTTTCGACCACCCACTTGGGCAGTGTGCTCCAGATTGCAACCTCTCCGAGTGAAAAACAAATTCTTCCTCAGATCCTTTATGCGTTCTTTCCTCCTTACCCTAAACCTATGTTTTAGATACTTCTGCTATGGGGAAAGTTTCCTTCTATCTACCAGCTAGCCCCTCATAATTGTGTGTACCTCTATCAAGTTGTCTCTGCCCCCTCCAACTCGCCAGCTTCCACTCCGAGGAAAACAAATCCAGCCTATCTTGTGTTTCCTTGTAAGTTTAACGTTCCATTCCAGGCAACATCCCGGTGAATTTCCTCTGCACCCTCTCTTGTTCAATCACGTTCTTCCTAATCGTGCAGTGACCAGAACTGCACACAATACTCCTATTGTGGCCGAATCAGTGTTTTATAATCTCCCTGCTCTTTTATTCTACGTCCCGACTAAAGTATGGTTTGTTTATTACACGTCTTGTTTAACTGTACTGCCACCTTCAGAGATCCTTTGGCTTGTATACCAAGGCCCTTCTGTTCCTCAATACACAAGAGGACCCTAAAGTTTATTCTGTATTCATAGAATTGTTAGTCCTCCAAAGTAGATCACGTCACACTTATCAGGATTAATTTCCATCTACCATTGCTCTGCCCATTTTACTAACTGATCAATATCTTCTTATAAACTATTATCTTCATCATTTTCAAGAACAATTTTTCTATCATCTGCATAGTTTACAAATCAGGCTTCCTACATTTGTATCCAAATCATTAGTGTGATACAGTAAGAGTCCCAGAACTGATCCCTGTGGTACACCAGTGGTCACAGTCTATCAATCACAAAACGACCACCATTATCTTCTGCCTCTATCGCCAAGCCAATATTGTACCTAATTTGTTGACTTGCCTTGGGTCCCATGGGGTCTAACCTTTTGGACCTTTCTGCCATTTAAAACCCTGTCAAAGACCTTACTGATGTCTATGTGGACTATCTCAACTGATCAACTGCACTGTTCTCAAGAATACAGTTTATTACCTCTTTGAAAAATGCAAATTGGTCAGACAGGATCTCCCCCTAACAAAGCTATGCTGATTGTCTTTGATTCCAAATGTAAATTAATCCTGCCCCTCTGGATTTTTTCCAATAACTTCCCTACCAGTGATGTTAGCCTCACAAGCCTATAACTACCAGGCTTAATTTCTCTTTATATAACAGGGATAAGACGACTAGGCCTTAATCTCTAGAGTTTAAAAGAATTCTTATGGGGTTTGACAGAGTAAATGCAAAGTTGATATTTCCCCTTGCTGAGGAAGTCTAGTATCAGTACCATAGTCTCACAATAAAGGGCAGCCTTTCAGGTCAAAAATAAGGTTTTTGTTTTACACAGAGGTTGATGAATCTTTGGAATTTGTCAGTCAAAAATTCTTAATTTTTTTTAGAATAAGGGATTCAAAAGAAATAGGATTAGTGTGGGGAAGTGGCACTAGGGGAAAAGATCAGTCATTATCTTACTGAAAAGCAGAGCAAGCACAAGGGACTGAATAGACAATCCAGTTTCTGTTTTATATAATTGTTTAAGAAGTCAGCTCGTTATCATTTTATCATTGGCAGGCATGGTAGTGTAGCGGTTAGCATAACGCTATTACAGCACCAGCGACCCGGGTTCAATTCCAGCCGCTGTCTGTAAGGAGTTTGTATGTTCTCCCCGTGTCTGTGTGGGTTTCCTCCGGGTGCTCCGGTTTCCTCCCACATTCCAAAGACGTACGGGTTAGGAAGTTGTGGGCATGCTATGTTGGCGCCGGAAGCGTGACGATACTTGCGGGCCGCCCCCAGAACACTCTACGCAAAGGTGCATTTCACTGTGTGTTTCTATGTACATGTGACTAATAAAGAAATCTCATCTTATCTTTTAAAGGACAATTAGAGATAGGTTATATAAGTTGGTCTTGCCAGATACCCAGATTCTCAAATGCAAATTTAAAAAATGAGACCTTATTCCCCACTGGTCCCTGGACATCTCTGCCCTACCTCTGATGCTACAGCTTTACCTCGTGCAGTACATTCAGGAGTTCGGGAGAACTATCAAAGAAACACCCATGGCAAAGAGATAATAACTAGATAAATCATAATACACTTCATCAAACAGACAGGTTTGTGTTAACCTCCTGATTCTTGAGTCAAACCTCCAAATTTCAGTGAAGTACACCACAGAAGTAAATGGTAAGTGGCTGAGCAGTCCTTTAGATAACAAAACTGCATTGAATAGAGTGCTATAAAAATCTGGTTTGTCCAACAATATTTATAAGGAAGAAAAATATGATCACACTACCAATTTCAACTGATGATATTCCAAACCAGTATTACATGATGAGTGTCTTGGTATTGGTATATTGTTGTCACATGTACCGAGATACAGTGAAAAGCTTTTGTTTTGCATGTCATCCAGGACAGATTATGCCATAATTACATCAAGATAGTAAAAAGCAAAACAGAATGCAGAATATAGTGTTGCAGTTATAGAGAAATGTAGTGCAGGTAGACAAATCAAGTGCAAGGCCTATGACAAGGTAGATTGGGAATTCAAGAGTTTGTCTTTTAGTGTACAAGAGTTCCACTCAAGAATCTGATAACCGGGATAAAAGCTGTCCTTAAGTCTAGTGGTTTGTGCTCTCAGGCTTTTGTATTGTCTACCTGACGGGAGGAGAGAGAATGACTGGGGTGGGAGGGGTCCTTGATTATGTTAGCTGCTTTCCCGAGGCAGTGGGAAACGTAGACAGAGTCAATGGAAGGAGGTTGGTTTGTGTGATGGACTGTCTTACATATAGCAGGTCCAGAAGTGGTGGGTTGAAATTCACAGGCCCTATTATTTGTACAAAATGTCCACGCTTCAGTGATCTATGCAAAACAAAAGCCATCAAAGGTCAAGCACAAAGTTCTCAAAAATACATTGCTATGTCTTTGAATTTCTGACCATAAAATTGTCGAAGGGAAGGCAATTGTGCAACGGGCAAACAATGGGGTAAAGTAAGAATGAAGGGAGGGAAGGAGAAATGATAATTGCTTTCAAATATCATTTTCAGTTCTTGGAGCCATACTAAAGGGCTTTTTACAGTTCTGAAGCACTTCAGAACTATGAATCATGTTGCAATGTAGAAAACGCAGTCAGTTTACAGGAACATTTCCTACTTCTATGTTCTTTATCTCTGGCATATGATGAAGCATGCGAACTCTTAAATTATTTATTTGAAAAAGAACAGGACATTTTTCCTGGTATCTTAGACTACGTTTATTCCTCAATCACTCTGCCTTGTTTTGATACAAACCGAAAGTGAGTTACCTGAAGTTGTTGAATTTGATATTGAGTGGAGAAGGCTTCAACATGTCTAAACAAAAGATGAGGTATTTTCCTCAAGCTTACATTAGGTTTCATTAGCACAGTGCAGGAAGTTACAGACAGATAGGTCAGAGTGGAAGTGACTGCAGAATTCAAGTGGCAAGCAGTTGGAAGGACACTGTTTTCTCTGCAGAATGAATGCACATGCTCTGCTAAGCAGTTATCCAATCTGCATTTGCTTTCTCCAAGACAGCAGACCATATTGTAAGCAGTGAACATAGTACACCAGATTGGAAAAAGTGCAAATGAATTGCTGTTTCACCTGTGAGGACTGTTTGGGTCCTTTGATAGTGTAAAGAAACCATAACACATCTTCCCTTGTCCCTCAGCATTCCTAAGGGACCATTCCCTTCACAACCTCCTCGTCTGTTCTTACATCTGCATCAACCAATTCCCTTGTTGCTTTCTTATGAAGCTGCTGGAGATAAAATACTTCTTCCCTTCCTTCTACTTGGGGGTCCAAAAGTCCTTTCACTTGAAGCAGCAGTTTACTAGCACTTCCAATGTAGTGTACTGTGTTCAGTTTTCACAATTATAGGCCTCCTTTTCATTGGAGAAACCCAATGCAGATTGGGTAATCCCTTTGTGGAGTCTGCAGGGGTGACATTGAACTATTTGCAAGCCACTTTAACACTCTATTTGCTGTTTTTGGCCTCCTGTACTGTTGTAATGTAATCATGAACAGTACTTCATCTTTGGCCAGGGTATTGGTATTGGTTTATTATTGTCACTTGTACTGAGGTACAGTGAAAAACTTGTCTTACAAACCGATCGTACAGGTCAATTCATTACACAGTGCAGTTACATTGAGTTAGTACAGAGTGCATTGAGGTAGTACAGGTAAAAACAATAACAGTACAGAGTAAAGTGTCACAGCGACAGAGAAAGTGCAGTGCAATAAGGTGCAAGGTCACAACAAGGTAGATCGTGAGGTCATAGTCCATCTCATTGTATAACGAAACCGTTCAATAGTCTTATCACAGTGGGGTAGAAGCTGTCCTTAAGTCTGGTGGTACATGCCCTCAGGCTCCTGTACCTTCTACCCAATGGAAGACGAGAGAAGAGAGAATGTCCCAGGTGGCCGCGTGTACATCAGGGGGCCTGTTGTAGCCTTATGTACTCAATATCAAATTCAACAGCTTAAGGTAACTCACTTTCTTGGTATCAGTATAGCCATTTCTACTGCAGGTTATCCATCTATAACATTGACTCAGGTTTTTCTTTCTCCATTTGCACAGCCTGACCCACTGGACATTTCGGCTTTCACATTGCCTTGTTTGTATTCTCCTTCTTCTACTGCTCACTCACCCATCAACCAGATAACTTCAACAGCTAATTACCACTGCAATCCTGACCTGACCTGGAAGAAAATATAACCCAAATCACTTTGTTTTTACCACTTGTGTTAAAAGCATTTAGATCCAGGATAAACAGTTGGAGAAAAATGAAAAACACTACGATGCTGGAGGAACTCAGCAGGCCAGGCAACTTCCGTGGAGAAAAGCAGGTGGTCAACGGTTCGGGTCAGGACCCTTCTTCCTGGCCTGCTGAGTTCCTCCAGCATCATCGTGTTTTTCATCTAGATTCCAGCGTCTGCAGTCCTTTGTTTCTCTGATTGGAGAAAGATGATAGCCATTGCCAACCAAATTGAACAGTTTAGTTAAAAAATTCCAAACCTATCTGATTGACTGTCAGTTTTCACTGTTGTGGAATCATTAATGTTGTATTAAACTGCTCCACTAATCTCAGTGTTTATGTTGTGGGATTTGGATTGCACATAGGACCACATCTCTGGGACTATGGTCAGAATCCAGTTTTGATGTCCTCTCCTGAGACTTTGATAAGTTCAATCAGGGAACACCAAACGGCTAAATTCCTGTAGGGAAAATGCTCAATTTAGCACCAAATTAATAAACTAACTTGAAGGATCCTCTTAGTGGCTGGTGTGTGAATTAGAACAATTTTCAAGATTCCAGCAAGGATGAAATTTTAGGTTAAGAGGTTAATGAAAAAAAAGAAAAATGGCATCTGCTGATTGCACAGTGTTAGCAATGTCGGAGAATCACGCTGCACAGGCAGGTGATCATTTGGCCTATCATAAATTTGTCAAGTTTTCATAAGAGCTGACCAATGATCCCATTCCCCTTGCTCTTCTCCATAATAGTGCAGTTATTCTTTATGATTTTGAATCAAACCAGAAGGGAATTCTTTAACACATACAAAGCTCATACTTTAAAGAAATATTCTAAGATAAATGCAATATCCCATTAAATTAACCCTTCCTTGATTTGGAAATAAAAACAAATAAATAACTTGCAGAACAGATTTTAATCCATTTTGTTACAGTGACTTCACAGCATTCTGGCCATTCAAAGGATTTACTAAGAGATTTTGCCTTGATGTACAGTCAACAGACCTGCAGACTCCTCCAAAAGATTGTTCAAACATAAATAACTGTGGAAGTCGATAAAGAATAAATTTAGATTCTAGCTAATTCTCTCCTTCATTCTGAGAGTTATAGGAAAGTACAGGACTGGAAAAGATTATTTTGGTCTATCTGGCCAAATAATTTGGCACATCACCATAATTTCACTGCACACCTCCCCACCCCCACTCACGTTGTTCAGAAAGCTTGGAAATTTGCATGGCTAGTTGAGATTCTTCCATGTAGGATTATGTAAAACCTTGCAGCTTCTGTGTCCCTTTGGGAGCACAGATGGCTGACAGCTGCCCGGAGACATGAGGAGTCTATGAATTCTGCTGGTAAGGTTAATTTTTTAATGCATCTGAACATCACCATCTCCTGAACACTGGCACTAGAAAACAGCCTCAGCATGAAATGTCTCCATTCAACTGCAAAATCTACGAGACTTTTTTTAAACAGCTGGTGATAAGGTTTAGGGCTCAGTTCTCTCACCACCTCAGTTGATGGATGAGCGTCTCATTGTGGCATAAAGCCACAGACTAGAAACTCACAAGTTTGATTCTCAAAGCATATAGAGAAAAGAATTTGCATTTACATAGAGCCTTGCTTGACATCCAGGGCCCCCAAAGGGCTTTCCAGCCAATTAAATATTTTTACAAGGTGTAGTAATTGTTGCAGTGTAGGATATGTGACGGCAAAGTTGCACAAAGCAAGCTCCCATAAATATCAAAAGAGACAACTTGCTTTTGGTGTCGGTTGAGGGATAAATATTGGTTTCATGATTGAGGGGAACTCTGTTCTGCACCGTGGGATCCTCTGGGCAGAGAGAAAGAGTTAATGTTTCAGATTGATGAACTTGATGAGACTGATCTGCTGAGTATTTCCAGTATTTTCTATTTTTATTTCAGATTTTCAGCACATGTAGAATTTTGCTTTTGGATCAGGGGATCTTTTATGTTCACCTCAGAGGAAAATTTCCCATTTGTCTGTAGATTAGCTCCATTCCAGCAGGAAGCCTTTGAAGGTGAGATGCAGTATTGTGGTGAGAAACACTGAGGGAAAGTAAGACTGATGACTTGATACCAATCTGTACTGAGATTGACTCTATTGTGCTATGACTGGTTGGAATTACAGTTTACGTGCCATCGTTTAGTCGATGTACAATGGAGACAAACTTGAGAAGGATACTTCACACTCCCTTTTGAGTGACAGTCGAAATTTTTTGAGAGGTCAAAAAAATGTGGTTGATGCTACTCCCAGTACTTCACTTGGAGCTGTCACACAGCACAGATAATGTCCATTGTGCCTCTAGATTGAAGAAATCCATACTGCAATTTGGTAAGCAAACTCTTACACCATCAGGGGAAGATAGTTAAGGCAGACCCCTGCAGTGACTTCCTTAGTGGCAGACATCAAGAAGAGTTAAATCTGTAGTTAACATGATTTGATATGTTTTCTTTCACACTTATTGCCTCTTGAGTTCCCAGTACATGCCTTCCTCTCTCCAAATATTGGAGATAAGTCTATGAATTTGTTTGTAGTTCCCATCCAAATCTTAGAACTTCAATCAGGATACCATTTGCCTGAGGCCCTGTTATTTCTCAGTTAATATATGACCTTGTCCAATTCTTGTTACTCTGGGGTAGCAGTGAGACTAGACTAGATAGCTTACTGTGGAACAGAGTTAAGGACTCTTGCATCAAGGATGGAGTCATAGTTGAGTTCTTTGAAGTGCTCCTTCCAGATGATGCTGTTTGCCTTGAATTTAAGGTCTTCTCTGTTCTTTGCTCTTAGGAGGGCATGTCCTTGGGAGCTTGGTCTTTACAGTGCTTAAGAATTCTTAAATATGATTGTCAACAAGTTGCTGGATCTCCTGGGACAACAAACAATCTGCTGGAGGAATCCAACAGGTCGAGCAGCATCTTTGGGAGCAAAGTAATTGTCGACATTTCAGGTTGAAACCCTGCATCAGGACTCCTGATGGTTGTGGATGGGGTGCATGTCAAGCAGGCAGTTATGTCCTGTGTGGTGTCAAGCTTCTTGAGCGTTGTCAAAGCCGCACGCATCCAGGCCATTTGTTGATAGAAGTAACAAAGTGGATTAAGCAATGTGACTGTCAATCCAATAGTCACTGATACATATCATTATGCAGGTGATAAGGTGGACATCCTTATGGTCTCTCACTTGGACAAAAACATAATTTAACAGGATCTCCATTGCCTGGATTAGGGTATTGCCATAAGGTTTTGTATTTGTCTTTCAGATAAAATTCTTATAACAAGAATGTGTTCCAAGCATTTAGTCTGAGGATAATTCCAATGAGATAAGATTTCTTTATTAGTCACAGGTATATCGAAACACACAGGGAAATGCATCTTTTTTGCGAAGAGTGTTCTGGGAGCAGCCCGCAAGTGTCGCCACGCTTCAGGCGCCGACATAGCATGCCCGCGACTTCCTAACCCTTACATCTTTGGAATGTGGGAGGAAACCGGAGCACCCGGAGGAAACCCACGCAGACACGGGGACAATGTACAAACTCCTTACAGACAGTGGCCGGATTTGAACCCAGGTCGCTGGCGCTGTAAAGCGTTATGCTAACCGCTACACTACCGTGCCTGCCTCCTGCATTCCCTGCTCCCTCCTTACTGATCATGTCTTTCTAGAGCCTTGTATTCCTTTCCAACCCTGACATTGAACTCTCCCAGGAGAATCAGTTTGTCTTTCTGGGAAGTGTGCCAAGGTTTTCTCAAGATCAAAGTAGAAGATCTCTTTGGACTTGGCCATAACTTGCAGAGTTGGGACATGCATTGATGACTATAGCATGGTCCTTCTCTATTACGAACTGGATGGTTGTGAAGTTTTCTTTTCCCACAGGGGGAGTTGCTGAGACACCAAACTCACTCATTCTTGATGGTGAAACACAATCCATGAAGACAACATTCTTCTGCTGGTTTCCCTTCCAGAAAGCAGACCGGTCACCTTGTTCTTTAAGCTGGACTTCTCCTGTCTGTCTTGTCTTGCTTACTTTTT
The DNA here is from genome assembly GCF_009764475.1 of Pristis pectinata. NCBI lineage: Eukaryota > Metazoa > Chordata > Chondrichthyes > Rhinopristiformes > Pristidae > Pristis > Pristis pectinata. Next base: position 6,291,943 of record NC_067410.1, on the reverse strand, counting down.
TTTATTTATTCATTTTCAGGTCTGGGTGTTGTTGGTAAGGCAAACCTTAACTGACCTTGATGGTGCTGGTGAGTCATCTTCTGAAAGCACTCCCTCTATGTGCTATTGGGAAAGGAGTTCCAGGATGTATATCCAATGATGAAAGACCAGCAATACAATTCCAAATTATATGTTGTTGTGCAGATTCCTTGCATCCGGAGGCACAGTACATTTTCGGGACAGTGTGCAACCTGGAGGGGATCCCATAGTTGGTGTTGTTCCCATGTATCTGCTGCCCTTGTGGTAAAAATCATCGGTTTTGGAGGTGCTGTGGGAATACCTTAAGAAAGTAACTGACAGGCATTTTGCAGATAGGACACACTGCAGTCACTGTGTGCTAGTGATGGAGGGACTGAATATTTAGGTTGGTTAAAGGGGCGCCTGACAAGCGAGCCATTTGTTCCTGGATGGTATCGAGCGTCTTGAGAGCTGTTGAAGCTGCACTCATCCAGGCAACTGGAGGGTGTGATGTCAATGCTGAAGTATTTACTTTTCCTAGCTATAGTATCAGAGCAATGTTCAGGTTTGCCACTGTAGGCAAGGAGAAACAAAAAAATGCTGGAAACACTAACCATCTCAGGCTACATCAGTGGAAAGAAACTGTTAACATTTCAGGGTAAAGATTCTTCATCAGAATGCTTTATTTCAGAGATCTGGCATCAGCTGTTTTTAAATTTTCTTTTAATGTAGGTGGTGTCCATTAAGATCCCAATGTTCCAGGACTTGAACTTCAGTGAGGAGTGGAAATTGCTTGTGCAAGACTTTCTTTAACATGGGGTAGCCATTGAACATTGGCAACCACATGATCTTGACAGAGTGAGGTCTTGGTTCAGTAGCAGAAACCAAGGTGATTGGAAACCAGGCTCTACTGCTTAGACGTTAACAGACACACAAATATACATGCATGTACTCAGTTACACAAGTGGGTTCTTGGGTAGGATTTTTACACCAGTACTGAAGCACCAGGGGGCAGCAATGAGCCAGACCACACTGCAGCATTCATACATCACACCTTGCATGCACAGCACGTTGTTAGCATAGCAATGACTATTTAATCTTCACTGGTTAAAAGACAGCAGAAGTCCAGCAAAAGATGATTTTAGATGGGATTTGAAGATGTAAAAGGCATTAAAGTCTAGTGGGGGAGTGGAGCTATGAAATAAAAGCAAGAAGCTTCAATTAAAATATGCATCTGTTCCCCGCAACTTAAAATTGCAATTCATTTATGATAGATTCCATAACAATGCTGATTTAACACAAGGACAACAGCACTCTGAACTCGGAATGTGTTGGCATTGCAATGCGGTATTGCATTTACGCGAACAGTAGAAAGTAGTCACTGTAACATGATGACCTATATTTGGCACGATAAATGTGAATAGAAACCGGAGGCAGTTGAACCTATAATTGCTTTCATATAGAAGTGAAATGTATGAATGATTTCAAAGAAAACAAATGCAGTTTTATAGTGTACCTCACAACCTATTGAATATTTTTGAACAATGATCACCATTTTAATGAGAGAAACAAGATAGTTAATTCCCATACAGTGAGATCCCTCAGCGTGTTAACAGATAAACTGTTTCAGGGATCTTTAGTAACAGATCTCTTCTAAATATCTTAAAATAGAAACATGGGATCTTTCAGTAATAAGAGGAGAATAAATAGTGGGGTAGACAATATGGACCTTCACTTGAGCCCACTCCCTGCTCAATACACTCCTGTGCCTCATGTCCACTTTTCCAACAAATCCTATAACTGAGTATCCAATAATCTATTGTACTCAAGCTTGAATAAGCAAAGCAACTGAATATACACAGCCCTCTGGGTAGAGAGTTCCAAGGACTTACATGCCTCTCTCTAAAGAAATTTCTTCTCAGATCAGTCCTAAATGGCCAGCTCCTTACTCTGGGACACATATCCCTTGGTCCTTGACTCTCCAGATCATGGAAACAGCCTCTTTGTATCTATCCAGTTAAACCTTTTCAGAATTTTACGTCTAAAGAGAACCTCTAATAAGAACATAAGAAAAAAGAAAAAGCAATAGGCCATTCAGACCCCAATGTGGCTGTGCCATTCAATCAGATCAGGACTGCATTAACCCCCATATCCCATGTTTCTCTGTGTGGTTGACTTTCAAATGCCCTCTGAAGTAGCTCAAATAAGCTGGCCAATTGTACTGGTACCTCTAATTTTGGAAAGAGAAGGAATGAAACCGGACGGACTACCTGGCATTGGCTAAGCCACTCACAGCCCTGTCAACTTTGCAAAATCCTTCTCATGATTATCTGGATACTGGTGTCTAATTTGGAAGAGCTGTCCCACGGATTGACATAATCATACTCGTAAAATCATATCTCACAAATAACGTGCTAGACTCCTCCATGGCAGTCCCTGGGTACATCCTATCCCACCATCAGACATGATGGCACAATAGTATACAGTATTCCTTGGAGTCTTCAACATTGATTCCAGACCTCATACAGTCTCATGGCATCATGGAGAAGGAAACCTCCTCCTGATTAGCATCAACTTTCCTTCCTTAGCTGATGAATTGGTGCTCCTCAATGTTGAGCAACACTCAGAAGAAACACTGAAAGCAGCAAGGGCATAGAATGTTCTCTGGGTGGGGGATTTCAACATCCATCACCAACACTGGCTTGGTAGAACCACCACAGACTGAACTGAAGCATTTAGCTGCCAGATTGGGTCTGCACCAGGTACCACCATGAGAGACAAAGCTACTTGAGCTCACCTGTGGTAAACGCATCTGTTCATGACAGCATTGGTAGAAGGGACCACTACACAGACCCTTTGGAGGCAAAATTCTGGCAACTCAAAACTTGGCATCCGTGAGGTACTGTGAACCATTTGCAGCAGCAGAAATGTGCACTACCACAACTGTAATCTCATGGTTTGGCATAATACTCGATCTACCATTACTATCAAGCCAGGGGATCAACCCTGGTTCAATGAGGAGTGCAGAAGATCTTGTCAGGGCAGCTCCAGGCATACCTGGATATTTGAGGTGCTAGCCTAGTGAAGCTGCAATAAAAGTCTACGTGCATACTGAACAGTAAAAACGGCATGCAATAGACGGTATCAAGCAATCTCACAACCAATAGATCAGATCAAAGTCCTGCAGTTTATCACTTCTAGTCAGTGGACAGTTAATGCGAAAAGGAGGGTCCAAGCCCATCCTCAATTATAGTGGGGCTTAGCAGGCGAGAGCTAAAGGAAAAGCTGAAGCATTCACAACCATGTTCAGCCAGGATCGCCAAACACATGATTCATTTCAACTGAGATTCCGGCTATCATAGAAGCCCATTACCAGGCAATTTGATTCACTGCATTTAATATCAAGGAATGGCTGTCACTGGATACAGAAAAGGCTCTGGGATCATACAATATTCCACCTGTGATATTGAAGACCTACATTCCAGAATGAGTCAAGCTTCTAACCAAGCTGTTCCAATACAGCTACAATACTGGCATCTACCTAAAAATGTGAAAAATTGTCCAGGTACGTCCCAGTCACAAAACCCAGAAATCCAATATTGGCTGTTTACTGCCCAATCAGCCTACTCAACCATCAGCAACTTGAGGGAAGCCATTATCAACAGTGCTACCAAGTGACCCTTGCTCACCAGGTCATTGGTGAGTAAATGAGTAAGTGCTGCTTGATAGCAATGTTTTGGTATTGGTTTATTATTGTCATTTGTACACATACAGGTAACAACAATAACAGTGCAGAGGAAAGTGTCACGGCTACAGAGAAAGTGCAGTGCAATAAGGTGCAAGGTCACAACACGGTAGATTGTGAGGTCAGAGTCCATCTCATTGTATAAGGGAACCGGTCAGTAGTCTAATCACAGTGGGATAGATCCAATTTGGGTTTCACCAGGTCCACTCACCTCTCAGACTTCATCACCAACTGTGTTCCCTGGTTCTAGATATGCCAACCAGAGAAAATATTAACTACAAATCTACCCTGTCAAGCTCCTTAAGAGTTTGGTATGTTTCAATAAGATTACCTCTCATTCAAGGGAGTATAGGTCTGTTCTGCTTTATTTACCCTCATATGATAAACCTGCCGTTTTCAGAAATTAATCTGGAGAACCTTCACTGCAGTCCGTCTTTCAGAAGTAAATCCTTCCCTGGCAGGGCAACTATAATATTCCAACTACAATCTCAATAGGATTCTATATTGTTGAAGCAAGCCAACTCTACTTGTGTACTCAAATCCTCTTGCAATAAAGGCTCACATATCTAATGACATATACAAACAGAAAACACTGGAAAAACAGCATGTGTGGAAAGAGAAAGAGTTAACATTTCAGGTCTGGGACCCTTCATCAAAACTGAGGAAGAGAGTTAGCTTAGATAGCAGAAAAATCTGGGAGGGTGATGGATAGAACGCAGAGAATTTCTCCAATAGGGTGAAATAATGGGGGCAGTTAAAATGAGATTAAGCTTGTTTGTGTGTGTAATGTGTAGCTAATGTAGTAGCAATACATAGTATAATTTGACTATATAGAAAAAGTGCACAAGAAAAAATAAAGATGGCCAGCAAAAACAGCCAGCTCCTTTACAAGCAGAAGAAAAGAATGATCCAATTTTAAGTCAACAACATTGTGCTCGTTACATTCTCAAAAAGCTTGAGTAGATCTGTCAAATAAGTTCTTCCCTTCATTAAACTATTAACTCTGCTTAACTGTATTATGATTTTCTAAGTGTCTTGTTACTGTGTCCTTAATCATAGCATTTTTGGCAGCTAACTGGTCCATAGTTTCCTAATTTTTTTCTTTTTTTCTTAAAAAAGTGGTGTCACAATTGCTACCTTCCAATCAGTTAGGACTTTTCCAGAATTTTAAATGTTCATCACAAAATTAGCTACAGTCTTTTCAAATTATTGTCTAGTTAACTTGCTATTTGTTGTCAATAGATGTCCATCATTCAGGACACAGTAAAAGGGCACTTAGAAAATCATTTTTCCCCCACAGAGGATTCCCTTGCTGATTTACATTTTTAACTGTCTCATTGCACAAGACATGGTACAATAGTCTGCTCCTCCTATCTTTTTTTCCATGTTGTCTTGTTCGAGAAGACTATCCCTGTACTACTGCAAAAAAGTCCCAACATAAACTTGAGGAAAAAGAACTCAGCTTCTGTTTGGGCACATTGCAGTCTTTTCAATATTGAATTCTCCAACTTTAGGTAACTCACCCTTCCTGTTTGTCTACATAAGAACTGTCCATTTCAGCCTGTTCTTTGTTCTATTAACACAGTCTGACCAGCTGGGCATGACCCTCAGCCTATTACGCAACACATTGCACAGAAAAAGAAACAATGTGCCTGCTAACTGCTACCCTGTGACATTACCCATCCAGTCTCACCCTAATAGAAGATATTCCCTTATTCTACTTATTCCTCCCCAAACTTCTCCTTTCCAGTTCTAACCAAACAGTCTAGGACCTGAACTGTTGACTTTTTCCTTTCCATAGAGGCTGCCTGACCTGCTGAGTGTTTCCGCATTTTCTGTTTTTATTTCAGATTTCCAGCATCTAAAGTTTTTTTTGATTTTCGTTTAAGTCCTCCCTGATTTTCTTACTACCTACCTACTCTCGGGCAATTTACAATAACCAATTAACCTGCTAATCAGCACATCTTTAAAATGTGGCACAAAACTGAAAGACCTAAGGAAACCCACGCAGTCACAGGAACAAGATTCAAATTCCACACAGATAGCACAAGAGGTTGGGATCAAAAATGGGTCCCTGGAGTTATGAAGCAGCAGTACTACAAGCAGCAGTACTACTTGCTGCATGCCCATTAACACTGTGGAAGTAACTTCACCAAAAGAATTGGAGTGGTTAAAGAAGGTGGATCATCACTAACTTCTCAAGAAAAAATATGGATGGGCAATAAATGCTGGTTTTGCTAGTGAAGGTCAGATCCCCCAAAAATGAATAATAAAAAACTGGAAATACTCAGCAGGCAGTGCTCTCAGTGGGCAGAGGAATGGCAAATGGAGTTTAATTCAGATAAGTGTGACGTGTTGCATTTTGAAAAGTCAAATCCAGGTAGGACTTTCACAGTGAAATGTAGGGTCCTGGGCAGTGTTGTAGAACAGAGGGACCTTGGAGTACAAGTACATGGTTCACTGAAAATGGAGTCATAGATAGACAGGGTGGTGAAGAAGGTTTTTAGCACGCTGACCTTCATAAATCAGGGCATTGAGTATAAAAGTTGGGATGTCATAGTGCGCTTGTACAGAAACTGGGTGAGGCCACACTTGGAGTATTTGTCTTCAGTTTTGGTCACCCTGCTATAGGAAATATATCATTAAACTGGAAAGAGTGCAAAAAGATTTACAAGGGTGTTGCCAGGGATGGAGTTATAGGGAGAGGTTGGACAGGTGAGGACTTTATTCCTTGGAGCATAGATGACTGAGAGACGATCTTATAGAGGTGTATAAAATCACAAGGGGCGTAGATAGGGTGAATGCACCCAGTCCTTTTCCCAGGGTTAGGGAATCAAGAATTAAAGGGCAAAGGTTTAAGGTGAGAGGGGAAAATTTTAAAGGAAATTAAGGAGTAACTTTTTTTTACACAAAGGGTGGTATCTATGTTGAATGAGCTGCCTACCTCAATCACTTTAACAACTTTAGAAGACAGTTAGACAGGTGCATCAATCAGAAAGTTTTAGAAGGTTATGGGCCAAACACTGGCAAGTGGACTAGCTTGGATGGGGCATCTTGGTTGGCATGGACCAGTTAGGCTGAAGGGGCCTGTTTTTTGTGCTGCATAACTTGATGACTCTGAGGTCAGGCAACATCACTTGAGAGAGAAACGAAGTTAATGCATCAGACTGATAACCTTCACAGAACTCAGACTGCCTGTTAGTAGGTATTTACCACTGTACTGAGTTCTAATTGCGAAACAAAACTAAAGTTCAGAATAAGATCACTTACTCACCAATTGCAGTCTTATCAAATTTCCAACTTTGAGCATCTGTTAAAGTTGCACTCTGTTTTAATTTCATTCTCTGTTCATCCACCTGAGAGGAGAGACATGATCTTGATTAGTGTCATCCATAAGAGAACTGCTTTGATAGTGCAGGACTCTCTCACCATTGCAGTGAAATGTCACCTGAGATTTTTATCCTCAGGTGTCTGGAACATAAGTTGCTGACTCAGATGTAAAACTGATTTCACTAAGCTACAGCTGATACTTATTAAAGGGAGTATGATGAAAGGGCAGGGCAAAAGTATCAAGCTGATAGCCATTTGAGCGAGCAATTGCAGGCATGGTGCCCAAACAGCTTTCTTCTGCGTAATAAGATTGCATGATCTCAGCTAGTGTAGACTGCCACATCAAAGCACTGTTTATATATTACATATACAACTAAATGACATTTGAGAACTGAAACCCCAGACCTGTAATAAAATAACAACACATTTGTGACAGCATGCTTTTTTAGTTTCTTTTATAATTTGGAAAGCTGTAATGCAGGAAGAGTCATCTAAATATTCAGATGTTTGTTCTTTGGGCAGAATTTGGATATTAATCAACAATTTATTCAAAGAGAAGCACATTAGAACACTGTATTGAGCTATATCTTCTAGTGGTTAATAATTTGGTAGTACTGGTCTGGTTAATAATTTGGTAGTACTGGTCACGGATAACAATGGTCAAGGTATAGTAATGTACTAGTTATGTTATTGAACCAGTAAACCAGAAAAAACAGGAATAATAATCAAGAGAACTTGAGTTCAAATTGTGCAATGAAAGTTTGAGAATTTGAATGCAATTTAAAGACTTGTAATTAAAAGTTGGTAACGGTACAAGTGACTGTGAAGCTGCCTGAAAAGACCTGCCTGGACAGAGTAGATATGGCTAAGCTGTTTCCCTTGGTGGGTCAGTCCAGGACTAGAGGGCACAGTCTTAGAATTAGAGGGTACCCATTTAGAACAGAAATGAGGAGAAATTTCTTTAGCCAGAGGGTCGTGGATTTATGGAATTCATTGCCACATACAGCTGTGGAGGCCCGATCATTAGGGGTGTTTAAGGAGGAGATCGATAGGTATCTAATTAGTCAGGGTATCAAGGGATGTGGAGAAAAGGCCGGAAATTGGGGCTAGATGGGAATAGTTTAGCTCATGGTGAAGTAGCGGAGCAGACTTGATGGGCCGAATGGCCCACTTCTGCTCCTTTGTCTGTGATCTTGTGATCTTGTGACCTTTCCTTTTGAAAGGAAAGCTATCATCCTTTTCTGGTCTGGCCTGTGTCAGTCTAGTCTCACACCAATGATATTGACTTTAACCTTCCGGCGAAGTGACTTGGCATGCCACTTAGTTGTATCAAAGCACCACTAGCAGTGCAAGGAGGTGCCCCACTACCTTTTCAGAACAATTAGGAAAGGGCAGGAAATCTTGCCAGTATTGCCAGCAATGCCCACATTTCAAGAATATTGAATATAAAAAGAGAATAGCACTTGAATGCTGTGCACAAACTTAGAGTTTAGCAGTAATTGTTTGTTCATGAAGAGATTCCAGTAGAAACAGTAAATAAAGTGCACATGATCTACTAAACCAGAGTCACAAGAGATTCTGCAGATGCTGCAATCAAGAGCAATACACACAAAATACTGGAGGAACTCAGCAGGTCAGGCAGCATCTATGGAGGGAAATAGTTGCCGTTTCGGGTCGAGACCCTTCATCAGGACTGGAAAGGAAGAAGCCAGAATAAAAAGGCAGGGGGAGGGGGAGGAGCACAAGCTGGCAGGTGATAGGTGGGTCCAGGTGAGAGGGGGAAGGTAGGTGGGTGGGGGTGGGGGAGGGTGGAGATGCGAGAAGCTGACAGGTGATAGGTGGAAGGGACAGAGGGCTGAAGGAAGAGGAATCTGGTAGGAGTGGACAGTAGACCATGAAATAAAGGGAAGGAGGTGGGGAACAGGAGGGAGGTGGTGCGCAGGTCATGAGCGCGGGGGAGGCAAAAGATAAGGGGTGAGGGGGCCACAGGAATGAGGGAAAAGGAGGGGGAAAAGGGGGGGGGGGTGATAAAAGTTACCGGAAGTTAGAGAAATCGATGTTGATGCTGTCACGTTGGAGACCACCAAGGCGGAATATGAGGTGTTGCTCCTCCAGCCTGCGTCAGGTTGCAATGTGGCAGTAGACGAGGCTGTGGACAGACATGTCAGTATGGGAATGGGAAGTGGAATTAAAGTGGCTGGCCATTGGGAGATCCTGGCTGTTGCAGCAGACAGAGAGAGGGTGATCAACGAAGTGGTCACCCAATCTGCGTCGGGTCTCACTGATGTAAGAGGAGGCCACACGGGGAGCACCGGGTACAATAAATGACACCCTCGGACTCACAGGTGAAGCGCTGCCTCATCTGGAAGGACTGTCCGGGGCCCTGAATGGTGGTGAGGGAGGAGGTGTAGGGACAGGTGTAGCACTTTGTACGGTTTCAGGGATAAGTGCCAGGAGGGTCATCGGTGGGGAGAAATGAGTGGACAAGGGAGTAGCGGAAAGAGCGATCCCTGTGGAAAGCGGGGGTGGGTGGAGGTTAAGATGTGCCCGGTGGTGGGATCCCATTAGAGGTTTGGAGATGGCAGAAGTTGCGGAGAATGACGTTGAAATACAGAGGCTCATGGGCTGATAGGTGAGGACAAGGGGAACCCTGTCCCTGTTATGTCTATGGGGGGGGGGCAGTGGGGAATGGGGTGAGGGCAGACATATGGGAAATGGAGGAGATATGGGTGAGGGCTGCATTGACGGTGGTGGAAGGGAGACCCTGTTTACTGAAAAAAGAGGACATTTCCGATGTCCTGGAATGGAAAGCCTCATCATGGGAACAGATGCAGTGCCCCCCCCCCCCCCCCCACCCCGCCCCATAGACATAACAGTGGAGGCAGAGGAACCTGAGAGAAGGGGATAGCATTCTTACATGTGACAAGGTGGGAAGAGGTGTAGTCAAGGTAACCGTGGGAGTCAGTGGGTTTGTAAAAGATGTCAGTGAATAATCTGTCTCCGGAGATGGAGACAGAGAGATCCAGAAAGGGGAGAGAGGTGTCTGAGACGGATCAAGTGAATCTGAGGGCAGAGTGGAAGTTGGAGGCAAAGGTGATGAAATTGATGAGCTTAACATGGGTGCAGGAAGCAGCCCCAATGCAATCATCGATGTCCTTTTTTTTTCAGTAAATAGGGTTTCCCTTCCATCACCATCAATGCAGCCCTCACCAGTATCTCTTCCATTTCCCAGATGTCTGCCCTCACTCCTCTCCCCCTGATATAACAGGGACAGGGTTCCCCTTGTCCTCACCTCACCCACAAGCCTCCACATCCAACACATCACTCTCCGCGACTTCTCCCACCTCCAACGGGATCCCACCACCAGGCAAATCGTCCTCTCCCCCCTCTCTCTGCTTTCCGCAGGGATCAATCTCTCCGCGACTCCCTTGTCCACTTGTTCTTCCCCACCGATGACCCTCCCGGCACTTATCCCTGCAACCGTACAGTGTTACACCTGTCCTTACACCTCCTCCCTCACCACCATTCAGGGCCCCAAACAGTACTGCCAGGTGAGGCAGTGCTTCACCTGTGAATCCGAGGGTGTCATTTATTGCATCCAGTGCTCCCGGTGCGGCCTCCTCTACATAGGTGAGATCTGATGCAGATTGGGTGACCGCTTCGTCGAGCACCTCCGATCCGTCCGCCGCAACAGCCAGGACCTCCCAGTGGCCAGCCACTTCAATTCCACATCCCACTCCCATACTGACACGTCCATCCACAGCCTCCTCTACTGCCCCGTTGAGGCCAGACGCAGGTTGGAGGAGCAACACCTCATAATCTGCCTCGGGAGTCTCCAACCTGACGGCATCAACATCGATTTCTCTAACTTTTGGTGACCCCTCCCCGCTGTTCACCCCCCCTCTTTTTCACCCTTTCCCCCTCCCCCTTTGTTTTCCCTTATTCCTGTGGCCCCCTCACCCCTTTTGTTTCCTTTCCACTGCGCTCATGACCTGTCCATCACTTCCTTCCTATTCCCCACCTCCCTCCCTTTATTCCATGGGCTACTGTCCACTCCTACCAGATTCCTCCTCCTTCAGCCCTTTGCCTCTCCCACCTATCACCTCCCAGCTTCTTGCTTCACTCCCTTTCATCCCCCCTTCCCCCACTCACCTGCCTTCCCCCTCTCACCTGAACTCACCAATCACCTGACAACTTGTGCTCCTTCCCCGTCCCCCTGCCCCTGACTTTTATTCTGGCTTCTGCCCTCTTCCTTTCCAGTCCTGATGAAGGGTCTCGACCCGAAACGTCGACTGTTTATTTCCCTCTATAGATGTCGCTGATCTGCTGAGTTCCCCCAGCATTTTGTGTGTATTACTCTGCTAAACCAAAGTAAGAAAATTATGCACTGCTCCAATCTCCTCAGCCATGTATTCTTAGCTCACCCTAAACACTTTTAGCGTTGATGGCCTCCACCATGGAAGATAGAATAAAAGAATCATCATGTGCCTTACCTTGAACTCTTTTTTTAAAATTTACAGCGTGGTAACAGGCCCTTCTGGCCCAACGAGTCCGCACCGCCCATTTTAAACCCATATTACCTACCCATTTGTCTTTGGAATGTGGGAGGAAACCGGAGCACCCGGAGGAAACCCACGCAGACACGGGAGAACGTACAAACTCCTTACAGACAGCGACGGGAATCGAAACCCAATCACTGGCACTGTAATAGCGTCGTGCTAACCGCTACGCTACCGTGCCACCCCAAAAGTCTTTTGAAAAAAAGACTTACACTAATAATAACTTTTATGAAGTCAGGGTAATCCAAAGCACTTAACACCAATGAACCACTCTCTGAAATTATCACAAATGCCTCTACTATAACTTCTGCCATTTCTTTCAGTACCCTGGGATGCATCCCATCAGGACCAGGGGACTTGTCTACCTTTAGGCCCACTAGTTTGCTCATCACTACCTCTTTAGTGACAGCGATTGTATCAAGGTCCTCACCTCCCATCGCATCTCTCTTTGGCAAGTTAGACGTGTCCTCCACCATGAAGACTGACACAAAATAGTCACTCAAAGCCTCGGCCATTTCCACAATACCCAATATTAATTCCTCCTTCTCGTCTTCCAAGGGACCTATGTTCACTTTAGCCACCCTTTTCCGCTTTATATAATTGTAAAAATTTTAACTATCTGTTTTTATATTTTGTAATACAGAGAAATGCAGCAGTTTAATTGTGTATAACAAGGTCCAATAATGTAACAATGATCAGATAATCATTTTAATAACACTAATGGTGGGGAAATATTGTCAAGGCATCAGAAGATCTGCCTAGCACTTCTTCCAAGCTGGAACCTTATTATCCAGGATTCTATCTGAAAGCGTACACAAGGCTTTGGCTTTGCATACATCATAAAGGTGGCAGTGGGTTTACTCTGAGCCTATGGTTTGGTCTATGAGCCTAGATTGTGTAGTCAGTGGTCAAAATGTGAACTCACAATGAGCTGATTCAGCAACACAATTGTTTATTTATGCGATCAAAGTCTGCATTTAATACCCATTCCTAATAAGCATGGAGAAGGTGCTGAAGTAAGAAGACACACAGAAGGGAAAGTCTAACAGCCACGTAATGGTTGACAGCTCATATTATGCTCAGAAGAATGATCAAGATGAAAGAAACTAAGTTTGAAATGTTAAAACAGCTCAAGTACAGTTTGTGGAATGTACCTGCTGGTACCACAGACGAGGAAGTATTTTCACAGACAGGAGGCTGATACAAAGAAAGAACATCATATCCTTACCAAGCAGGTGGGAACAAGATTATTGACAATAAGAAGTGAGTAAGTAATAAAAACAGAAAATGTTAGAACTACTTAGCAGGTCAGGTAGCCTCTGTGGAGTGAGGACCAGAATTAATATTTTAGCTCTATGACCTCTAGGAGCTCTATAAGAATTGGGAAAAGTTAGAAATCAAACACATTTTAAGTAGCAGAGGAGAGGGGGAGGTGGACAAGTTTGGGATGGGGGGAGACTAAGAGACACTGAATGACACGAGTGATAATGATACCGTCTCACAGAGGATGATGAAGGATTGTTAACTGCAGCTGTCCAGAGGAGATGCTAATAGGATGAAATGGATGAAGACGAAGGAAAAAGAGAAAAATAATTGACACAGGGACTGTGATACGCAAGGCGCTGAAAGTACTCGAAATCTGAAATAAAACAGAATGCTGGCAATATTCAACAGGTCAGGTGACGTCTGTGGGAGGGCAAAGAACTGGAGTAGGATGAAGAATTAAGTTGATAAGCATTTGGAGCAAGAGGCACTGGAGGAACTCAGCGGGTCGAGCAGCATCTGTGGGGGGAGGGACGGAAATTATCGACATTTCAGGTCGAAACCCTGCACCAGGACTGAGAGTGGAGAGGTGAGATGGCCAGCATAGAGAGGAGAAGGGGAGAGAAACATCTGGAAGTCAATACTACCCTTGCAGACTGAACTGAAGTGATCCTGATAAACATCACTGAACATTAGGTCTCCATCCAATATTGAAATTGTGTAATATAGTTTGAAATTTGTTTTATTGTCAATAACCGTCACTTTAAAACTGCTGTGCACAAAAAGACCAACTGTTATTAACAAACTGATCTTAAGTTGTTTCACTGATCATGAAATAAGATTAAATCTTGTAATGGAGAATCACTTAAGTCTTTCTGGAGAAGGTGTTCTCACTTTGCTGCTGAGACTTTGCTTCAGCATTGTAACGGAGCTGAATGGCTTCCATGCGTCTCAGATGGCAGTTGAGAGGCAACTGTTCTAAGACATGTACAGTATATACCAGACTGGGTAAGGATTGCAGATTTCAAGTCCTGAAGGGTATGTGAACCACTTTTATTGTGGCAATTTCTTATATTAATCTGATGGTTTCATGATCACCATTACTGATACTAGCATTATTTTAATATTACAGTTTATTTAATTAACAAATGAAATTTCCAGTTGCCATGGTGGGATTCAAGCACATGCCTCCAGGGTCTCATAACCAGATCTAATTTAATTACTCTGACCATGCAATTGTTCCCACAAAGTGATCACATATAAAAATGGTGGAAAATGTATTTGATTCAGTTTGCTGTGAAAAAGCAAAATACCAGAGCCATAGGAAGAGTAAGAGCGAAGAAAGTAAACTGTCAACAATCATGAAAGGGAATCCAAAAATATTCTATTGTTATGCGAACAGGGAAAGGATTATAGGAGAAGAGTAGGTACAGTATATCTAGACATGAAGGCAATCGGTATGTCCAAGGTAGTAAATGAGAATGTCAAACCTTGCAAGAAAGAAAATGCTACTGGAATCTTAGAAAGGAAAATGTAGTTGAGATGCTGGATGGGCTAAAAATTAATAAAGAGGAGATACTAGAAAGGCCAGCTGCACTTAAAGTGGATTATTCTCCTGAACAATCAGGAATGCTTTCTAGGTTGCTGAAAGAAATAAGGGAGGAAAATCAGAGGCCATTATCTTCTAGACCCCAATAGATTCAGGGTTGGTTCTTGAGGACTGGAAAACTGATTATATCCTTCTTGAATTATAGGATAAGATACCTTTATTAGTCACATGTACATCGAAACACACAGTGAAATGCATCTTTTGCGTTGAGTGTTCTGGGGGCAGCCCGCAAGTGTCGCCATGTTTCCTGCGCCAACATAGCATGCCCACAACTTCCTAACCCGTACGTCTTTGGAATGTGGGAGGAAACCGGAGCACCCGGAGGAAAACCACGCAGACGTGGGGAGAACATACAAACTCCTTACAGACAGCGACCGGAAATTGAACCCGGGTCTCTAGTGCTGTAATAGCACTACGCTAACTGCTACATTACTGTGCAGCAGTTACAGACCAGTCAGTTTAACTTTAGTGTGAGAAAAATCTAGAAGCAATAATCAGGAACAAGTCTGGATTGATTAGAGAAAGCCAGCATGACTTATCTAAATCATGCCTAAGTAAATTGTAAAGAAAGAAGATCAATGTGGTATACATAGACTACCAAAAGGCAGTTGACAATATGCCACACTATAGACTTGTCATCAAGATCGAAGCTCATGGAATAAAAGGTACTATAGTAATACAGGCATGACGAATCTTCCAGTCCAAGAACATCTTGAGTTTGCAGTTACTTGATGGTCAGCATGGATATGGCAGACCAAAGAGCCTTTTTCTATGACTCCATTGGCCTAAAAGCTTTTTTTCAACCTTATTTGCCACAATGTGCACCTCACCTACAATAAGCTTCATGCTGGGGTGGACTGATGGGAAACTTTTCAACCTAGAGCCCACAGTCCAGAAATAAGGTCACATTAACCTCAGATGTCGAGCTGAAATATGCAGATGATGCTTGTGTTTGCACACATTCAGAGGCTGAGCTTCAGTACCTCCCTGTGACAATAAAGATTCATATCAAGATCCTAGAAAATATGGACTACTTTCTATATCATTGGAGCTATCTTCTATTGAAGGCAGACATTGATGATGAAATTCACCATCACCCTCAGCACACCAGTGCAGATTTTGGTTGCCTGAGAAAAGAAATGTTTGAAGATCTATACCTTAAACCTGGGCTAAAACTCATTATCTATTGGGCTGTAGTGATCCCTGCCCTCTTAAGAGCTTCTGAGACTTGAACTGCCTGTACTAGGAACCTCAAGGCATTAGAAAAATATCACCAAGACTGTTTTCACAAATCCTCTGGATTCTTTCTTCAAGTGAACCAATGTCAGCATTCTCCCCCAGGCCAACGTCTGCAGCATTGAGCCCTAATTACACTCAGCTAGCTCTGTTGATCAGGCATTGTCATTCCTATGCCTGACATCAGACTCCTGAAATGGAGTTCTGTCGTGGGAAGAGGTTACCATGTGGACAAAGGGACATATTCAAGGATGTCCTCAAAGCCTTCCTGAAAAAAATACAACATCCCTGCTGATTCCTAGGGATTCCTAGTCCATGGCTGCTTAGAGTGAAGAAGGTGCATTAGGAATAGAGTTGGGAACTTTGTGTCCATATGTCAGGAGACGTGGAAGCCAAGTGAAGCTGATGGAAGGAACATACCTCAGGAACTACCCAGATGCATGTTCAGTCAGGTACCTCCTGCCCAATCTGTGGAAGAGTCTGAGTTTCCCACATTTGTTTCTCGTAGGAATAGAGTGGAGGCAAGTCATTTTCAATCTCAAGGATTGCCCAGATAACTTTCCCCTCACAGATGGTGCTCAATCTGCTGAGTTCCTCCAGCAGATTGTTTGTCGCCCCGATATCGAAGTAACCGAGCAAGTATTAAGTAAGCAACTTGAATAGAAATTTGGCTTTGTTAGGGGAGTAGTATTGAATTGCTGTTTCTTGGATTGGAGGAAAGCGTACAGTAAAATTCCCCAGGGTTTGGCACTTTCCTTAATACCTATCAATAACTTAGATTTGGGTATAAAAATCACAAGTTCCAAATGTGTCAATGACATAAAACTTGTGGGTAGAGTGAAATGCGAGGAGCATAGTCGTATACCCCAAGGAGATTTAGACAGGCTGTGGAAATGGGAGATAGATGGCAGATAAAATTTAACGCAGTGTTACATTTTGGGAAGAGGAAATGTAAACTATTCTAAATGGGGCAATTCTAAATGGGGCACAAGATCTGTGGGTAAATTTGAATAGTGTGTTGTAAGTGACACATCGAGTTGAGAAGTAAAACAGATTTCGGGGGCTTTACAAATAGAGGATTAGAGTACAAGAGCAAAGAGGTCATGATGAACCTTTATAATACATTGGATCAGCCACGACTGGGATATTGTGTTCAGTTTTGGCTACACACTTTAGGAAAAATACAAAGGGTGTTCAGAGGGTGTAAAAAAGATTTACTAAAATGATTCCAGAGACAAAGTACTTTAGTTATGTGAATAGGCCGAAGAAGCTAGTGGTGTCCTCCTTGGAACAGAAAAGTTTGCCAGGGAATCTGAGAGTGGCATTTAAAACCATGAAAGGTCTGTACAGTGAGCGCGTGAGAGAGAGAGAGCGTGCGTGAGAAAGAGAGCACGAGAGAGAGAGCGTGTTCCTATTGGTGGGTCAAGAACCAAGGGACACAAGAAGGGGAACAGAGTGAAAGTGACTGGCAAATGTGACATGGAAAAAAAGCTTTTCTTATGCAACAATGATTAGGGTCTGCTGCAATGTACTCCAAGGTTCGTAATGGAAGCAGATTTAATTGCAGCATTGAAAAGGGAGCTACTTAAGTATTTGAAAGGAAATAAATAGCAGGGCGATGAGGAGAGGGTGAGTGAGTGGGGTTGAACTGGCATGGACTCGATAGGCCGAATAACCTTCTTTGCTCTAACCATTCTGTAATTCTGAAATCAGAGATTATTAAATGGACTTCTCTACCATCCGTCATCTAACAATATCTTCCTCAAAATTGGCTGTGCTCCATAATAATTCTATGCATACCTTGTGGCCACGCATTGTGGGGTAGGCTACAGTTCCTTTGTTCAACATTTAAATGTTATTTCTGACAGTGCCATTGATTGTTGTGGATGTATACCACATCCTATTGAATTGAATTCCATTCCCCAATGCATGCTCTAACTTTCACTTCAATATAATCTTACTCTTTAGGCGAAGTTCAATTATTATTTAAAGTTGGTAATCCAGCATGTTGAATAGAACCAATTTGCATCGAAAAGGATTGCAGTGCGCTGCAGGTTTAGGCACTAACATCAGACCTGTCTGGTCAAAAAGAAACAAGGGATGAATAATTTAATTGCTTCATTCTGAGAATAGCAAACATTTCTGTTTAACAGGATTTTGTTAAGATTTATGGCTGTCTAATCTCTTGATGCAACAAAAAATGTTTTCTACATTACAACCTTTAAGTATCTAATACTTTTAAGCATTGATACAATTTGCACATTATCACACAGATTGGGAAAGCTTCTGTCTTGATAAATGGTGTTTAATTTGATAAAAGAAAAAATCAGCACAGAAGCCAAAGAAGGAAACTAGCATAGTCTCCATCAGATCTGTGCTGTGTTTTTCTCCACAAGACCCACTTAAGAAATAATAATATCTTGCATTTGTATAGTGCCTTTATCACGGTAGAATGTCCTAAGGAACTTCATAGAATTGTTATCAGCTAAAATTTCACATTGATCAATATAAAGATATCTTAAGATAGGTAGGTCCCCTTTGGTCAAAGAGGTAGGTGGTAGTGGTAGCAATGTGGCTAAGTTACCAATCATCAGCAATCTCTGACACACTCTCCTGACCCTACAAACCTACAGGCACATCATTCACCACCCCCATGACTCCAAAGTATGTGATTCAAAATGAATAGAAAGGATGGGAAAAATATTCTCTGTCAATTTTTTGATCACGTCTGGTCAGTCTAGAGGTGTATATGAAGAATAGAAAATATTGTCTATTCAAATCAATACTGTCCTAGTTAAGATTAGTGTATCCTGCATAAGCTGTGATATGTGGCCTCAGATCTTGTAATCTTAAAGTCTTAGTGCCATTATGACCATGGAGCTTTGATCTATAAGGCCACTGGCAAGACTTTAGTTGAAGAGAGAGAAGAACTATGCATTTTTTTGTACTGTTTCTTGCACTCACATTAAATCACATGAAAATGGTTCCATTTATAAACAGAAATATTTCTAAAGCACTTGAGTCAAAGAAAATATGCCTTTAACTCCTTGTATTAACTAAATCTTAGCTATCTATTGCATCTATTGCCAAAACTGACATAATCTTGGCCTGCAAAATTATATCAACTCAAATTTAAAATCATTAATTGAGCTAGCATCTGCTGCTTTATCTGAGAGAGAATTGTGTATAAACTAGGCATAAAATGGTTCCAAGCTTCTTTCCTGAATAGCCTGCTTCTGTTTTTAAGGTTTTGTTGCCCTGCTTTAAAGTCACCCAAGAACAGTATCAACAGTAGAAAGGGAGGATGTCCTGGAGGGATTGTCTACTGAGTCAGTGTGGGTGGAAGTCAGAAACAGGAAGGGACCGATATATTGAGAGTATTCCACAGACCCCACAATAGCAGCGGAGACACTGAGGAGCAGATCGGGAGGCAGATTTTGGAAAGGTGCAAAAATAACAGGGTTGTTGTCATGGGTGATTTCAACTTCTCTCATATTGATTGGCACCTTCTTAGTGTAAAGGGGATAGATGGGGCAGAGTTTGCTGGGTGTGTCCAGCAAGAATTCAGTTTGTTAGGTGTGTCCAGGGACAGTCAGCATGGCTTTGGTATTGGTATTGATTTATTATTGTCACTTGTACCGAGGTACAGTGAAAAACTTGCCTTGCATACTGTTCGTACAGATCAATTCATTACACAGTGCATTGAGGTAGCACCGAGTGCATTGAGGTAGTACAGGGTAATAACAATAACAGAATACAGAGTAAAGTGTCACAGCTACAGGGAAGTGCAGTGCAGGTAGACAATAAGGTACAAAGTCAAACAAGGTAGATTGTGAGATCAGGAGTCCATCTCATCGTGTAAAGGAACCATTCAATAGTCTTATCACAGTGGGATAGAAGCTGTTCTTGAGCCTAGTGGTATGTGCCCTCAGGCTTCCGTAGCTTCTGCCTGATGGGAGAGGAGACAAGAGAGAATGACCCATGTGGGTGGCGTCTTTGATTATGCCGGCTGCTTCACCAAGGTTGCGAGAGGTAAAGACAGAGTCCATGGAGGAGAGTCTGGTGTCCGTGATGTGCTGGGCTGTGTCCACAACTCTCTGCAGTTTCTTGCGGTTCTGGGCAGAGCAGTTGCCGTACCAAGCCGTGATATATCCAGATAGGATGCTTTCTATGATGCATCGATAAAAATTGGTGAGTGTCAAAAGGGACATGCCAAATTTCTTTAGCCTCCTGAGGAAGTAGAGGTGCTGGTGAGCTTTCTTGGTCGTGACGTCTATGTGGTTGGACGAGGACAGGCTATTGGTGATATTCACTCCTAGGAATGTGAAGCTCTCAACGCCCCCATTTGTGAAGGGCAGGTCGTGCCTCACAAGCCTGATTGAATTCTTTGAGGATGTGACAAAGCACATTGATGAAGGTAGAGCAGTGGATGTGGCGTACATGGATTTTAGTAAGGCGTTTGGTAAGGTTCCTCATGGAAGGCTCATTCAGAAAGTCGGGAGGCATGGGATCCAGGCTGTGTGGATTTGGAGTTGGCTCACCTGTAGAAGACAGAGGGTGCTTGTAGATGGAGCATATTCTGCCTGGAGGTCGGTTACCAGTGGTGTTCAGCAGGGATCTGTTCTGGGACCCCTGCTCTTTGTGATTTTTATAAATGACTTGGATGAGGATGTGGAAGGGTGGGTTAGTAAGTTTGCAGATAACATGAAGGTTTGTGGTGTTGTAGATAGTGTAGAAGGTTGCTGTAGATTACAACAGGACATTGATAGAATGCAGACCTGGGCTGAGAAGTGGCAGATGGAGTTCAACCAGGAAAAGTGTGAAGTGATACACTTTGGAAGTTCGAATTTGAAGGCAGAATACAAGATTAATGGCAGGACTCTTAGCAGTGTGGAGGAACAGATGGATCTTGGGGTCCACCTCCATAGATCCCTCAAGGTTGCTGTGCAGGTTGATAGGGTTGTTAAGAAGTCATATGGTGTGTTGGCCTTCATTAGTTGGGGAAATGAGTTCAAGAGCCACGAGATAATGTTGCAGCTCTATAAAACTCTGGTTAGAGCACACTTGGAGTATTGTGTTCAGTTCTGGCCACCTCATTATAGGAAGGATGTGGAAGCTTTAGAAGAGTGCAGAGCAGATTTACCAGGATGCTGTCTGGATTGGAGAGCATATCTTATGAGGATAGGTTGAGTGAGCTCGGGCTTTTCTCTTTGGAGAGAAGGAGGATGAGAGGTGACTTGATAGAGGTGTACAATATGATAAGAGGCATAGATCGAGTGGACAGTCAGAGACTTTTTCCTAGGGCGAAAATGGCTAACATGAAGGGGCATAATTTTAAGGTGATTGGAGGAAGGTATAAGAGGGATGTTAGGGGTAATTTTTTTACACAGAGAGTGGTGGGTGCATGGAATGCACTGCCGGCAGAGGTTGTGGGGGCAGTTACATTAGGGACATTTAAGAGACTCTTAGTTAGGCACATGAATGATAGAGAAATGGGGGGGCTATGTGGGACGGAAGGGTTAGATAGATCTTAGAGCAGGATAAAATGTTGGCACAACATTGTGGGCTGAAGGGCCTGTACTGTGCTGTAATGTTATGTGTTCTATAAGAAATAGGAGCAGGAGGAGGCCATCTGGCCCGTTGAGCCTACTCTGCCATTCAATAAGATCATGGCTGAAATGGCCGTGGACTCAGATCCACCTACCTGCCTTTTCCCCATAACCCTTAATTCCCTTACTGTGCAAAAATCTATGTAACTGTGTCTTAAATAGATTTAATGAGGTCGCCTCTACCGCTTCCCTGGACAGAGAATTCCACAGATTCACTGCTCTCTGGGAAAAGCAGTTTCTCCTAAATCTATTCCCCCAAATCTTGAGGCTATGTCCCCTCGTTCTAGTCTCACCTACCAGTGGAAACAACCTTCCTGCCTCTATCTTATCTATCCCTTTCATAATTTTATAAGTTTCTATAAGATCCCCTCTCATTCTTCTGAATTTCAGAGAGTATAGTCCCAGGCAACTCAATCTCTCCTCACAGGCTAACCCCCTCATCTCTGGAATCAACCTGATGAACCTGCTCTGCACCGCCTCCAAAGCCAGTATATCCTTCCTCAAGTAAGGAGACCAGAACTACACGCAGTACTCCAGATGCGGCCTCACCAGTACCCTGTACAGTTGCAGCATAACCTCCCTGCTCTTAAATTTAATCCCCCTAGCAATGAAGGCCAACATGCCATTTGCCTTCTTGATGACATGTTGCAACTTCAAACCAACATTTTGAGATCCTTTGCTTTTCTCTAAAAAGTAGGACCTCAAAGCTCACAATCTCAGGATTACTACCTGCACATGTGCTAGTCAGGGTAGGAATAGCAGCATAGTTTGGATGAATCTGTGGCTTGAGCAGTGGTGCAGGAGGGAGGAGTTTAGATCCCTGGGGCATTGGAACCAGTTCTGGGGGAAGTGGGACCAGTACAAACCAGACGGTCGACACCTGGGCAGGACTGGGTTCTAGTGCTGTTGAGGAGGGTTTAAATTAATACGGCAGGGGAATGAGATCTGTGCAGAAAAACAGAGGGAAGCAAAGCAGAGACCAGAGCAAAAGTTAGAAACGAGAAAAGTAAGGGTGGAGTACAGAAAAGTCAAACGCAAAGGACACAAAGGTTACTAGAAGGACAATGAGTGTAAGGGCACTTTATCTAAATGCCTGTAGTATTCAAAACAAGGTCAGTGAACTTGTGGCACAAATCAGTACAAAGGGTTAGGATTTAGTGACCATTACAGAAACGTGGTTGCAGGGTGGAGATGATTGGGAGTTAAATATCCAAGGGTATCAGGTAATACAGAAGGATAGGCAGGAAGGTAAAGGAGGTGCAGTAGTGCTCTTAACTAAGAATGGGGTCGGGGCAATAGTGAGAGATGATACAAGATCTAGGGAGCAGAATGAGTCCGTCTGGGTAGAGATTAGGAATAGTAAAGGGAAAAAAATCACTGGTGGGAGTTGTCTATAGACCACTGAATAATATTGGTATTGATATTGATTTATTATTGTCATTTGTACCGAGGTACAGTGAAACTCTTGTCTTGCATACTGATTGTATAGGTCAATTCATTACACAGTGCAGTTACATTGAGTTAGTACAGAGTACATTGATGTAGTACAGTTTAAAAACAATAACAGTACAGAGTAAGGTGTCACAGCTACAGAGAAAGTGCAGTGCAATAAGGTGCAAGGTCACAACAAGGTAGATCGTGAGGTCATAGTCCATCTCATCGAATAAGGGAACCATTCAATAGTCTTATCACAGTGGGGTAGAAGCTGTCCTTAAGTCTGGTGGTACGTGCCCTCAGGATCCTGTATCTTCTACCCGATGGAAGAGGAGAGAAGAGAGAATAACTTGGGGGGTGGGGTCTTTGATTATGCTGGCTGCTTCACCAAGACAATGAGTCCAAGGAGGGGAGGCTGGCACATTACAGTGGCACAGGCAATAAACCAAGAAACATTTGATGCATGTAAGAATGGAACAGCAGTTGTCATGGTGGAGTTTAACTTCCACATAGATTGGGCGAATCAAGTTGGTCAAAGCAGTCTTGAGGAGGACTTCATAGAATGCATCCATGATAGCTTTCCTGAACAGCATGTTTGTGAACCTATAATGGAAAATGCTATCTTAGATCTGGTCCTGTGTAATGAGACAGGTAAAATTAATGATCTTGTAGTTAGGGATCCTCTTGGAAAGAGTGATCAAAGGATGATTGAATTTCTCATACAAATGGAGGGTGCAATAGTTTGATCTAAAACCAGTGTATTATGCCCAAACAAGGAAGACTACAACAGGATGAGGGAGGAGTTGGCTAGCGTAGACTGGAAACACAGGTTATATGGTGTGTCACAAACCAGCAACAAAAGAAACACACTGAGCATGATTCAGCGTTAAAAACTATTTTATTAATCACTACTTATGATAATACGTAAAATAAAAGTAAAAAAAATGTTAGTATGTTAGAATTCAAGAATGTTAAACCTCGAACGTTAACCCCAAAACTAAACTCTTCGTGTGTGTGTGTGACAAAGTCCAAAACTCCCAGTTCCTGAATGGTTCTTAAAGTTCAGTTCCGCAAGCCATAAGGTGAAACATGAGCAAGGGCTTCTTCAACAACCACCGTTGTCTGAAGATAAGATGTAGATGTAGAAAAACATAGAGAGAGTACATACGAACTCCAAATGTTCCACAATGGAACCCAAACGACACTTCAGTGTTTACTCGGTAGTGACTTCCTCACCCCGAAAAGCATCCGAATCGTGGTCGTCCACACACAAATACCTGTTTCCTTCTACAGGTCAGCAACAAAGTGAACTCCACCGGATTACTTCCAACTTCCATACATGGATTTCAGTGGCAAACACAGTTATTGTTTCTCATCCATCGATAGAGAAAACAAGCAGGCTGGTGTCTCTCTCCCTTCTCTCTCTCTCTTTCTTCTTCTTCTTCAACAACGTCATTACGTCCTTTATCTTCTATTGACGTAAGCACGCCCCACACACACATACACACACACACTCTATCTTAAAGGGACTTTCACTGAGTCCATAACACCTCCCACCTAAAAAAAAAAATTTTCCCAAGAAAATTTTAACCGCGCATAGAGTTAGTAATGTTAATAATTATCATGCTACACAACTACAGACTATCAGATTAGTACAGATACATGTTTCCCATTTAACATCGGGAAAGACAATCAGCAATCACATTATCTTTGCCTTTAATGTGAGTTATCATGAGATCAAACTCTTGCAAAATTAAACTCCAGTTAACAGCCTTCTGTTCTTGTTTTTGACTCGGCTCAGAAACACCAATGGGTTATGATCTGTATACACAGTCAATGGTTTCTGAGCGGTGCAAACATATACACTGAAATGTTGCAAGGCTAAAACAAGCGACAGTAATTCTTTCTCTATGGTGGAATAATTCTTTTGATGCTCATTAAATTTCTTTGAAAAGTAAGCTACAGGATGGTCAATATCATCAAGGTCACCCTTCTGCAACAACACAGCTCCTGCAGCTTCATCACTGGCATCTACTGCTAATGAAAATGGCTTTTCAAAGTCAGGTGTTTTGAGCACAGGATGGTAGCATAAAATGGCTTTCAGCTTCTCAAATGCTTCTTGACAAGAATCTGTCCAAACAAACTTTACTCCCTTCTTCAGAAGATTAGTTAGGGGAAGAGCAATATCAGCAAAACTCTTACAAAATTTTCGATAATATCCAACCATTCCCAAAAATCTTCTAACAGTCCTCGTACCTGTGGGAATAGGGAACTCAGATATTGCTTGAACTTTTGCCTGAACAGGAGCTTGCTTGCCTTGACCTACAACATAACCAAGATACGTCACAGTGGCATGGCCAAATTCACTTTTAGCCAAGTTAACTGTAAGGTTAGCCTTGGAAAGTCTTTCAAACAACCTTTCTAACGCAGAGATGTGATCTTCCCATGTATCATTCCCAGTCACTAAGTCGTCAATGTAGGCATCTGTATGTTTTAACCCATGAATCACTGAATTAATCATTCTTTGAAATGTTGCCGGAGCATTTTTCATTCCAAATGGCAAAACATTGTATTCATACAATCCAGAAGGGGTTACAAAGGCTGAAATCTCCCTTCCTCTATCTGTTAATGGAACACACCAGTACCCTTTAATAGGTCAATCTTTGTAAGAAATTTTGCCTTTCCCACTCTGTCTATGCAATCATCCACTCTAGGAATAGGGTAAGCATCTGACTTTGTTACAGCATTCACTTTCCTGTAATCTGTGCAAAATCTAACAGTTCCATCAGGTTTAGGTACAATAACACAGGGCGAACTCCAATTTGAAGTAGAATGTCTAATAATATCATTTTCCAACATGTATTTGATTTCCTGATCAACAAGTTTACTTTTTTCCACATTCATTCGATATGGGTGTTGTTTGATTGGTTTTGCATCCCCAACATCAACATCATGGGTAATTATCGATGTTCTGTTTGGAACATCTGGGAACAGATTTTTAAATTTTAAAATTAATTCTCTCATCTGCTGTTTTTGTGAAACTTGTAAATGGTCCAACTTCGTTTCAAGGTTCTCCAGGATATTTTGGTTTTTTAGTTTCGATGGAACAATATTTGGTCTAAATTGGCCTTCCTCAACATCAACATCAGGCATTCTAGAAACAACCTTTTCACCATCCACCAAGGCCACAACTGAATCCCTCTCATAATAAGGTTTTAGCATGTTTACATGACAGAGTTGTGTTTTCTTGCGTCTATCTGGTGTTTTGATTATATATGTTAGATCAGTCACTCGAGATTCAATAACATAGGGTCCAGAAAAACGAGCTTGCAAGGGATTATTTTGGCTAGGGAAAATACCAACACCTTTTGCCCCACTGCGAATGTCCTAGGCCGAGCACGTCTATCAAAATATGTCTTCATTCTTATCTGGCTTGTTTTCAGATTCTCTCTCGCTAGCTGGCAGACTCTCTCCAACCGAGTTTTAAATTTTTGGACATAGTCCAACAGACTCAAGTGAACTTCCTCATTAACCCATTGCTCTCTTAATAACTCCAAAGGTCCTCTCACCCTATGTCCAAACACAAGCTCAAACGGACTAAATCCGATTGACTCCTGGATCGATTCTCTAACGGCAAACAAAAGTAAATGGATACCTTCGTCCCAATCCTTGGTGTTTTCAAAGCAATAAGTCTTCAGCATATTTTTGAGAGTAGAATGAAATCTCTCCAGAGCTCCTTGAGATTCTGGGTGATATGCAGATGATACAATCTGCTTTGCTCCCAGCTCATAGACTATTTGTTGAAAAATTTTTGACATAAAATTACTACCTTGATCAGATTGTATTTCTTTTGGCAAACCAAACAAGGTAGTAATTTTATAAGAGCCTTTGACACCGTCTTGGCCTTAATATTTCTAAGGGGTATTGCCTCTGGAAATCTAGAAGTGGCACACATGATGGTTAACAAATACTGATTTCCAGTCTTAGACTTTGGTAATGGGCCAACACAGTCCACAATCACCTTCGAAAAGGGTTCACCAAAAGCAGGAATTGGTTTCAAAGGAGCCACAGGGGGTTTTTGATTTGGTTTACCTACCATCTGACATGTGTGGCAGGTTCGACAAAACATCACCACATCTTTTCTCAAACCAGGCCAATAGAATTGTTTCAAGATCTTCCCTACAGTTTTATTCACACCAAAATGACCACCCAAAGGCATACTGTGGGCCAGGTTTAAAATCTCATCCCTATAAACTTTTGGAACAACAACCTGATGAATAACTTCCCATTCCTCAGTAACAGGAACATGAGGAGGTCTCCATTTCCTCATTAACACTCCATTTTTGACATAGTATCCAATTGGCACCTTTTCAATCTCCTCACATGAGAGTGCTTTTTCTTTCAATTCTGTCAACTCAGGGTCCTTTGTCTGTTCCACCATAAAATCCTTCCTCGACAAAGACAAATCTTTAAATTCAGGCTCACTGTAAGGATGTTGATCCTCCAGTGAAGACAGAAAAGTCTCAGATAAGGCATCAAAATTTTCTTCCTGTTTAGGACTGTCACAAGGAACTACATCAGACTGCACCGGACTGTCTGTCTTGGCTAATTCTCTAGCTCTAGCTCGAGTCACCGCACATGATGGGTAAACATCTGGATCATCCTCAGACTCATCAATCCTTGGTTTGGTTGTTAACCGTACCACAGGATCACTTTCTCCATTTGCAAGGTCATTTCCCAATAACAAAGAAACTCCTTCCACTGGCAAACTAGGTCTTATCCCTATCTCGACTGGTCCTTCCACGAACTTTGACTTTAAAATCACCCTGTGAAAAGGGACAGACATGGTCTCACCTGTAACGCCTCGTACTAGATTTACTTCACCAGTGTCACTTTCTTCACCAAAATTTAAAACACTGTCCAGCAAGAGAGATTGACTAGCCCCAGTATCTCTAAGAATTTTCACTGGCACCTGGGGTGACTCATCATTCAGTGAAACAAAACCCTCTGATACATACGAACGGAATTCTTTTCTCACCTCCTCCAACTTTTCCGCTTTTACCTCTTGCAAGGACTGATCTTTAACAGCATCTCCTAAACCTTCTTGATTTTTAATTGCCTGAAAGCAAGCATTGGGCCCAGCTTCCTTCTTTTTCTTCAAAAGGGCACAATTCGTGGCCAGGTTTCCTACAGTAATAACAAGTACGCTCAACAGGTTTCTCCAGCCCTGGCTTCTTTTCATCTTTTCCTTTTTGATTACCTCCCAATTTAATCTCTGGTTTACCTGGATTGTCTTTGTAACTCTTTTGAAAGGTTTTAGGTTGTCCCCATTTGGATTTATGGGTTAAAGCATAATCATCTGCCAACCTAGCAGTTTCTTGTAAAGTTTCCACTGCCTTTTCATTTAAATATGTTGTTAATTCAGCTGGAACACATCTTTTAAAGTCTTCCACCAGTATCAATTCTGTCAATTTATCGTAATCCCCATCTACATTTTTAGCCAGGCACCATCGTTCAAAACATATTCTCTTTCCATTGGCAAATTCCATATAAGTCTGATCTGCAGATTTCCTCAAGTCTCTGAATTTTGTCTATAAGCCTCAGGGACCAATTCATAGGCCTTCAAAATAGCTTGTTTTACCTTGGTATAATCAGCTGCATCCTCAACAGACAAAGCAGAATAAGCTTTTTGAGCTTTACCTTTAATCACACTCTGTACCATAAGAGCCCATCCTTTCCTTGGCCAGTTTGAACTCACAGCAACCTTTTCAAAATGTTGGAAATACTGATCAACCTGATCTTCTTCAAAAGGAGGGACTAATCGAACCTCCCTGCTGGCTGAAAAACCATCATCAGAATCAGATTCCGAACTCCTACGCTTCATTTGTAACTCATGCTGCCTCTTTTTCTCCTCGTTATCCAGCTCCATCTGCTTCATTGCTAGATCAGCCTCTATCTTCATCTGAGTTAGCTTTTGTTCGGCCTCTAATTTCTTTTGTTCGGCCTCTAATTTCTTTTGTTCTCGTTCAGCTTCTATCTTTAACTGGGTTTGCTCTCGTTCAGCCTCTATCTTTGCCAGCTGCACCTGTGCCTCAGAAATTGCTATTTCACTGCCAGGAAACTGTTTTAACACTTCCTTCTCAAACACCTTCTTTTCCACATAATGGCCAGCTATCAGTCTCTGAATATCTGCCTTTCTCATAGACTGCTTTACTTCTGTAAGGTTTAACCTTGTAGCAATCTTTATCAGATCATCCTTTTTCGCCACCTCCAATCCCTTTTGGGTTGGTGACTCCAAAAATGCCTTAATATCCATTGCTGCTGGTTTCCACACACACAAGCCAATTAAAAAGAATTTATCAGACCTCCCTCAAAAATCTTTGGATTGAATCTCGAACAAATCTCGTCAATTTGGGGTACAATCCCAGACGACACTCGTTAACCTTGGGAACTATCCCGGACGAGCCCCCAATTTTGTCACAAACCAGCAACAAAAGAAACACACTGAGCATGATTCAGCGTTAAAAACTATTTTATTAATCACTACTTATGATAATACGTAAAATAAAAGTAAAAAAAATGTTAGTATGTTAGAATTCAAGAATGTTAAACCTCGAACGTTAACCCCAAAACTAAACTCTTCGTGTGTGTGTGTGACAAAGTCCAAAACTCCCAGTTCCTGAATGGTTCTTAAAGTTCAGTTCCGCAAGCCATAAGGTGAAACATGAGCAAGGGCTTCTTCAACAACCACCGTTGTCTGAAGATAAGATGTAGATGTAGAAAAA
Source organism: Pristis pectinata (assembly GCF_009764475.1). Taxonomy (NCBI): domain Eukaryota; kingdom Metazoa; phylum Chordata; class Chondrichthyes; order Rhinopristiformes; family Pristidae; genus Pristis; species Pristis pectinata. The sequence goes on along the minus strand of NC_067410.1, from coordinate 6,262,376 downwards.
CATAGAGAGAGTACATACGAACTCCAAATGTTCCACAATGGAACCCAAACGACACTTCAGTGTTTACTCGGTAGTGACTTCCTCACCCCGAAAAGCATCCGAATCGTGGTCGTCCACACACAAATACCTGTTTCCTTCTACAGGTCAGCAACAAAGTGAACTCCACCGGATTACTTCCAACTTCCATACATGGATTTCAGTGGCAAACACAGTTATTGTTTCTCATCCATCGATAGAGAAAACAAGCAGGCTGGTGTCTCTCTCCCTTCTCTCTCTCTCTTTCTTCTTCTTCTTCAACAACGTCATTACGTCCTTTATCTTCTATTGACGTAAGCACGCCCCACACACACATACACACACACACTCTATCTTAAAGGGACTTTCACTGAGTCCATAACAGGTGGGACAGTTGAGGAACAGTGGAAGACTTTCAAAGAGATTTTTCACAGTGTTCAACAGAAGTATATTCTAGTTAAAAGCAAGGACTGTAAGGGTGGGGAGAGCCAGCTTTGGATAACTAAGGAAATAAAAGAAGGCATCAGGCTAAAAGCTCATGCATACAAAGTCGCCACGAGTAGTAGGAAACAGGAAGATTGGGAAAACTTTAAAAAGCAACAAAGAACCACTAAGCAAGCAATAAGGAAAGGGAAGATAGATTATGAAAGTAAACTAGCACAAAATATAAAAAAAAGAGTAAAAGCTTTTACAATTATATAAAGTGGAAAAGGTGGCTAAAGTGAATGTAGGTCCCTTGGAAGATGAGAAGCGAGAATTAATATTGAGTAATGTGGAAATAGCTGAGGCCTTAAACGACTATCTTATGTCGGTCTTCATGGTGGAGGACGTGTCTAACATACCAATGGGATGTTATGGATGCGATGGGAGGTGAAGACCTTGATACAATCACTGTCACTAAAGAGGTAGTGATGAACAAACTAGTGGGCCGTGGAGTAGACAAGTCCCCTGCTCCTGATGAGATGCATCCCAGGGTACTGAAAGAAATGGCGGAAGTTATAGTAGATGTGTTTGTTATAACTTACCAAAATTCTCTGGACTCTGGGCAGGTCCCAGCAGATTAGAAGACAACGAATGTCACGCCACTGTTTAAAAAAGGATGTACGCAAAAGGCAGGTAACTATAGGCCAGTTAGCTTGACGTCTGTAGTTGGGAAAATGCTTGAAGCTATCATTAGGGAAGAAATAGCGAGACATCTGGATAGAAGTGGTTCCATCAGACAGACGCAGCGTGGATTCAGGAAGGGCAGGTCCTGTTTGACAAACTTACTGGAGTTCTTTGGGGATATAATGAGTGCATTGGATAGAGGGGAACAGGTTGATGTTGTATACTTGGATTTCCAGAAGGTGTTCCATAAGGTGCCGCATAAAAGCCTTGTCCATTAGATAAGGATGCATGGAGTTGGGGGTAATGTATCAGCATAGATAGAGGATTGGTTAACCAATAGAAGGCAAAGAGTTGGGATAAATGGGTGTTTCTCTGGTTGACAATCAGTGGTGAGCGGGGTGCCGCAGGGGTCAGTGCTGGGCCTGCAGCTGTTCACGATATGCATCAATGATTTGGAAGAGGGGACCGAGTGTAGTGTAACCAAGTTTGCTGATGACACTAAATTGAATGGAAAAGTAAATTGTGCAGAGGATGCGGAGAGTCTGCAGAGAGATATAGATAGGTTAAGTGAGTGGGCAAGGGTCTGGCAGATGGAGTACAATGTTGCTAAATGTGAGGTTATCCACTTTGGAAGGAAAATAGAAGATCAGATTATTATTTAAATGGTGAATGATTGCAGCATGCTGTTGTGCAGAGGGACTTGGGAGTGCTGGTGCATGAATCGTAAAAGCTTGGTTTGCAGGTGCAACAGGTTATCAAGAAGGCGGATGGAATGTTGGCCTTCATTGCTGGAGGGATTGAATTTAAGAGCAGGGAGGTTATGCTGTAACTCTACAGGGTACTAATGAGGCCACACCTGGAGTACTGCATGCAGTTCTGGTCTCCTTACTTGAGGAAAGATATACTGGCTTTGGAAGCAATGCAGAGGATGTTCACCAGGTTGATTCCAGAGATGAGGGAGTTAGCCTGTGAGTTACCTGGGACTATACTCTTTGGAATTCAGAAGAATGAGAGGGGATCTTATAGAAACATAAAATTATGAAAGGGATAGATAAGGCAGGAAGGTTGTTTCCACTGGTAGATGAGACTAGAACTAGGGGACATAGCCTCAAGATTTGGGAGAATAGATTTAGGATAGAGATGAGGAAAAACTGCTTTTCCCAGAGAGTGGTGAAGCTGTGGAATTCTCTGCCCAGGGAAGCAGTAGAGGCTACCTCATTAAATTTATTTAAGACACCGTTAGATAGATTTTTGCACAGTAAGGGAATTAAGGGTTATGGGGAAAAGGCAGGTAGGTGGATCTGAGTCCACAGCCAGATCTTATTGAATGGTGGAGCAGGCTCAACAAGCCAGATGGCCTCCTCCTGCTCCTATCCCTTATGTTCTTATGCCCCAGGTTATTGAAAGAGGCAAGAGAGGAGATTGTTGGGGCCTTGATGAAGATCTTTGCATCCTCATTAGCAACAGGTGAGGTCCCGCAGGACTGAAGAGTAGCCAATGTTGTTCCTTTGTTCAAGAAGGGAAATAGGGATAATCCAGGAAATTATGGGCTGGTGAGTCTCACATCAGTGGTAGGGAAGCTATTGGAGAAGAATCTTCAGGAAAAGACACGTGTATTTGGAAATACATAGCCTGATTAGGGACAGTCATCACAGCTTTGTGCTGGGTAGCTCATGTTTTACAAATTTGATGGAATATATGCATTTCAGTAAGGCATTTGAAAAGGTCCCTCATAGAAGGCTGATCCAAAAGATTAAGATGCATGGGATCCATGATGACTTAGTAGTTTGAATTCAGAACTGGCTTGCCCAGAGAAAACAGAGAGTAGTTGTAGAAGGGTGGTATTCTGGTTGGAGGTCCGTGACCAGTGGTGTTCTGCAGGGGTAGGTGCTGGGGCCTCTGTTGGTTGTGATATATATATATCTATAAAAGACTTGGATGAAAATCTAGATGGTTGGGTTAGTATGTTTGAAGACAACACAAAGATTGGTGGAATTGTGGACAGTGTAGAGGATTGTCAAAGGATACAGCAGGATATAGATCAGTTACAAATATGGGTGGAGAAATGGCAGATGCAGTTTAATCTGAGCAACTGTGAGGTGTTGCACTTTGGGAAGTCAAATATCAGGGGAAAATATACAGTCAATGGCAGGACCCTCAACATTATTGATGTGCAGTGGGATCTTGGAGTCCAAGTCCATATCTCACTAAAAGTGGCCACACAAGTAGGCAGAGTGGTAAAGAAGGCATATGGCATGCTTACCTTCATTGGCTAGGACACTGAGTATAAGAGTAAGGAAGTAATGTTGCAGCTATATAAAACATTGGTTAGGCTGCGTTTTGAGTATTGTGTGCAATTCTGGTCACCCCATTACAGGAAGGATGGGGAGGCTTAGGTGTGGAAGAGGTTGACCAGCATGCTGCCTAGATTAGACGGTATGAGCTACAAGGAGAG